>NC_084951.1:23650605-23958216 GCF_949316205.1 Platichthys flesus | reverse complement strand
TCTCTGATCAATATTTACAAGAGGCAGTGATTCACGTGTTTCCTGCTTTAATCTGACTTTGTAGACCAGGAGGTGAACTCAGTGGTAGACGAGCCCCCCCCACTGGGACAATAAGTGGGTTCTACTCCAGTTGTCTGCTGGGTAAAAGCTGCAGGAGTCCTTCAGAGAGCATGGATATCCATATCTTCATATCTTTACATCTTACACAGGAACCACATCAAGAGAATAAAATTCTGACACTGATAAAGATGGTTGAGATCTTTATATGATAACGTCAACACAACATCAGATAAATGGAGGTCGTCTCATTGTCGTGTGTGTGTGTGTGTGTGTGTGTGTGTGTGTGGTTTCACGGTTTCGTTTCAGACCCAATCCGGGCAGGAAGTAAAAGTGCAACAGGCAGAGGGTGAGAACCACAAGAGGAACCATTCTAAGCACCTTTATAATTTTACATTTATCAGTGGCACCGTTGAAAAGCAGTAGAATACTTTATGTTTAATCTATAAGCTTTGTAATTTAAACCTGAGTGTTTATTTCAGCAATTACATTTCATTTCTCATGTCTGTCACAATTTAAACAAATTAAATTTCTGGAAGCAGGTAAAATACATCACAGAATAAATACTTATATTTTCTTAATTTGAGGATTTGTCTGTGTATTTACACAATCTCTGCTTTGTGTTGTTGGCAGCTCATTGTTGTGTGTGTGTGTTGTTTCACTCTTTCACACATGGTGTCAGGAAGTAGAGTGCAACAGGCAGAGGGTGAAAACCAAAAGGCACCTTTGATATTTAACTTGTATAAATGGCACAATTATAAGCAATAGAATACTTACAATTTAATAAATAAACATTTTTAATTTAAACCAAAGAGTTTATTTTAAAAAGTGAAAAAAGTCAAGTTTCAATTTACATATGTTCTGTGTGTGGTTTTCTCACATCCTCTCATGTCTGTTATAAGACGAGAACAGAAAAAAACACTTTGTGGAAGCAAGTAAAAATTAAATACAGCGAATAAACAATTTTTTTTTTTTTTTTTTTTTTATTTGACCTTTATTTAACCAGGAAAGTCCCATTGAGATTAAAAACCTCTTTTTCGAGGGAGTCCTGGCCAAGGGGCAGCAACAAATAACATATGTACACTCACAAATTTACACTCACAACATATAAACAGAAATTAAAAATGATATAAAAACAATTACAAGTAAATTAAAATTCATAAAAAACATCTACAAGTAGAAGAAGTGGTCTGAAATGCTCTCATCGTAGATTTAAAAGCGTTCAAAGAAATCATTTCGGTTAATTTAAAATCTTTTTGCAGCCAGTTCCATGTGGTGGGAGCAGAGTGGACAAATGCCCTTTTTCCTGATTCAGTGCGGGCCAATGGAACTAACAAAAGCATCTGATTGTTTGAGCGCAGACTGTAAGAAGCAACACTTTTCTCTGTGATTAAATTACAAATATATGATGGCAGTAGCCCAAGCATGGCCTTATAAATAAAAGTGCACCAATGTCCCAGCCTCCTGGTGGACAAAGAGGGCCAACCCACTCGAGAATACAATTCACAGTGATGGGTCAGGGCTCTACAGTTAGTGATAAACCTCAGAGAAGCATGGTAAACAGCATCAATCTTACATAGACATTTAGCTGATGCATTCATATAAATCAAATCTCCATAATCTAAACTGGATAAAAACGTTGCAGTGACAAGCCGCTTTTTCACCTCAAAAGAGAAACAAAATTTGTGCCTGAAGAAGAAGCCCAATTTAAGTTTCAGTTTCTTCACAAGATTGTCAATGTGGGGTTTGAAGGAAAGGGAATCATCAATCAAGACACCAAGATATTTATAGATATGAACCACCTCTATGACATTTCCCTCAAGAGTGGACACTGTGGGGACAGTTTGAGGTACTTTCTTAGAGTTTGAAAACAACATTTGTTTAGTTAAATTGAAATTGAAATTGAAATAACTTTTTGGGTGTATTTATACAATCTCTGGAAGTGTCCAATCAGAGGAAACCGCTTCTTTACCTTCGTTTCGATTGTCTTGAAGCGATGACACCAATCACCTGAAGGATCAGAGAACAGATCAATTAAGAAACCTTTCGTTTGGCAAGTAACAAACGTTTTCTTGTTTCCACACTTTGTAGAGACGAGAAAACAAAAACCCACGAGCTCTGAACAGTCAGAGCAGGAGTTTGAAAGTTAGGCCACAGTCTGTCCAAAAAAACTTGAAGACTCCCACAGGCGTCTTATTGTCAGAGGTGTCAGATTCCCACACAGGTCAGGATTACTCAGAGTTTCACACTGAACATAAACGAAACTAAACCAGCTCAAGTCAATTAAATTTCAATTAAATTGTGGTCTTGCCTTCAAACACTTAAATGTCAAGAGTCAGGTTTCAGAACACAACATGTACAAGAGGGCACACTTCACATCTTTGTATGGAAGAAAAAACACCAGCTTCAAATTTACTGCTGTTACACTCGATAAAAGTCTTTCAAACGTTCTTTCTCTTCTGCACCTGTTCCTGGTGGTGCACCTCAGGGTTCCAGGTTAGTACCTTTTTACGTATGTTTCTAGAGAAGTCTGTGTGTTGTGTGGCTGTACTTCCCCATTAAACCATTGTTTACTGTGAGTTGCTGGATGGAACAAAAGCGTTTCTGGCCAATCAAGAGGAAGAGATAGAAGCAGGTCTGTGGTTTAACCACCGACCGAGGACATCAAAATGTCCATGTGACACTTTTGATAAACACTGCCATTTGAGCTCTATGATAACTGAAGAAATCATAACAGGAACAAAGGAGGAATAAGATGACGTTTATTTACCCAAATGCTGATTATGGATAAAATGACTTTGATAAGACCCACTGCCACAAATCCCAGAATGCTCCACAGGACCGACAGCTCCTTTACCTGTGCATTGGGGGGAGGGGACGAAGTCGTAGGAGTCACACAATCTGGGTTTGGACAAAATAAAAGATGAAAACTGGAGAAATCAGTGCATGAATTTGATGTTTCAGTCCAAACTGATTCAAGTGTATCACAACATGAACCTTTGTTTATTTCTCTTTATGATGTTTCAACATGGCAGACACATGTCAATCTATATCTCTTTGATCAGATGAGAGTTTAAAAATCTCTGCTCACGCTGCTGGTGCAAATTTGCTCAGTGGGTGGAGATTTATGTAAAATGCATAAATGTCACAGTGGAAAGGAAAATGTTCTGTGTGTTTGTGTTTCCTGTTCTTTTATGTGGCTCCGACGCCTCTGTTGAAATGAGGGTAAAGGCAACAAGTTTGGGACTCACTTGTCAGGTGAATTCAAAACATGACTTTGTGTTGACTGTCCTATAAACCGATTATCAAGTTCTGAATGTTGGTGTATCTTTCCTAAAGTCCTGAAAATGATGTGATAGATTTGAAATCCAAACAGACGATAAAACAGTGTCAGTGAGAGTTGGTTATGATGAAGTAAAATAAAATTCAAGACGTACCTTGAACCGTTAGGTAGACATAAGAATTCCGGTTTGTCCCCCCTATATTTGCACTGATGTAACAGTCGTAGTTGCCTGAGTCTTCGGGCGTCACGTTGCGAAGCATCAAACTGTATTTGTCCCCGAAGTCTGCCGCACGGGCCAAGCTGTAGGCCGATGTTACATTTCCCCTCGTTTTCCACCTGATGATGCCATTTCTGCTCTGGTTGTTGAGCTGTTAAAGTTAAAATAAGATAAAAGCAAATTTCAGAAGTCAAATCAAAAGAAGAGCAGAAAAAAAAGTGTTTATTTATTGACTTGATTGGTGATTACACTCAGCATAATCACCTGCAATGGGCGACTGACCTTGTACCATGCCAAAGAGATGAAGTCCATGCTTTCAATGTCTTCATAGAGACACGGGAGGGAAACGTCTCCACCGCAGACGGCTTGAATTCCTGCCGTACTCTGGGTTGTGTAATGCACCAGCAGCAGCTGAGAGAGTCACAGCACAGTGTTCACAGAGCACAAATACACTCAGATTCAATGTTAACACAGATCTAGATACATGCAAATTACCTCTAAGACAACAGAGCTGCAACATGTTCTGTCTTCAGGGGGCTTGTTTGTTTTTTAGAGTTTTTAGAGGGGAGTTGATTCACCTGTTCTGAAGGTGTTTATATTATTTGTTCTAACCTCCCCTCCTCTTTGTACAGCACCACAAAAACCATAAACAGCCAATTAATCAGACTTTATTTGTATTGAATGTTCCACACAAACAACGTAACACAAAGTGCTTTACGGAATAAAAGCAATAAAAGCAACATCCTCTCCACCCGCCTTCAACCACACAACAACATAAACAGGAGGCGAAGCAGCACTGCCGTAAATCTCACAGATTTGAAATGAGGAAAAACGCCAAACGGAAGTAAACAGGGGAAGATTAAACGATACAGATTAAATAATGAAATGCGAATAGCGATTTGAGAAGGATAAAAATGATAAAATAATAGAGAAAAACATATCGATTAAATAATAAAATGCAAAAGAGATGAGAAAATGACAAAGGTTAAATTATGACATGTTTAAGTAGATGTGATAACTTGAAACACAAAATGAAGATTAAATAATAAACGCAAGGAGTAAGTAGATTAAACATAAGATGAGCAAGTCAACTAAAGAAGTGAATAATAACAATAAAAGAATAATTAAATATAAGTAGTAATTAATTAGAAATAAATAAAATAGAATGTGATATACTAAAAATAAATATAAACTTTATGTGATATATAAAAATGAATTTAAATGTGTTATGTTTAACTCACCTTAATGAAGAAAGCCAGCATGGGCATCTTTCACGTTTCTTCTTCTGCAGCGAATGGAGTTCTCAGTTTCAGTTTGTCTGTTTTCCTGTAGAAGGAAGTGAGAAAAAAAAAAGGTGTTCGCTGAAAACAGTGCATCATTACCTTCTTATGACCGCAGGAGGTTTTGGGTTCGGGTCACTTCCCCTAGGCCCACGCTTCAGCTCTGAACTGTCTTTCTATTTAGATAGATTTCGTGTTGTCTTTTAAAAGTTGGGCAGCTGGAAGAGTGAATTCAGTCGAGAAACTTCAAACATGAAGTTCAGGTCACTCGTCAGGAGGTTGCTCAGCCTGTGAGGACAGTGGTTTATCATCTGGGGCTGTGACCCATATGACAAACTGAGGTCAGGGGATCTCAACCTCAGGTTCTATGCACTTTGTGTGGTCTACATCTCTGGTGGGTTAACTGTGCGGCGTGGAGGACGACCCGCTCCCGAGGGTAGACATGAAGGCTTTACTTTAATGCTACAGAGATACGACAATTCTGAGTTTGAGATGATTTTAAACTTATGATTAATGTAATGAAGATAAGAGCTCCGACCTAAATCCATCAACACAATACGACAATATGGTATTCATAGAAAAAACTTGAGAAATCAGTATCACTCACCGGGGAGAAAGTTTGATGGGTTGAATTTAAAATGGATTTTACTTGATTGGTGAGTGAGAGGTTCCTCCGAGACACACACACAATCACACACACACACACACACACACACACACATACACACACACAGACACACACACACTGTACGTTATGAGGCTGGCTCATCCTGTTGTTTTCATCTCAGGGAACTCCCCATTGTCTCCCTTCAAGCATATTATTTGTATGTGTCGCTCCCGTTGACAAAGGAGGTCGATATATGGTTATTAATAGCCGAGCGTCTTTATGGAAGAGGAAAGACTGAGGTCTTTGGATTCCACCATCTGCATTAAACAATGCGTCAGTGAGCAGCTGCTGGCACAGCGAGCTCCGACACAGAAATGTACTGATGTTACAACAGAGCATCAGTGGAAATGAGGCGTTCTCGAGCCACTTCCTATTGGACGGCGGCGACTGCAGCTGCAAGATTTATGACAGGCACTAATCTCAGCATGAAAAACTAAATGGCAAACGCAAAAGCATGTTACACCACATTCTTGACATATCTCTCAGTTGTTGGTCAACACAGGATGTTCCAGTGCTGCTTTTAGTGAAACTTATTAATAAAGCACAAGGGAGTTTTAGTTTTATTCAAACTAAGTGTCAAAGGAACTCACAAAATGGAAGCAGTATGTGCATGTGGTGCTTGTGCCACTCATCAGGGGTTGTGATTCTCAGCAGGGGTTCGATCGTGGGGGCAAGGTGTGAGTGTTGTGCGCATGTGACGTGTGCATGTAAACGTTTGATTGTGGCTCTCGTGTTTGCAGTTAAATGGGTGTTGCACGCCACAGCGAATCCCAGAGGTTGTTAGCACGCCCAGCTGCCGATGCAGGGCTCCATGATTCTGTCAGCGAGCTTGTTCTGCACACCCTTTAGCCTCTGATTGAGGAAATCCTCTGACTGTTTGCTCTGTTTGCTGAAATCAAACGTCCCAATGGTTCCGCCGTGGCTCCCACAGGCCCCCCCGTACACGGACACTTTCCCATGAAGGCTGTGCATGTTTACTGGGGTGTGACAGATGTATGGCTCTTTGATGAACTGTCCCAGTACCTGCGTCTCTGTGCTGGACGAGCTGATAAGTGAAGCCTCCAGGATGGAAATTGCTTCACTGAGACTCACACTAACAGACCTAGGAACAGTTTGTGTCCAACTACCATCAAAGCACAGCCTGGTTTAAGAGCTATAACTTTTTATTTTATATTTTATAATTAGCTCCTCCAAGGAGATCATGTTTTTTCACCCCCGACCGTTGTTTGTTACTTGGACTAAATAAAATTCCCGGAGGGATTTCCACAGAACCTGGTGGAAGGATGTGATATGGATCAGGAAGTATTCTAATCTTACATGGTCTGGAAATCCTTCATCAATCATCATGAAAAGGTCAGGTCTATTTAAGGGACGGATATTTATGTAATTGGGTAATTTGATTGACTTTGATGAGGCTAGTAGGCATGGTGGAGGTATGTACTCAACTGAGTGCCTTTCTAGATGCATATGCTGTTTATGTGGTTATTGGTTGTTTTATCTTTCATATTTTTATTATTATTCTACTGTGTGTGCATAAAAATGATGCAATAAATGGTGCTGCATAGTAAATAAAGGATTTCTTTCCTGATCTATTCTACAGAAAAACAAGCACAAAGAAGGGAATTAGGTCAAATTACAGGGACTCAATTTACACATTTGAAAAATCAAGTTTTTAATCTGTTACACGACTGATTTGGAAAATGCTCTAAACGAAGAATGGCTCTGATTTGTTGTGATGGCTAAAAATTCCTAATGAAGAAGTTTTAAACATTTAATTTTATAAATCAATATTTCACATTTAACAGATAGTTCTCTCTCTTTTTCTTACTTTATCTTTTTTTATAACATTGCTCTTATTGCTGAGTTGACCTTGTGTTAACTTACATATGAAAACACAACTTGAAAGTTGCACTTGGAATTCACATCGGGGAATTAAATTTGTTCTGTAGTTTTCACGTTTTTTTGTGATTCAGTGCAAATTTGGAGCACCTTACCAGAATATTTTATTTCATATATGACATTATATTATATCAACTTTTCAACAAAAACTCTCAATTCAGAAGGAAAGATTAATATATTAATATTACCATATATATACCATAAATATTTATGGTAATAATTTAATAAAACATTATTAAAACCATAATAATGACCTGTTTCAGTGAATTGTTGAATCTCAAACACTCATTATAATTAACATATGCAGGTCCCAAACCTTAGAGAGGATTTAGATTTAATAGTGGGTGTGTACGTTTCTTCACTATGATCTTGATGTTGCATTTGTTCTGGACTCTTGTCGGTGACGGTAACTGCCTGACATGATTCCTGTCTATGTGGGGGGGGGGGGGGGGGGTCTGTGGACACGGCCCTGCATCACGCTGCCTGTTCGATTGTTTACTCAAGGAAGCAAAAAAAAACTCCTCAAGTCTGTGCTTCTGGATTCTCACCTCGGCCTGTGGGCTTTGGCAGGAGGCTGATGGTACGAGCCTGCAGCAGAACAGGGCCGTGCAACGAGTGTATTGTTCCCCTGATTTCTTCTCTGGGATTTCCTCTCACCAGCACCCCCCCGCCCACCCCTCCTATTCAGGCCGCAGCCCTCCATCATCCTCCCTCTGTCTGGAGGCCTTGCCAAGCTCTCTGGCACATGAAAACAATTGTTCTTATGTGGGTTTGAGGACACATAATCGACTCCTCAGACGGGCTTTTCTCCCCCACACAAGCCTGGCTGACGGTCAGGCAGACAGACTTCCTCCTCCTCCTCCTCCTCCTCCTCCTCCTCCTCCTCCTCCTCCTCCTCTTCACGGAAAAGCGGTCATGTTCAGTAAAATCGCAAAACGAGGTATCTGAGTCTTGAGCCACAGAAGTGACTCAGAACCATTAATATCTTTGACATGCAGGTGGAGCGAGGGGGCCATCTCCCCAGCCGCCGAGTGTTTGAAACCTGCTGAAACTGACTCTGCGAGAGCAAAGAGCTATAAAAACATTACCATGTGCAGGTTTGTGTCTAACAAGAGCCCTCTGGCAGGACTACACAATCCTGGGGATAAGCACCCATGTGGGAATCAGGACTGTGCTCCCAGATGAGGTTGAAAAAACGCTCCACATCCTTCCTCTTTCTGGATCATCTATTTTAGCGATTCTTCTTCTCTTCTTTTTTTTCTTGCTGAGGCAAAAGGCAGGAAGACGTGATTTTATTTTGTTCTGTTTGTTTGGATCACACATCACAGTTTGTCAGTCGACATCACGTCAGGGACTTTTATGCACAAAAACAAAACGTGAAACTATACTCTGAAATGTACAATGAAACACTGAGCTACACAATAACTTTAATGACGTCATAATTTGTACACACTCAATACTGGTCCAGGTTCAGTCTTAAGTTTTATTGTGCAATTGGAATTTTATTTCTCTACCGCAGACATTGTTCATCAAAAACCATCATTTCTGCAGCTGTTTTATTATCAGTATTTAATCCCACACACTAAAAATCACTGGACAAAAACAAAGCACCAGCACAACACTGGTTTGTTTGGACCAGTGTGGCCAGTTTGGGTGGTTTTCTTTATACTTACCATTTAATCTTGAGGGTAAAACTCGAGATTCTCTGTGAATCTCTGTGAAAGTTATAAATCTACCTTATGAATTAAAACTAAATTAATTGCTCTAAATCAAATTGCCTTTAGGATTAATAAAGGGAACTGTATTGTATTGCTAAGATTATTTTTTGTATTCTGCATGAGGTGTTATTGCTTTGGGATAAAATACTTGTAAAACCTTAAATATGTTCATACAAATGAAAACATTATATCAAACATTAATATATTGTTTATTTTGAAGCTCTCTGATGTTTTAAATACTTTAGTCAAATCTGGCGAAGATGGTTTATAATCCAGTGATTATGTTTATTCACAAAATAATCTAGTGTAAGAATCAACTCTCTTTTAAACATGCATATGACTGTTTTTATTAATGAATAATTATCTTCATATTTTGCTATGTACGTTTTATAATATATGTTTTTTGTGACATTTTTAAGGCAAAACCTGATTTTGTGTAAATAACCCAACAGCTTTACTTCTTTCTTTCCAATTTGTCAACACTGGATTTAACCCGGTGATTCAGGTTGATTTACCCAAACTAAAATATGGTCTTGTTGAAAACTGTTATCAGTATTCAGGCTCCACATTAATGTGTTTTGATGTATAAATAATAAATGAATATATATTATCATGTGTCCTGTTGTTCAGCACATTTAACAATAAACACTTTTAATGAAAAACTCGATGTTTGAGTAAGAAAGACAACAGTAATATTAAAAACAACAGAGGCAGTGGGTCAAAACAATCCATTTGTTCTGGGCTAAATTAACGTGTCAGTTGTATTGTGACCTACGTCTTTAACCCAGTGGTTTTTATTGTGCAGGAGAGAAGAACGGAAGCAGAACTCATCTCTCTTTGTCTCACTCAGCGTTATTATTGTTTATATGAAGTTACAAAGGTAATTTCAAGCTTCATCCATCAAAGATGCGACAATATGAAATGTAGCAGAAGTGGAAAATAAAGAGCAGTAACAAAGTGTTTTGCTGCCGTCGATCTCATTTCTTCTCTTTCACAACACAATAGAGCAAAGACTATAAAGGGTCGTTTTTCATCTCAGGTCACAGAACCGGCAGGAGGAGGTGGAACCGGCCGTCCGGCTTCATTTCATCTCCAACTGGAAGTCTTCCTGCTCGAACTCTCTGCTGGGACTGAGCGAGGCGAGTGTCCACGGAGGAGGAGAAACTCGCCAAAGTGAAGCAGTAAACCTCCTCACTGGTCCCCAGGTGTGTCCTCGCCTGTCAGCCACGTTAAACACTTCCACACTGACCTTATTTGCTGCCTTTGCTCTCCTGTCACATCTCTTCTGATGCTCTGTGCCATCAATTTATCACCTGTCATCTCGGAAGAGGGGGGGGACGGGGGGGGGGGGGGCACACAGGCTCCTTCCGATTGCGTTGAAACTCACTGTTTGGTTTCGCTGGCTCTGCAGAGCACCACCGGAGAGGCCGTACATCTGGGTCCCAGCGCTGGATGATGTCAAGACTGGCGCTGACCCAAAGCCCGCCGCACAGAGAGTTGCTCGGAGGGGTCGGTGGGGCGTTGTTTTCCCTTCCTGTGCCTCTGTGACATCTTCCTGCCGGGGGGAGCCTTGGGGAGCCGTTTGGGGGAGGCCCCGGGCCCCGAGCATGGAGAACTTGGCACAGCAAATTCTAATTAGCCTGACAGGGCAGGTGGGGGAGGGGGAGGGGAGCTTGGCCCCCCCACCACAGCATGCACCTTTAAACACTGCTTTGAAAGTCTCTCTCCACACAGGCTCCTGCGGGTGCCGCCGAGGAGCCCCTCCGCTGTCATTTTGAGGACTGAGTTTGCGGTTTGATTCCGACGGGAGCTCGGCCTCAGCGGTCTGAGGGTCTGAGCCTCAATCCGCCTGTTAGAGCGGCTCTGTCCGGCTGGAGGAGACGGAAAAGACTCGGCTGCTCTAGCTCAGCGCCGGTTCGGAAAAAAAAGTTTTCCAGTCGACTCTTGACGCTGAAAGAAACATGACGCTGTAACGATAAAAAAATGACCAACTGTTCCGGTCAACTGTAAGAAAATAAGAAAAACAGTAATTACCTGTGGCGGTGAGAGCGATAGTGAGAGCATGAGTCTTGCGTTGATTACGAGTCGACGGGGTTTCACGTCTGCGCTCCACCGTGACCTCTGACCTCTCACCCCATCTCTCCCTGCCCATTGGGCCGACAGCAGTGATTTATCCCCCCTGACAAACCAACAGCTGTGTTGGGGGCTCCGAGCACAGAGCCGGCTACTATTTGCCGTGACTAATCGATAACAGACTTCAAAAAACACCAATCGTGAGGTTTGGAACCAAATAATACACCAGGCAATGACACCAGAACCCCCCCCCCCCCCCCCCGAGCCTTCACCGTGGCTCCGCCGGCTTCATAAACAACGCCTTGGACAACATTACTGGAAACAATGGAAATGTGTGTGTGTAGGTGTGCATGTGGTGTGTGTGTTTGTGTGTGCGTGTGGGTGGGTGTGTGACATGTTTCCATAAAGACATTCATCCCTCTAAATAAGCGATCAGGACGATCTACTGCATGAAGATGAATACACTTTGTTCACTGAACTTTCAGACGTCAAAAAAAGGAAATGTTAAACTTTCCTAACAGAGATTTTTTGTTTTTTCGAGGAGAAAACAATTGTTGCAGCTGCTGTTGTGAAATGAGAGCTTTGTTTCTCCAGCACCAGCCAACCTGAAACAGAGACTGTTCTCCAAGGACACAAACATTTTGTTTTGTTTGAATCTCCATCGTCTCCATCGTCCCAGTCACCATAACAGAGCTCTACCGTAAAACTTCACTTTACACGAATCACTGGAATAAGGCACTTATATTTTTTGATAAAATATATTTTATTTCAAACTTTTGAAAAAACAAAAAAAGACAAAAAACTCATAAGATCCAAAACGAATGCACGGCATCCATGAAAAGTTTATGTTTAAAAAATTCGCAGTCAAGAATAAATAGTCTTTCTCCTCTTCGATCATTTGATCCAGCATGTGTAAATACTGTGTGTGGGTCTGTGTGTCTGTGTGTCTCTGTGTGTGTGTGTATGTGAGTGTGTGTGTGTGTCTGTTTTGTAACTCCAGCTTTGACTCTTCCCTGAGAAACTCTTTGATTATTTTCAGGTTGCTGATGTTCCTCCAGTCAGCGTCTCATCCGCAGTGGACCCAGTCCTCGCATTTTCAAACAGTCTTTTCCATCTTTAATCTGCAAAATAAAAACAAATGTCACAGTTAAATAAAGATTCAACAATACTTAATTTGACTTAAACCAGAAGTCACTGTTGTGTTACAGCTAAACAAACATATGATTAATTTCCTTCTTCTATATATAAACAGCTCATTTATAACCCCAGTGTTTCAATTAATTTGTACATGTAAGAGGCAGCTGGAAATGATGTTGAAGTTAGTCCAGTAAAAAAACAACTACAACCATCTGTGTGTGACAGTCTGGATTTGCACTGAGCGCTAAGACATGTGCAGTGCGTAAAAGGCGCTTTTACGCACAGAGAGCTGCAGTCAAAGTGAGATGAAGTGGTGAAGTTTAAAAAGATACGCAGATGCTTCATTCACAAATATCTTATAAAACAGGATTAGGTCACAAAAATAACGAGTTTGGGTTTGAAGATGAGGAATCTGTGATGTAATTCAAGCCTTTAACACATCAGTTGTATGTCAGATGCACTGGGTTTCCAGCCGGTTTGAATGACGGGGGCATTAAACTGTATTTACCCCTCTCCTCTGGTGGCTCAAGCAGAAGGTGCAGATGGTCCTCGGCTGCTTCGCCCCGCTTTCCCCCTGCACATGCACCGCGCCGAGGCACGGCTGTCCGTCCGCGCCGCCGTCCCCGATGAGAAGCACGTTGGCCAGATGTGAGATGTAGCTCGATGCCAGGCGCAGGGTCTCGATCTTGGAGAGCTTTCTGTCCACCGGCTCGGTGGGTATGAGGGTGCGCAGGGCCGTGAAGGCGCTGTTGACGCTCTGGGTCCGGCCTCGCTCCCTGGCGTTGGCCGCGCTCCTCTGCTTCACCACCACCGGGGAGTCTCCCTCCCCGTCGCGCCTGCGTTTCTCGCCGGACTCGCAGTAACTTTGCTCCGAGCTGCCGTCGCTCTCGCTGCGGTTCTCGTCGTCCTCGGACATGAGGGAGAAGTCGGAGTAGATCAAGTGCGTCGCCGCAGGCCGCAACATGGCGAAAGTCATCCCCCAGAGTCACCAGCTCCCAAATCCTCTGTGTAATCCGGGACCTGTGCTACATCTCAGTTTGACTGCATACAACCACCTGTGGGAAAAAGAACGTGTTTTCATGAGGTTTCACTGGTGCATGGTGGGGATGGACGCTGTACCTGGTCAGCTGGGCTCTTATAGCTGGATGGGAGGAGCTGGAGGAGTTACAGTAGCTGCTCAACAACAGCTGTGCACAATAATTACACACAAACAGGACTAATGCTTAAAAGATCACATCCTGCTTGTATCATTAAAGAGTGTGACTCTCGTAAATGCTTCAGATTTGCTTTTGGCAATTTAATGTCGTACTTTTCTAACAGAAACTTGTTTTTCTTTATTATATTTTACTTTTGCAGACTAAAGTATCGCAACACACAATATATTAAGTAAGTTATACATGTAAACAGTTGGGAGTGATATACACGTCTCAACAACAATAATAACTCACTTAAGTACGTAATACTTTTGGGTTGAAGGTATGTTAGCCTATAAAAAGTAAAAGTTCTCAGAAGAAGAGGAGCATCACTGAATGTTATATTACTACCTATTCAGAATCAACTACATGTGTACACACAATAGGAACTTGATAAACACACGATTAACAACAGATGACAAGAAACTAGCATATTGACTTTGTGCAAGTAGAATTAAACTGTACAAGAAAGTAGTGCAACGGGAAACAAAACTATAGTATTAAGACTCATGCATTGATAAACTTATAGCATTATACTTACTGACTTGCAGTGAAGGCGGAAGTAACTTTATACTGCACAGAGTTTATCTGATGGAAATGCATCTCTTGTATAAACTGAACATTTATTTTCAATTTAAAAGGAAAAAGACAAATATATTAAATTGTTTCCCTGTATATTAATATCATGGAAAAAACAAGTGCCATAAAATAGATGTGTGGTATATGTAGTTGTTTCCCTCCCTGTGTGAACAGGATGCAGGAAACTCCTCCTGCATAAAAATGTTTCTGGGCACAAATATCAACTTACTGAATGTTTTCATATCAAAAGACATTTAGGAGCTAAAGGTTGTTCTCCAGTTTAATATTTTGTGTTTGAGGTTTGTTTTTTAATCATCTGGTAAATCACACAAATATCTTTACTTAATTTGTCCATAAAAGCTCCAGTGTGCTGGTGTTTGGAGGATTTGCTTGAGGGATTTTCTGACTGTATGTAAATTGTGTTTGACCTGCAGGGACTCACATTTCCGATGGAAATTTCTCAAGTCAAATGCAAGAAGTTCTTTATTTGAATATCTTCCTCTGGACTTAATGTTCGACGTCGTCACAACAGAGTCGAGTTAATGCAGAGTTACAATGTGTGAAATCCTCCCGTGGCTGAGAGAGAGGACGGCCAGTCAGACAGCAGGAGAAAGTGAAGTGTGAGTAAATAAACAACGACCAGATGATCCTGGAATGGCAGCGATTTATTTACTCGTGAGTTCAAAAAACAACAAAGTGGTGGCAAATGGATGATTTAGTCCTTCAAAGCCACAACAGCCACTTCAATGTGCCTCAGCTGCATCAACAGTCAGACATCAGACACCAGCACTGTCTGCAGCAGGAGCACCGAGGTCCCACAGAGGACACGCAGCTCACACAGGAAACAGCAGAGCCACAAGCCGCTGAATATTTCAATTAGTGGGAAAAAGGAGGCGGTCGCTCTCCGGAGATTTAACTTCAAACATTTTAATTAAAAGAACAACGAGCTATGAAGGAAACGGTGACTGGTATTAATTTGAAATGATATCTGACGGATTTAATCAGCCGAGAGATTACAACCCTCACATACTCTGTTAGGGTGTGATGGTTCATTACATTTACCAGGAGCCATGAAGACTGAATATCTTTGTTTTGGTATGTGAAGCAGTACTCTGCTGTTTTAGAATGCTTTTTTTAAATTGAAATTACAAACTTGTGACCCAGTATAAACAAATTGACACAAACAGATCGACCTGTCAATGCCTCACTGTTGGTTTGGGAGTTTTCTCAGGATTAAGCAGCTCTACATCCTCTTTGATTTCATGTTTCCAGCAGCACTTACAGCTCGTGGCCCTGTAGAGACTCAGGATATTGTTGTGTTGAGATAAAGGTCAAGGGAAATATGACAGGAACCTCAGAACAGTGGCATGACGGTCAAGTGACTGGTAGATAATCAGGTTTTATCTGTAAAAATGGGTTTTAAATGGGTTCTACTGCAGTAGTGTGTTACACTGCGATTATAAGACAAATACATGTCTACATTAATATTGGTATCCATGTAAACACAGTCAGTGACAGTCTTGTTTGTCTTCAGGTCTGTTGAGACTGGATAAGCACAGCAGGTACGTGTGAACCCGGATTTATATCAACGTATCCTAAACTTTTATTACCTTCACCACGGAGGTTATGTTTCCATCTGTGGACCCTTTTTATTTCAGTGCAGATCCAAAGCAGAGGGCAGATCTAGGAACTGTTTTCACTTTCTTTAAAGTTGTGAGATTGGGCGTTCTTCTACATTTCCGTTGACTTTTGAGGTTCCCAAATAAGAATCTGGATAAGGTGAATTTAAATGTGGTTTCATACGGGGACTGTTGGGCCTTGGTGAAGGTTTATGCACAGTTTGAATCCAGAAAGATATTTCACTCGTTGACAGATTTGTTTTTCTGTCCCTGCCAAAGTCTTTCCCACTTTCACTTTACTGAATCACTGCTGCTAACACATCTGAAGATATGAAAGTTGTACTACTAGTTAAGTTGTACTACAGACTGTGCCATCTGTCAAGTTGTTCTTGGTCACTCTGATTATCAGGACATTTCCATGCAAATTTCATTGCACGGAGTAAAATATTGTAGTAGTAAACATTGTAGTAGTAAACATGACGTTTTTGAAGAGATATGACACTTGACAAGTTCGGAGCCTGTGTGGAATACAACCTCCCGCCACTAAACCACATGTATACTTTAAGATGAAGGTTTGTGCTCGATGTCTGTGTGGTGAGGTCACAGGGTGGATACGCTGCAGCAAATCTGGCACAGATTACACGCCTGCAGCCACCAGTAGTCTGAGGGAATTCCGGATCGGAAGCTGTGAGAAGTGCTCGTGGACTGGAACACCTAAAACTAAACTCTTTCCAGCGGATTTGGATGTAATGCCTCTGCCAAAGTGGAACAAATGGCTGAGCTGCCTAACCAGAGATCGTTTTTCAGCCTCATTTTGAATGTAGACAGATACTGCAGGGGAATCAGCTTATGTCTCTGCGGCTCTGTTCTGCCTCTGGATCACTTTATAGCCTCGGCAGTTTGAGTGAGACAGAGATAAAAAAGAAAAGAAAAAGCTCTTTACTCTCAGTGTTTATCTCGTTATGATCTTGGCTTGTAAAATGTTAAAGAACTGGCAGATTTGTCTGTTTCAATAAGCTCCAGAGTCTAATGGTCTAATCTTCCTGAGGTATCGTGCAGACATGTAGGAAGTATGAGTTCAACATGTATCTTCAGGGGGCAGCAGATTAAAACCAGGGTAACACAGAGATCCAGAGATTAGTGTGATATCACTTCAACAGGCAAACACAAGACAGAGGTGATAGAACAGGTAATAAATCTGATGACCCACGTTCATTTAGATTCCCTTAGGACTTTAAAGTAAGATTCTAAGGGTCTCCTTGCCTCAAACGTTAGCTTCGCCTCTGCTGGTGCTTAAGTATTTCTTTTTATTTCTTTCCAGTTTCAAATAGTTCAGAAATAGAAAGAAAACAAAGCAGTAAACAAGCAAAAGTGCAAGTAGGTAGTAAAATAAAACCAAGACAGTACAGGTTATACGCACCAGAGGACAGACTAACATACAACTCTGGATAACTGTATATTTATACACAAAGTAAACCAAGAAAATAGAGATTACATCTAAACAAAACTGTCAATTGACTCAAAACAATAGTAGTTCATTCAGAGAGATATTTTGGAAGTCAAGCTTTTCTGTATATTTGAGAGAGTGGTAACTTGTTGCTTCACTTTTTTTAGTGTGAAAATCTACTAACAGTTTTTTAACAACATGCATCAAACACTCACAGCCCCCCCCCGCCTCCTGGAGCCTGGAAATACAACTCAAATTACAAAACTTTTTCAACAACTGAACCATTTTAACTTTCTGCACATAAAAAATAAGACAGATCAATATCAATCAGCGGATTTTAATAGACCTCAATCAGCGGTGAGTTTAGTGTTTGTTATTGCAAATACAAAAATAGTCTTGTTTGATTCTTAATTCTTTTTTTGTCCTGACGTTGCAGGAGACGAACTTCAATCAGGATCCAGCGATTAGATCCAATAATCAGGTCATTCCATCACTAAGTCATCCAGGAACAACACAACTTCACATGTCAAATGAGAATTGACGCGGCCCCAATCCATTTGTGAAAAACAACCCCAAACACTTCCTCTTTCTTAGCCGCTCTAAATCTCCCTGATCTGTTCCAATCCTCAAAGATGAAGGGTTCCGAGCCACCCATGGAAACAACAGGTGCAATATATATTTTTTCATGCGGGTGTTGCGTGTCAAAAGCCCCTTTGAGGATATGGTTACTTCCAGACAGTGAGCGAGCTACAGGAAATCTTCTCACACGCGACGATTCAGGGGGAGAACATTTAGGGGCCTTCAGGGCCGGTCGGTAAAAGGCGGCCCCGGGTCTCCCTTCATTTCCTCGATGGCCACCGAGGGAGAGCATCAAGCAGCTCTGAGCTCACGTCTCTGAGGCGCTGACGTCGGAGAGGCCTCGTCTGTGCGCGCTGACCTGGGATGTATGGTCTACTTACATTATACTAAAACAGTTCCTTCCTCCAAAACAGAGGCAAGGGAAGTGTTGTCTGGATTGATTTAGGAAGCAGAGGCCGAGTCAAGTTCGGGACCAACAACAAACAAGGCCCTTAAGTAATTTGCTGTACTCAGGCATTGACCTTCATCGTCAATAAGAAGCCAAACCATTAGTGTCATTAGTTTTTATAGAGGCTGCTTTATATCTGGTTTCCTGTAAGTGGAGAATAAGTGGCAGTCTAAATTCCAGCAGGGACCACAGTAAGAAAAGGGATATATTTAGTTCAGTGCCTGTTGTAAACCTGCTTGTTTGTAATGTTGTGTTCTCTTGTCCTGTGTTGATGCTGCTTCAGAAGGATTCCTTGTCATTAATGAGTCGTCCTCAAGCAGTTCTACAATATGATTAGAAAGCGTTGTGTTCATCCAACCTGGTTTATCTGCAGTTGAGATTTGACAGTCAGTGTTTATCATAAAATGTAACTGAATCTGCTTTATTAGTGTACGAGTGTGTTGTTAATATCTAAGTGTGAATGATTTCATCGTCTGTTCGGGACAATCGGCACTGTCTTCAGACTCACGTTCACAGCTTTTCAAGATAAAAGCTCTGTAATTCAGCTCGGTATAAAGCATTACAGCAATAAAACAAATTTGGGGCTTTTACTTTGAAGACAAATTGACTTTTTGTTGTGTCTTTGTCTCCGGTGAAAGGAAGAATATCGTATAATCTAAGAAGGTTTGATGTGCAGTTTGAGGTTTACTCCTGTAGAGGACGTAGAAAGAACACATGCTCAACTGCCCCCACCCCCCACCCCCCCACCACACACCACACACACGCACACACACAATGTGATACATAGCACTGGTCACCTGTTCCTTCATTATCTAATTAATAATGAACAAATTAAATTGCACCACACTCAGATCTTCATTTCGCTTTGGAAAAGCACAATGTCATGCTAAGTGTGAAGTGGATAACATGAACTGTGCGATCTGCTGTGAGAGCCACAGACAGATGTTTGTGGAATTAGAAGGTAGAGGGAGCTGACAGGAAGTGAAGAGCGACCTTGACTTCTGTGTTTTCTGTTGAACTGACCTTCACAATGAAGACATGAATCTTTTCTTCGACAACAACACAGAATCTGGAATGTTACAGGATTATTGGTCCATACAATGAGAGAGTTAAACCGATGATATGAAGCAGATTTGGATAAATGTGTCAGCTAAATGAAAATGTAAACTAGGTGCTGGCTCAGCGAGACTCACCAGCATCTTGACGCCGTCAGCCCGATGTTCCCGTATCACCTGACTCCTCCTGCAAACCATCTGGTCCATAGGCTCCCTTCCATCACCTCGTCTCCTCGTGCTGTCTCGAACATCACATCAGACTTGACTGAGCGTGAACACAGTGGAACGCTTCGCCGGAAAAACTGGGAGCCGTGTGACACCTGCAGCACTGACACTTCACAAAGTTTGGATCAAAAAGACTCATCACTTCCTCCGCATGCTCTGTATTTTGCACATGAAATATAATTTACCAACAGAAGTGCTTCATGACGAGAGGCTGACTAGAGCCATGTTTTGATCATTTCAGACTAAAATTCTGTGGTTGTAAACCTCCACCAACCAGCACAGCTTCAGTCAACATACACACATTTAATATAAAATTAAATTTAAACTGAAATCGAATCATTTCATGCACTGTGACCTTGACCTTTGACCCTTGTCTGCCCAAATTTAATAAAATAATCTGTGACTCTAATTGAGCACCTTTGGCATTATTAAGATAACACACAGGGGCAAATAAGGGGTTTCATCAGGTCACAGTTACTTTGAACTTTAACCTCAGACCATTAAAAGTTTGTGTACCAAATTTGAAAATCTTTCCTTCAGGAGTTCTTGAGATATCGTCTTCACAAGGACGACGCCACCAGAAAACCTTTTTCCTCTGTTCACTGGATGGTGTCGATGTGGAGACATGAAAACTTAAGTGAGACAAATTATATTAAAATCTTTCTCAGTAGAAAAGCAGAAGTAAAGCAAATATTGAATTGAATGATTTGTACCTTCATCAGATCAGGGCCCTGAAGTCACCTCCACGTCTCCTCGTTCACCTCTTCCTGTGAGATGCTTTGATCTCTAGGATCATTATGACACAAACTATAAACACTATTTAGTGTTTATAGTATAAACACTCTCGCTGACTTCCTTTCACTTTCTTTAATTAAAAGTTTCCAGGTTCTCTTTCTTTTTTCTATTATAACTTATCGTGTGTGTCCAAAGAAGAAAACAATGGAAATCCTCATAATCCTTTAATATGTCCAACTGGTTAGAGGAAGGTTAGCGCTGCTTACACACACAGACACACACACACACACAGTCACATTTCATTTCAATGTGACGTGTGTAACTAAAGAGTTATGTTTCCCCCTGCTGGTAAATAATTTACTTTGCAGTCAGCAGCTGCAACAGAGGAGTCACAGCTACGTCACAAAGGAAGAACAAGAAAACATTTAAACTACTCAAGCTGCCTCAGCGTCAAGTGACTGAAGGTGTCAACTTAGGGTTGAGGTGAAGGTTGAGCAGGAGTTTTGATTGATTCTAAAAATAAATGTGGTTAAAATTAAAGAGAACATACACATTTTTGATAAACTATTTAAATAAAGAGAAAATATACAAATTGGTAGTTGCTGTATGGCATTTTTGTACAGAAGTGTAAGCGTAAATCAGACACACGAAATACTGATTTCCTAGAAAAACTATTTGAGCCTTTTACTGGTGTAAAAAAACCTTTTAGTGGACATTTCATGGCCGTCGCAGTTGCCCCATTACAGTAGAAACAGCAGTTCCATGGTTGTCAGAAGAGACGACCTACTGGGCAGACTCCAACAATTTGAAAATAACCATTAGTTTAACCATTCACATTTATAATCACAACACAGTTTACATTTGTAAAAATAATTTATTTAACGGCAATTGTGAAATCACAATTTCTGAAATTAGATTTTTAACTTCGTCTCATCAAGACAGTCACCTAATTGAAGGTCCCAATTGAATTATTATTACATTATTTTCTTGCAATGTTAAAGAATGAGAAAGAGTTGTTTTTTGACTCACGTCCCATTTCGCCTCCCGTTCTTCATGAAACTCTGCTCAGTAGTTTTTACGTAACCATGAAAAAAAACAAATAAACAAACAAGCAGGAGTGAAAACATAACCTCTTTGTAGAGTCTGAGACAAAAACAGAGGAAATGCATGAAAAGAAAATAATGAACTCGTGTTTAGAAGCATTAAAAGTTATGAAAATCTTTTTTTACCTGACAGACCATTACTGTTACCTGGTTTGTATTTCAGAGTGTAACCAGGCCTGGTGGTAACATGTTGAGTACTTCATGGTGCATACTGGTAAACACACATTTTATCCATTTAGTCACATAACATATTTGTTTCAAACAGTCTCTCATTAAAATTCACCGCAGCAATTAGTCTCCCAGTTGAAAGGAGTCGCCACCAGCTCCGAATCCTTTGGTGACAATGGTTTTTAATAAAGTCGGTGTGTTGTATCCGCGACTGTTGCATGAGACCGGCCTCCTCCTTCAAAGTGCACTACTTGATCATATTCTATTTTTGCAGGATTTTCAAAGAGCCAGCCAGGTTGCTGTGGTTACAAAAGATTAGAAAAAAGAGAGGACGTCTGGACTCGCAGCTCTGAGCAGGTAAGTGGAAATCTTCAAAGATGAGCTGCAGCGGAGCGGAAACACAACTATTGTTGTTTTTTCTCCAGCCCTCCGCAAAAACATCTTCTAATGAGACAATTAAAAATGATTTCCTGGACAGCAGAGGCAGACCACCGGATTGAGTTATTACAATTACCTTGAACTACAATGGTGGCGTCCTGCATGATCATTAATTGGTCACACAGGGATCAGTTACAACATGAAGGAGGTCTATATATAGGATGTAATCATTTATAGTGGGATCAGTACATTTTCCCTTGTAGAATAAGACTTAAAAAACACACCGGGTGTAATTCCTTTTTTTTTTTTTCCCACCGTGTCTAGTTTTGCAGAAGCAGCAACAATTTCCCAGTTTCCTCCTGAAGCATCGGAGCTTTAAAGCTTCATGTTACATTTTCCTTGTGTTTCTTTCTCCTAAAGAGATTAAGTGACACCGGTGCAACGTCAAAACAACAGAAAAGCTCCAATTAGACGTAACGTTGCTGACACAGCTGGCTGCGTGACTTGGAGTTTTCTGTATGAATAAATACTGTATAGTAAATATGTATGCTGACATATTTCCCCCCCCGGGCGTTTTGCGCTTTTATACGTTGTCAAAGTGGAGATGCTGCTTTGCTGTCAATCAAACAGCCACTTCATTACGCGCCAAAAGAGAGCAGCATCACACGCTGGGTAGAGAGCCTGTCACTCACAGCGTATAGACATGTAAATCACGTGTGCTGCCGAGGTGTGTTTGAGTCCCACTACACTCTGCGTGACCCGCCGCTGTCACAGCAGGGCCGCGCCCGCCTCGCCGGCGTACCTCGATTACTTAGATTGAGTTAGTCACGCAGGTACAGCGGCGGGTCACGGAGGAACAGTTCCCACGTAATGATTTGCTGTTAATATTAGATTTCAGTCCCCACGGGATTTTCACACTTAGAGCAGCCGGAGAAAATTACCTGCCAGGCCTCCGACGGGGAAGTGAGCTATATTTATTTATACCTTCTCTGTTTTTTTTTTATCTTCACGTTGACATCCTTTTAAAGTGGTGATTATTCCGACAGCGATTTTTCCGTCTTCAGACTAAAACTTTGTGATGGATGAGTGTGTCTGAAATCATGACACGGTTTAGCAGAGGTGGATGTGTGTGTGTTTGTGTGTGTGTGTGTGTGTGTGTTTGACTGATTGTTCACTGGCGGCTCTCGTTGCTTAAACCTGTGAAAACCATCTATCTCCTCCTGGTGCGTCTCCCTGCAGGACGGGATTCCTGTTTAATGATCTTCTCGCCCTAGAAGGAGACTTGCTCTCCCGCCCTGAGAGGAAACAAGAAGACGTGGGGTCATTGAGCTGTAGATGAAGTGGCATAGTCTCTTTCCATTTACACTCAGTTCTCAGTTCATTAACTTTACCCTAAAAAACAGCAGCACAATAACATGTCAATGGACAACAAAAGCGCCGTTAAAATGATCGTATCTGTCTCGGAGACAAATGATAAAGACCTCGTCTGTGTGCTCCCTTTGCTTCCCGTGTTGCTGCATGTATTGTATATGAAGAGGAAGAGGAAGCTATTTAAAGAGTGCCCTCCTTGACTTCTTCCCCGAGTGCTGATGACAAGTTGGATATCTTAGATGCATAAAAATGTGATTTTGACACGACTTCAAAAGGAGAAGCATACGGATGAGGTGGACCCTCTGCCAACAGAGAGACGGGGAAACAGATGGGTTTTACACAAACAGCGCAAACATCAAGAACACTGAGTTAAAGAGCTTGGCAGTCTCTCTTGATGAAACAGTGAGGAATGGAGGCGCTTTTAATGAGCATCTCTCCTGTGATGCAGAATGGGAAAAGACAAACTGTTCGCTCTTAAAGGGCCAGTTACCATCGCTGGGCCCATCACTGGGTGAACTGGTTCCTCTCACCTCTTGTTTGGGGACTTTCAGCGTTCCGGTATTTCTGTTTGTGTTTTCTGTTTGTTGAATAGAAAAGTCTCGAGCAGAATTCCTCCTGCAGATGAACCGATGGCTCCGTCATTAACCAACAAACCCTGTTTATTGTTATTGCTGCAATCAGCTGACGGGCGCAATCAGCCAACAGATGGCGCCAGATGTAAGAGAAGGGTCAGAGCCGTAAGGAGAGAGGGGGGCAGGGGGGGGGCTGGCTCCAGTGGAGGAGTGTTGAATCAAGTAATGATAGTTTGTGTAATTACAAAGATGACACGTTGTTACTTGTGTCGACTGGGAACAGCTGAGAGACACCAGTTGCAACTAAAATACTTTTAGTGAGTCTGAAATAGACAGAATCGGCGATAGTGAACATATTTATTCATCCTCATTCCCTTTTTTTAAAGCTGCAGATTCAACATTTTACTAATGAATATGTTGATTATAGTAACAACGAATTGTTTGGTCTATACATTTAAGATAATAGTGATTCATGCTCATCACAGTTTCCTAAAGACGTTTTCAAATTACCTACAGTCCAAAACAAAATGATATTCAATTAAGAGATGTCTCTAAGGATTCTTCCGTCAATAAATCAGTAAACCATGTGATGTAAAAAAAGGAAAAAGTACAAATGATTTTCAAACCACAAATTGCTTGTTCTGTATGAGGACGTGTCCAAAACCCAAAGATGTTCACGTTTTATTCTGATTTAAAGCAGAAGTTAGAAAAGCTAATTGACTTTGCTTGTAATTGTTGGTTGAATAATTGTATTGTATTGTAATATATCATTTTCCTCCTTATTACTTTGTCAGCAGATCAGATGTGAATGAGTCAAAAATGAAGCTGCAGCTAAAAAACGATAACAAGATGCACGGCTTGTTTTTCCCGACCTTCTGTCCACAGCCCAAATATTTCCAGTTTACCTTCAAATGAGAACAACACTAAACATTCACAGTTTAGTGGCTGTTACCAGAAATTGTTATTTCTGGCATCTTTGAGAAATTGAAACAAGTTGCACAGTAAACGCTTTCTCCTCTTGAACCTGCCATCTAATCAATAAAGATAATCTGTCTGCGCACGGTGAAGACTTGCTGTTTTCCTATGAAAACCAAATGTCTCAGTGTTTCTCTGTGTTTCCTGCTGCCGCTCTAGATGCGTCTGTATTTGCTCTGTGAGAGTCTCTCACCACATCAGAAGCCGGTTATATCGTTTTCTCACATCTTCACTGAGATCATGACGGATCCTCAGGTCAATATCTTTGAAGTGAGATTGTAGATCGCTCACTTTTAAAGCTTGTTTTCAATAATTTACCTGATATGCTCTGAGTGAGTGTGTGTGTGTGTGTGTGTGTGTGTGTCTGTCGTGCTGTAGAGTGTTGCAGGGATATGTATGCAGGGCCATAATCTCCCATACCTGCCTCCCTGTGCTGATCACTCACAGCCGCTATTGTTACACACAAACACTCACACACACACACACAAACACACAGCACACCCACGGGTCATGTAATTGGATTCCATGGGTTCCCATTTGACAGTCCATTGCCATGTAATGAAATCAGTTATTTACTTTCATCATAAAATCTGATAAGGGACAACATCTGCCGGGGTGAAGTTTGAGCGAGGGCTGCACATGAATGTTGATGCAGCGGTTTCCGATCTGCAGCATCGGCGTGAGCTGTTGCATCGTGCTCAGGAATCAACACTTGGTTGTGCGGCTTGTCATTACCCTCTTCAAGGGGGGGAGGGGACAGGGGGGGGTTAGCATGATGAAAACAGATGGACAATTTATTCGGTTATTTGTTTACCTTTAGCGACACGACAGACAAACAAGGAGCAGCAATGGAAATCTCTGCCTCTGCACATTAAAGGAAGGAGTGTGCAGCAGAGTGTGTGGTTTCTGAGTCCGAGCTCGGCCCTGCTCTGCTCTGCTGTCTCATTATGCTGCTGCTGCGCTGCTGGAGGACACTGAAGGACACAAGCGATTGAATTCAAGTGTTGTATATTCCCTGGAAACCAATCAAGGAAAGCCCCAGAATGATAATCCCTGCCCGCTGTCATGATTCATTTTTATTTCGTTCCATATTTCTACCCTGGCGTTTGAGTCACTCAGAAAGAGTAGTTCCAGCATGAAATCAATGTTCCATTAACATTTAATGACCAGGAAGGGGCTTAATAGAGGTGGTACAGACGTCTGTGCTTCTGATAACGTCCACATCTCAGGAACGCTCATTCAAAAACCACATTGGTGTTGTCAGGTCTCCTGTTCCACCGCCGCTGCCGCTGAGACAAACAAAGAGCACCGGTGGTTATGTGCCTCAGAGCGGAAGAATTAAAAGCTGGTAAATAAAAAAAAGAGATTTGTAAAAAAAATCCATCAAACGTTGACCGAGGAGGCTGCAGCTGACGGCACGCTGTAGTCACATGTATAATTACTCACGGAGTTAGTTGTCTGAGGGCGATACCAAACCACTCTCACCAGATATCTCAGCATTTCATAAACGTACGGACATAAATTATGAAAAATAAGGTAAAAGAATAGGTCGGTTTGTCAATCTGCTGTGTTAGTGTGTGTACTTATACTCATGTCTTTGTACTTAAGTGCATTTGGAGCATGTACCTTAGGACTTTGTGCATGTTTTTGTTGCCTCTTCAGGATTCTTTCCACTGAGTATCTGAGCTTTCTCCTGGTTAAGGTCAGAGGTCAGATGTGAAATGTGGTTTGGTTAGGTTTAGGCATAATAAGCAGAGCTGCACAAACTGTGTGTGTGTGTTCCAGGTATTACGTATGTTGTGGGGACCTGAATGTGTTTACACAGTCACAATATGGGAAATTGTCCCCATAAGGTTAATCATTTAATTGTAAGGCAAAGACATGTTTTAAGGTTAAGTTGAGCTTTTTAAGGTGAGGTTGAGGTTATGGTTACATTTAGTTTTGGGTTAAACAAGTAGTAACTATGGTTAAGGTTCTAGTAAGTCTCCAGAAAATCAATGTAAGTCAATAGTCCCCTGAAGTCATGGAGACAAGACTGTGTGTGTGTTGTGTGAACGTGTTGTGTAGAAAAAAATACAGGATTAAATAACACAAAATACCAAT
The DNA here is from genome assembly GCF_949316205.1 of Platichthys flesus. NCBI lineage: Eukaryota > Metazoa > Chordata > Actinopteri > Pleuronectiformes > Pleuronectidae > Platichthys > Platichthys flesus. The sequence goes on along the minus strand of NC_084951.1, from coordinate 23,931,335 downwards.
TTCTCCATTTCACGAAAATAAATGTGTCTATTGTAAAAGGAATAAAAAAAAGGCTTGCAGGGTCCTTGTGCTATTGTTTTTATTAACGTTATCATTGCTATTGTTGTCATCATTATTAATTAGCAGAACAAGATAAATCAAAACACCCCTCAGCAATCATGGCTTAAGTTTCTTCGTACTCAGCTGGAACAGAGAGAGAGAGAGAGAGAGAGATAGAGGGAGAGAGAGAGAGAGAATAAGAGAGAGAGAGAGAAAGTGGAAAATCTTAATCAGTTTTTTCTTTTTCTTTGAGGACCATATGGAAGGTTTCAAGCAGCCGACCATATGTTGAAGGCTTTTGTCATGGAAATCATACTTTTTGGCACTTTTTCATTGCGCAGCCAAGCCGGGCACATAAATAAAAAGAAAGGAAGAAAAGAGAAATCATACAGAACATGATCAAATCTTTGAGAGTACACAGAGTTTGAAGTTTCTCATTTGTAACTTACAACAGATAGCGTTTTTTTAAATCAAGACACTCCCTGATTCACGTGGCCACCCGGACTGCAATTGGTACCTGTTTTTGTCTTTTCTTTCTCTTAATAAAAATAAATAAAATAAATAAAGACAACATGAATAGAAAAAGAGCAATTAAATGTCTACATGCATTGTCATATTATTGCTGTGATATATTTACAAATATATTTACAAAATTATCAAAGAGGAACAATGTTTCCCTAAATCTAAATTCACACGTTTAGAATCAAATTGTGCCTCTTTGTCTGTGATCAGTATTTTTCCCCCTGGGGACGATGACGCCTACAGTTCGATTCCGATTCCAGTTGATTTTAATGATCTTCATACTTTTCTATCTGGCTCCGTCCCCAGGTTTCAGAGGTACATATTCATAATTGTGTTCCACAGTAAAAAATAAAACGTAGAAAATAATCTACTGGAAGTGGTGATTTCTGCGATAGCTCAATGACACAGCGACGTACCAAACGGTGAGTTGTTTAAGCGAATCAGGAGACAGGTGGTTTGGATGCTCTCATGCAGTGATTCAGCTGCAGCACTTAGACGACCATTGACGAGACGGACGGACAGAGAGAGAAACTCTTCTTTTCTGTCCTTTCTCCTCTGATTTGCTCTTTTTTCTTCGTTGCTTTGTTTTGTGTTCGCAGGACGAGCTCTCAGCATCACCGCGATCGTGTCATTGATTTGGAATATGCAAATCGCTGACAGTGCATTTGCCTGCTGGTGCTTGACCTTCCCCTTGGAGGTCGCTCGCCGACTCAATTACGCTCCCTATCTGCAGTCTGTCTGCAAACACCTGTTATCCTCCCACACTCCACCACCCACCGCCAATCCCTCTTCAACACATCTCATCCTCGGTGCGTCTGTTTTTAGAGGCGGTGGGGGGGGGACGAGATGAGGACGTATGGTGGGAAGGGGGGGAGGGGAGGGAGGCCAGGCAGGGGGAGGATATAATGGAAGGGGGGGGTGTTTAAAGATGCATTACAGCAAACCTTCTTTACCATTTCCAGTTAGTGCTGGTTAGAAATGTACACAGTCATCATAATGTGATCTCAGCAGGTTTCTATCCTTTGACACCTCAGCTGTTTTAAACATTTGGGAGCAGCAGTGGTTTCTTTTTAAATTTAACTATATTTAAACTTTTCATTATGTCAGTGACCCTAAGTGGAACTTAATGTTTCCTGCTGCGGAAAATGTAACTTTCAAACACGTCAGTCAAATCACGTCTGCCCTCAGCTGCCAGAAGAGATTTTATACCTGGTTAATCTTTAAAAACACAAAAGAGACAGTTAAATAATAATAAAAAAATAAGGAACATCAGCTTCTTCCAGATAAATTAACACTTGTAGCATATTTTTAGCTTCGCTGTTTAAAGGATGGAGTGTTGTTACTGCATCACTATCTTTATTGCTTCCTTGCACATTTTAAAATCTGGATGAATTACACCCATCATTGTTCAACTCTCTTTTCGGATGGTGTCACGTGTTTTGAACAGATCAACGCCAATTTCTGGGAATTGTTTATTGCCCCAGATTTAAAGAAGAACCTCCAGTTCACGAGGAGGCCGGGGAAACAGCAACAGGGAGAATATTTAGGTTTTTCATTTTCATCGTTTCTTTTTATTGCCCTAAATCGACTGAAAACAGGACAGTGACTGTGATTGTTATACATGTCAAATTGCCGTGTCAGTGTAAGTTATTGCCATGAAAACAAAAGTAACTCTGCATTCATTAGTTGGAAGTTCTTCTAGCACTGGTACCGTACATTGTTCCTCTTTAAAAAACTAAGTCCCTCGGACTCTCTACAGTTTTCATGCATATAAACATTTTCTTTGAAGATCAGCAGCATCTTACAAGGTCAATGGATGTTCATATTGTTAAATTATAAACAGTAAAATAAATACATGATAAATCAACAAATAATTCTGTCTTCAATAAATACACAAAATAAGATAGATAAATAATACAAAATAAATAGATAAATAGGTAGATAAATAAAGTATTTACATGATAAATAGATGGGATGCATTTAGAACCGTGGGCGGAGCTTTGAGCGACATATAAAAGGGACAAACAGAACGATTCACTTTGTAACTGAGGGCGCGTGAGTCCATAGCGTCACTCGCAGGTAACACTGGCGGTGGCGGAGCACCTCGAACACTGGCTGCACATTGCTTCGTTAAGACTGATGATGCACCATAAAGGCAGCAGAGTTTATGAAGCCACCATGGTGGAGGAAGATCAACGAGAGTTTCCATTGCTATAGACGAATCAACCGCGCATGGCACTTAAAAACAACACATCATTTGGTCTGGCTCTCAGAGTTTTGTTTTTTGTTCTGAACGTCAGGGTGAGACTATGAATCTGATTGGATGTGGTGTGATCACCTGTTCAACAGGCCTGTTAAATGTTTAACATCACCGCTATCGGAGGATTCGACTGAACGGCCTATGGCCTGTTATCATCATCTCGTCCAGCTTATTGAAATTAGCTTATTTTTGTTTTTGTTTTAAATACCCACAGTTACAAAGATTCCTTTTGATCAACAAGGGATAATAAGCACAAAAAAATAAAATTTAGAAAAATCAAATACAAAAATAACATCCGTTGAATTAAAACATTGGTGTGGAAAAAAGGGTTTTGTCGTTTAACCTTTTAAAATGATCTCCCTTTTTTTTTGCAAATACTGTCATAGTTCACATTTTCATAAAAAGTTCATGTTGGCAGTTGCAAAAGAATTCAATTCTTAGCAAATAAAAAGCAGCATAAAAATACAAGAGGTCATTTTGTCTCTAAAAAACAAAAGAACACTGTTAGTCCTTTTTTATGTTGTTTTTTTGTCTTTTTCTCATTACTATTTGCTATAAAATATCAGGAATCTAAATATTATTACTATTGATATCAATATCATTATAGTCATTGATAAAAATTCACATGCCAGGCCTCATATATAATTGTGTGTAAGTGTGTGTGTTTGTGTTTGTGTGTGTCCTTGTGGGGACCAGCGACTTTTACCCTATAGGTGAGGACATTTGGGAAAGTCAGGACATTCTGGTTCCCATTAATACAAAGGGAAATTTCAGGGTTTACTGGTCTCAGGTTAGATTTGGGATTAGGCAAAAGATTTGGGATTAGGCATTTAGCTATGATAATTAAGATTAGCATCGGGGTTATAGCATCATGTAAGTATGTGTCCTCATAGCGATTAAAGTACAAGTATGTGTAAGTGTATATGCATACATGTCTGCGTGAGTGTGTGTGTGTGTGTTTACATGAGCACGCGTCCATGCGAGCACATGTTGAGTCATTGTGTACAACTATCATCTACAGTCTCTATTTGGGGGAAGGTTGTTGATTGTATGTTTCTGTGGACGATTAGCTACTGTGCAGGGAAAAAATCCAGCATCTTTTTGAAAATGTCTTTGCCATAATCATTAGAGTTTCTTCACGTAATCTCAGTGAAAATATTGCTTTCTAAAAAAAGGGAAGAAAAAAGGCATGGAGGGCAGAGTGAACAGGGTTATTGGTGGTGAACCTACAACGTGGGGTTCAAAATTTAGCTTCTTTCCTCGGGGGTTAGATTTCTGATCCAGAGTCGTCTTCGTCCGCAGAGCCCTTGAAGCAAGCCGACTCATAGTGCTTGTTCAGGTAGGACTTGAGAGCGAAGGTCTTATTGCAGCGCTTGCATCTGTAGTGCTTGAAGGCAGAGTGTGTTTGCATGTGGGCGCGGAGGTTTGAACGGTCAGCAAAGGCTTTGCCACAGTGGGCGCAGGCAAAGGGCTTCTCCCCCGTGTGTGAGCGCATGTGACCTTGAAGGAGCCACGGCCGGCTGAAAGCTTTGCTGCACACGTCGCATTTGTGCTTGAGGTCATGAGTGAGGATGTGCATGGCCAATGCCGGCATGGACACGTACACTTTATTACAGGTGGGACACTTGCGGGCCATCTTGCTATCCAGGCTGCGGTGCGTCTGCTTGTGTCTGCTGAGGTTGGAGGAGGTGGCGTACGTCTTGCCGCACTCGTTGCAGGAATGGCGAGCCGTGCCGGGTACCCCCTCCGGAGTCCCAGCGTTGGCGCTGCTGCTTCTGGAGCCCCCTCCATGACTCTCGGTGTCACCCTTTCTCCTCGAGCGCCCGTCAGAGATGAAAAAGGCATCCATGGTGTAACCCTCGGACAGGGCCTCCGATTCACCACTGTAGAAGCCGCTGGCGGTCATGCCAGACTGGGGGCTGTCGGGCTGCTTCAGGTCGGGGTCACAGTACTCCCCTCCGCTGCTCGGCGGCGTGTACAGGGGGTCTGACACCGGCGACGCCAACTTGTGCTCCATCTTCTTCTCCCCCTGGTATACAGATGGCGTGATGTAATCCTGGATATAGCCTGGGAAAAAGAGACACGCAAACACAGTTGGCCAGGGGTTGTGATGGATAAGGACACAGTGACACACTGGTGATTACATGATCATCATGTTGGATGATTGCCCTTCGTAAAATGGGGAAAGAGCGAGTGGTAGCTCAGAGATAATTGCATTTTTTTTCCCAGAGCTCACAGGTTGTACACACAATAGTGCGGTGATGCAGGGAAACATGATGTGCTCAGCTGCGATTAGGACGGTTGCAATTTTACAGTGAGGATGAGCGGGAGATAATGGCTCATCAAAGACGACTGTGAGAGGATGCATATTAAATAAAGTCGTCTCATTGATCAGACGTCCTCTCCTACGATGTGTCAGTCCTCCGTGGCCAGGGCCTCGCTCGATGTTTTCTTATTGAACACCGGCTCAACGATTACATCAAGTCTCAACTGCAAAACTCAAATAAGACCTTATTTCCTCAGATGTTTTAATGGGACAAGGATTTAAATTTGATTTAAATTTGTGTTCTAAAACCGAAACACCTCAGAACAGGAAGATTTGAGGGCTTTCTCTATCAATTACTGTTTTAATCTTTCCTGCAAACGATTAATCAGTTTGGTTTTTGCACCAATTCAACTTGTTACATCCTGTCAGACTCAGTGCTACGTCTTTGAAAAGTGCTGCAACACAAAAGGCACCATGAGAGATTTAAATGTCACCAACTGTACGGAGCATGATTTCAGAGAGATGTATTTTCATCGGCATCACTCAAGTCTTTCCTTCCTCTCTGAAGCAGCTCGGTGCCAGAGGAGCTAAAAGGCTCGCTGGCAGCTAAATGCATCCAAACACAACTCAATATACTGAATACTCTGATCCTGCGAATCTCAGGAGCTGAATAAATACTAAATGCATTTACCTCCAGGTTTGAATCTGTAAAGGGGTGGACCATAGCGAGTATAAAATGTGGTCACATTCCTTTTCGGAGAGTAATAGTGCATGACAGCAGAAAAAAGCCATTCCTAAGCACTGTGTGCAGCAAGCGGTGGAAATTGGGTATTGACGTGTTTTTAATGAAATTCAAAGTTTTGAACTGATCAATAGGCCATCATCTGTAAAATAGTGCAGCTGTTGGAACAGCCGTGCACAGGAGAAGATCAAGTATCTGCGACACACAATAATAGTTTATTGAGCACGGTGCGCTCGAGGGCCGATAATGTGCGACGTGGCGTTGTACACATTGTCTGTGAAGAGGGTCACCTGCCCACCGCAGCTGAAGAGCCTTCAAGAAAACAGGCCATTAAGAAATCAGCTGAAGTGCTCACTTCCTCCAGCGTCTCCAGTCCCAAGGGTCCCTGTTCACACAGCCACTCTGTCAAAGACACGGCCGTGACACCCGAGGTCCGGGAAACACCGGGCCTGTGCACACATTGTGATGCTGCACTGCATGTGTGCACTGTTTTCAACCACACAGATGGTGAATGTGTCCGAGAGGGAGCGAGAGAGACTGAGCAATGCTTTCTTTAAAAAGAAATATATAAAAAATATCACTTGTTGTTCTTTTTAAACCTAAATTCTTACATTTGCGATTTAATTTGCGATTAAACAACGCAGCTCTTGTTATTTGCAAGCACCTGTTTCACAGTCACTCGTGAAAACAGCACGATAACCTTTTATTTTGCAGAGTTCTTTTTTTATTTTTTGTAATCTCCACTAAGCAGAGTTGTTTACTGTGTTTCAATTACCCAAGGTCAGACATGGAGCTCATCATTCGGGACTCTTGCTCATCAGCCTTTCCAGCTCATAGACTCGTTTCTCTAATGCAAAGCAAGCATGTAATTAATGGACCCTCTCAGCCACCCCTCTTTGTTGTTCAACAGACACTCAAGTCAAATGTCTCCACAATGGGGGGAAAGAAAATCTCCTGGCACGGCAGAAGTGCTGATGTGAGGTATTTCAGCCTCGCAGGGAATTCGTTCATTTTTTTCGCTTCCTCTTTTCTTTTTTGGAATCAGCACGAAAAAAGATTCTTTTGTTTCGGATGTAAAAGCCTTTTGTCAACATCAGTGTCGCTTTTTCTCATTTCTTAATATAACGCTTATTTTCCATGGTGTTGAACAATAGACTCTGGAACAATAGAGAGTGACAATAACTATACTAATGGATTCTGTAATAATAATGTAATATTGTGCAGCAGGAAACTAAAAAGAGCACTCATTATCACAAACTGGAGAACATGCTGAGCAAATGAATACAAAAATTCTTTCCTCAGCAGGTTGCTTGAAATTTAACATTTTCCATTATTTAGTTTAATAAATAACAAGTTGAATGTTTGTTAAATCCCCTAAACCCCCGAACATGAAAATATCAGTGAAGCTTGATATTGACGCGGCTGAATAACAGGTGGGCATCGTCACAACATGTAGCTGCGGACCGCGAAGCCTCTGTGAGAATATCCTGACGAATCACAACAAAGACACATATGGCCCTCGCAACGTGGCCACAAAATGGAAGCGGCGAGCTTAAAGCAGAGCGTGAAAGTGAAGGTCGCCTCTCTGCACCGACCGGGGATTAGCGTGGCCCGGCCCGTGTGGTGACCACAGCGCAGCTATGTGCCTTTCTTCATGTTTACTGTACAGCCTCCGTCACGTGACCGGCCTCTTTGCTGCCCCAAGCATTTTTGTCTCCTTTTTCTCCTTCGCTTCGCTTTCCCCCCTCAGCCCAGCTCCCTGCCTCCCTTCCGGCCGTACTGTACAGTGTGTTGATGTCTCTAGTGGCGGCGATAGGCCTGCACGGCTGAAACTCTAACCCCTGCTAGTTTTCAAATGCCCGGAAGGAAGAGAAAGATGTAGTGGAGCGATGGGGGTGGGGAGACTGTGCATGCTCCACTTGGATGGGAAGAGGGGGGCAAGGGAGGATCGGACCGTGATGGGAACCCAAGGACAATAACAGCTAAGGACAAATGCATCATCCGATACTCATCTCTCATTTTCATGAATTTTTTAGTGCACATGATGACCAGATATAGTCACTATGTGCGTGTTCCGCTACCACAGGGTTGGTGCAGTCACACACACACACACAACTGGAGCTTCTCCTGATTACACACACGTTTTGTTCCCTATTTACATAAGCTAATCCGTGGCTGTGACCTGAATTGTGTCTGTCCTTCACTGGAGTCAAAAAACAAAAGTCTGGGGGCACAGAGATGGGGGTGGGGTGACTCCGGAGAGGATTAATCGGGATACTGATGCAAAAATCAGCCGGCTGCATGTAACATCTCACATTAATATGAAATACACTCTACGAGCAGGAGAAACACTGAGTTAACGCAAAAACAAAAGAGGGAGCCATCTGTGCTAAGTGTGGAAATGTGAGCGAGGCTGAAATCAGCAGTGTGCAGGCTCCTCTCTATCTAGAGCAGCGCAGACAAGTGGAGGCATGTTAACTCACCATTCTCGCTGAGGCGAACACCGAGGCTGGTCACCGAGTCTGTGATGGAGCGGGCAAAAGTGAAGGAGTCGTCCAGGTGGTGGTGATGATGGTTGGAGTTAGCCAAATTGGACGAAGAGAAATCATCAAGCTTGATTTTCTTCACCAAAAATGAGCGGGGCATGTTTCAATGGATAAAAACACAGAGCTGAGAAAAAAAATGCATGAGAGAAAATATGGAAACCCTCGGAGGAAGCACGCGAGCAGAGCTGGCTGGAAGGTAATCCGTGCGATTAATGTGAAGACGGGCGGCCAAAACATAAGATAAGAAAGAAAATGGAAACCGGTGGAGAACAAGGCTGACGGCGATGCTGTGTGATACTCTCTGGCTCCCCCAGCTTCCCCAGGAAAAATAAAAAAATAAAAAATAAAAGCGATCCTGTTCAGCACTGGATAGCTCCTGTGATGCAGCAGGCTTCAGGGACCAGTGAGGAAGAGAAGAGATGGAGACAGACAGGGAGAGGAGGGAGAGAGAGAGACTGTCAGACTAGCTGAGATCAGCAATCACGCCAGCCTTTATATGGGGCACAGGCAGTGGAAGATCAGGTGGTGCTGCGAAATGGAGCTGCTTAGCTTTAATCCATCAAATGTCCCCGGGGACACACATCAAATTACTACTGAACCGTCTGTGCATTCGCACACAGACAGAGGAGAAAGAACACAGCCAGACCCCCACTGCCCCCACTGCTGCTCCCCTCCCCTCCCCTGCCCTCCCCTCTTTCACCCCCCTTATGCTCCATGCTCGGAGGAGGAGTAAAAGAGGAGGGCAGACAATGGAGATGTGGATGAGAGCGCACTCAGTGTCCTGTCCCCCATTGTTTTCAGATGGAGTGGCACAGTTTATATTTGCCTTGTACAGGCGCTGCCTCCCTCATGTCATCCCTGTCTCCTGGAGCAGCCTCAGATCTCTGCGTCCCGGGGACACGCTGCACTGTGGACACATGGGACAGGGGAGGAGAGCGCAGCTTCTCTCCTGTTCTGAAGCTGCACAGGACACCAGCACTGTTGGAGCTGTCGGTGATGGGGAGGGGGGGAGCTCTGTAGTGCTGCACTGCTCAGCTCGTCTCTCTCTCTCTCTGTCTCTCTCTCTCTCTCTCTCTCTCTCTCTCTCTCTCCCCCTTACCACTGCACAGATGTGTGTGCTGCCATGCGTGGCAGTGAATTATCTGATTAATTAATTACATCTTTTTTGATTAGGATGAAATCTAGAATTAGATTCGTGCTTTGCTAAATTGGCCAGATTTCTGCTTGTTGGTTTGTGTTTGTGTGGATTCATTAGATCACTTGTGTGGATTTTATGCTACACTGTACAATAGACTGTGATGTCGTTTTCATTAGAGACGCACACTTGTTGTTCACCCCCCCCCCCCCCCCTGTCAGAAAGAATGAGAGTTCAATATTTACACAGGCAAAAATAAAAGTTATCTTGTGTAACTGAATTCATGCACCTGTTTGATTCAACAACAGGAAACACTTGTGTCACGTCACCTGTTTGATTGAATCGTCTCTTACAGCATCAAACTAATAAAATCAATGACTAACGCTTGTTTTTTCTGTTGCTTTCGCACATTATATCAGTAGAAGTCAGAAAAATTTTTTTTTTATTCTGTTCTATTTTGTCGCTTCTTCGATTTCTGTGGATTTCATGACAATGGTGATGGTGAATTCATCGTGTCGGGAGAAACAAGGTGATGCAGGAAGAATAGGAAATGTAATGTCAATCTATTTCTTGTCAGTTATTGTATTATATACCTAAAATCCAATAGTGGAATATTTAAATATGTTTAAAAACATTTCATATTTACATTTCTGTCAAGTAAAACCAACGAAATACGCAAAAACACACATTTTTAGAGAAGATCTAACGAGATATATAATATTACTATGGATTAGCACCAGATGAATTGGCTTTGTTTCATATTTGTTCAATTTAAAACTCATACACTCACAATTAAATAACATTAAAACAGGTGGTTTATGTGTTTTGTGTGTTTCTATGTCTTCAATACTACTACTCTATACAATACTAAATTATTTATTGTTATATTGTTGTGGATGGTTGGTGTATCTTTTATTAACTTTGTTTAGTCCATTAAATTGTCAAAAGTCACATCCAAGTTTAAAGCAACATATTTACCATGAAACTTCTTGTTGTTAACCACTTGTAGCATCGACTGGGAAACTTCAATTCGTACGTTTTGCTCTTTCAGATTTGATTGTGCTCCTGAAGTCGTGCTTGACTGGTGTTAAGGGTGCTCTATATTAACCCCGCCCCTCCCCCGCTGCTCGCTCTATATCATATCGGGCCACTGACGGTGACCCTGCAGCTCGGCCTCGACAGGTTTCAAGAGGGGACGGCGTTAAATCAGCCCCGTCAGGATTTATCATACGTGTGTGATTGTACATTAGAGGACAAGTTCACATTGATGTCAGTAAGCCAAGCTGATAGAGGCAAGGACGACAGAGGTCAGGGGGAGAATCGCTGTCGGGAACAATGAGGCCGGGCGACGCTCTCTGTTCTTTCTCTCTTTATGAGTCACCATGTGAAGAATCATTTCACAGGAGGTCATGATATATAACAGTTCTTCAATGATCAAATGTCCCCTCTTTTCTTCAAGAAACAACAAACTGCAACGTGTTGAAATGTTTTGCTTGTTCCAAAGAACCGTGAGATGATTCCTCAGGTTCTGACTCCGCGGAGCAGAGAGGTTGAGTTAACAGTGAAACCTCCTGCGACTGATATCAAACCGTTTCAGCATCTTTTCAAAACCTGTCGTCTGTATCAGCCTGAACTTCACTTCACCTCTGACACACACTCTCATTACTCTGTGGGAGCACAGCACCGACACAAGTACAGACGCTGCAGCCTCACTTCAGTGGGAGGAGGTTGGAGAAGATATCGAGGTGGTGATAGTGGAGGCTGCAGGGAATTAATTACGGCTGTAACTAATTAATATTCCCAGTATTGAATAATCTGCTGATTAATACCTCTGCCAAGGAGGTTATGTTACCAGCCCGTGTTCATTTGTTTGTGTGTTTGTCAGCAGGATAACACAAAAATTACACAACAGATTTATTTGGGCCCAGTTATTATCATTGATTGTCACATTGTGATCGGGTTATTGTTGCTTTTCCCCAAGTGCTTTAACTTAACCCAAATGTAAAGATTACAAAGGCAGAACTTAATGTTTCAGTTGTTCTATTATTACATGTTATATTATATATTTCTTTATCAGCTCCCCATCACTCAACTTGTAGAGGCCACCTGTAACCAGTGTGTTTCCAGTAGCTTCACATGAAACCCCTCTGTGCACTCAGGCTGTTTTTTTTTTTTTTTAACTCAACGTTGACATAATGAACACATTCATTATTTCTCCATTCCATCACGTTTGGGCTTCAAAGACACTTCAAAGGAACGAGTGCAACAAGTTGGCCACAGGTTAGAAGAGATGGACAAAGGGAACATGCTGGGATCGAAACCTTTTCAAGCAGCAGGAGACTCAACCCTTTCCTCCTCCTCCTCCTCCTCCTCCTCCTCCTCCTCCTCCTCCTCCTCCTCCTCCTCCTGCAGGAGCTCGGGTCCACTTATGGCCCCCCCGACTCCGACATGTGGTCACTGCCTCGGGATGTTACCATAGCTACGGACCCCCTCAGGCTGGAGGAAAGGTTTTTTTCTCACTGGATGGACGGGGGGGGGGAGGATTTCGCTCTGGTCAGATGGAACGGGGGGGGGGGGTGATGGGGTGGTGGGGGGTTTACAATCAGCCTCATTAACATCCTGTACGACCCTCCGGGGCCTCGGAGACGACCTCGCCGGCTGACTGGATGAAGTCAATCTCGTTGATTTGTTCCTTCGCACCGTTTCACGCGACTCTCGTTAGCCCACATACAGAAGTTTATTATCTCCATTTACAGACGTGTTAAGTCGGTTTAATCATTTAACTTCCAGCTAATTCACGCAGCCTCACGCCGAGGAAGAGGAAGATTAACCAAACAGAAAATATGATTACACATCTCGTGGAGAGGGCCGCGCTTATATAAAGACACTCGGAGCCGGTTGGGCGAGGTAAAGTGAGGCTAAGAGTCCATTAGGCACAGCCATGTATAATTCACCTCACTCTTGCTTACTGGGTCACTTCACCCGGGCTTTTTTTCAGCTGCTGCAGGAGCAGACTGATGTGCTCTTTAAAAACGCAGGAGCTGACGCTGGAGGAAAAGTTTAAAGCACAACACGAATTTGTTTACAGAATCGCAACAAGTATTTATTTAATCAGAAAGGTATGATTTAATTTGTGATTTTTAAAGATGTTTCGTGGAAGAATCCTTTATTTATTTATTTAATATCCTTTTTTATGCAGACACTGATCAGACATGGCTCAATGAATGTGACCATGAAGGCAATACTTAACATTTTACTGTGGATTTCTGGTCCAACATGAAGTCTGAATGGACCTTAACAGCCTCCCCAGCCGCACTGTATCTAATGCTGTTTGGCAGATAGTTCAGTGTATCACTCATGCCCTATTTGGCTTGTGTCTGCCTGTTGTCCTGTATGCATCTCGGAGCGTGTGTGCATTTGTTGTCCACGGGCAACTGTTCAGTAAATAGGGCAATTAAGTGTGAAAAGCAGAAACGAGCTAGCATGTTCCCATCTCTTTGGTGGGGGGAGATAATTTATGCTAATAACATCTCTACCGCTCAAGCTGCCCAAAAATGATAGCAGACCCTTTTGGCTTCAGAAGAATCTTTTCATCCTCTTGGAGAAAGAAAGAAGAAAAAACCTGGTTTCTCAACACCTTGCAAATAAGACAGCTGTGTGGCAGAGAATGAGTCTCTCTCCCTCTCTCTCTCCCCAGCTTTCATCTGCAGATGATAATCTCTTCTCCTTCACTGTCTTGTGTGGCGCTTGTTTGTTCTTCATTTAGCCTGTGGAATACTTGAAACCTACTTTTCACCACCATCATCTCCCCCCCTCAGCTCTCTCTCTCCATCTCTCAGCTCTCTCTCTCTCTCTTACAGCCTCACACCCTGCACACAATCTATCATCATTTTTCCTTCGAGGGCCATCACAGGAAGTCGCAGCATGTGTGAATGCATTACTGTAAATAGTATCCTATGCATGAGTGATGCTTCTGAATAAAACTTAAACTCGGTCCCCGCATGCTGTTCATGTGACATAAATTCCTCGATCATACCGAGGGGGCACGGAGGCGCCGGGTGGCTCGTGCGCGGAGCAGGGGCCACGATGGCAGTTCAATAAATAACCTCGGTGAAAGTGGGAGCAATAAACCATATGAAATCTCTACCAGCCTCCCACTTTCATGCACAGTGAGGAGCTCTCATGTCAGCCGCTGAGAACAAATGTGTCAGCTTCCAAGGCTGACATAATTTCTTTTGTGCACTGCAACTGGAACGCCTGACCAGAATGTGGGCTACACTTTCAAACACTGCGTCTTGGGGAAATGCTTTCAGGGGGTGGGGGGGGGGGGGGGGGTCTGCTGCAGAGAATTGGAAGAGAAGGTCGATACTATTCTCATGACTGTAAATATAAAAGCCACACCGGCAGCTGCAAATAGTCTTAAGCTTCTTTATCACCAGTCAAAAAATCTACCAATACTCATAAACATCTGGCTTTTGTCTTCAAGAGGGACGGCGTCCATCGGCATCGAGAGGCCACGTCAGGTCAAACAGGACCTTTAAAGAAAAGGCTCCTACCTACTAATGTTGATGTAATGTTTCCTTCTGTGAAACCAGTAGAAAATATTGCTAATTGAAATTCATTAATTACATCACAAAGAAGGAGTGCAACTCTCCGCAACAACAACTTTTTTTACTTATTACATGCTAACATTAACAACTGGAAAACCTACATTTAAGAATGACCTGAATTTGTACAGAGTTGGACCTTAAACCTTTCGATGTACTGCAAAAAATAACAAAAACATGTTTATAATGATTCAAATTTAAAGAGTAATACAACGTTTTCCTTTTCATTAATTCATCAGCGATACAGTTTATCCTATGAGGGTCGCAGGTGGACTGGAGTCGTGCTAACATCGGGTGAGAGGTGGGAAACACTGTGGACGGTTCATAAAAGCCAGTCAGTGACATATTACTATTTACTTTTGCTGTTGGGTGTTTAGTAGTAATATCAAACAGTTTGATATTTACGACTCGAGATGAAGGAGACTCTTTTGTTAACCCTTCTTGTCGGGACTGCCCCCCCAATTGTCGGAGGGGCCAAATTGGGTCTCAAATCCTCCTGGTTATCCTCTAGTCTGCAGCAACTTAAGCTAAGTTAGGCTAATGCCTGTAGCTCCACAGAGAGTGTGTGAGAGAGCCTGAGTGCAAAGTGTTTCTTTAACTCCGAATGAGTTTCCCTCAGAGGAACATTTCTTCTCCTCGGCTTCTATTGTCTATTTCAAACGGAAGCTGTAGCAATTTCCTTCAAAGACTTGGTACAGAAGGTTCCAGTGTGTTCGGAGCAAAGTAATTTCATCTTTGAATGCTGTAATTAAACCTTAACTATAATAGTCATCATCACACCTTGCTCTGATTTATCGAGAAATAATTGTTCAGATAATCTTAGTCTAAATTAATTGGGTTAATTAATCACCGGCACTGTCCTCGCCCCCCCTCCCTTCAAATAAAGGCATTGTAGGTCTTTTCACATTATGTTCCATCACGAAGGTCAGAGCGGTGGGTAATAGACTGTCGTTTCCAATTTGTACTTCCACGCAAAGGAAGAGTATCTGCATTAGTGAGATAGTATCAGCCCGTTTAAAATTAGACAACAAATGGATAGATTTGCATGCAAGTAGCATGGATGGAGCCGCTCAGCAGAAAGATTACTCAGGGTTGTGCAGCAGCAGCAGCAGCAGCAGCAGGTCGAGAAAACAATTACACGGCAGTTACTAATTTCTTTTTTGAGGATTCACTTCACCTGTTTGCAGCCGAGGAGCCAAACAAAGAGCGGCTCCTCATAACACAGGACACCGTGGTCACGTGGAGGAAAAAAGAACGAAATAAGAGAAAGAAAATCTACAACCAAACAAATTTTCCAGCAGGTAACACTGAGACGAGCATTTTCCTCTTATGTGTTTTTCCCTCGCCGTGCATGTCAGGAAGAGAGGTGAGATCAATTTCCACAGGATTAGGCTGCCAGGGGAAAATGATTGCTTTTTCTAATACTTAGTAACAATTTTTCAATTTCCTGTGGTCTTTGTTACTCTCAACATTTTTGCAAATGAGCAAAACAGAGGCAAGCGGCGTTGCTGCTCCGCGAACTTCACCTTGGGACCAAGCATCATTTGCATATATATTGAGAGCATACGTTTTTGGTTTATAATAGTCACCATTCTGGGGTGGGGGCGGGGAACCGGGGGCGGCTGGCAGGCATTCTGTCACCTGTTATGAGGCCCTTGTCCATGAACATCCCTGGGAGACGAAAGCAGGCGATAATTACGGTGCTGGAGCTAAACTGGTGTTGCTTTCTCCCGTCGCACATTGTTTTAAATCTGGGGAGAAAAAGTAAAAACAAAGACGGCTGTGGGGGGGGGGGGGGGGGGGCGGGGTGGGGCCACGTCTTTGCCTCCGAGCTCCGGGAGATTTCCCTTTTTCAGGAGGCTACAACACAATTCACAGAAAATGAAATTAATCTATCGGCACGGCACTGATCCTGTGGTGATTACAGTTTCAGCCCGGCACTAATAAATCCACACGTTCCACTCTTTGCACTCGCACAGTGCACAGGGGCTAACTATATTCAGGCAGAATCGGATGCTCTGCAGATGGTCACATGACAAATGGCTTTATTGCCCCGTTATGGAGATTTGAATCATAATTGAGTGTCTCCACAGTGATGCGTGCACTTGGTATGACTCATAGTGAGTCTTTTGCTAGAGGACAGATGAGCTCTGTTGCTTCCACTTCAATCTGCCACCACATATTTAGATTTCACCTCAGATCTCTTTACAACAGCCTCACTGGTTCTGCTGCTTTTTGGAACATTATTGCAAGATTCAACGAGGAGAGAAAATAAAAAAAATACAAACAGAAAGAAAGAGAAGAAACTTAATTTAATATCCCAAATATGTGCACTTGAACCATTTCATCAGTTTGACAATCAGCTTCAACCCGGGGATCATAAGTTGCATAAAGGGTAATGTGAGCATGCACGTTTGCACAGTGATGCATGTGCAGCACGCATCACTGCCCCTGTGTGCGTCGAGCGCTTTTCAAAGGGCATGCTTTTGTGCAGGCACAGATGATGCAGCTGGCAGGAGCATGACTATCGCTGGAAGCGCGTCCACGTTGGCACACTTACAGAAAGCCCTGGCTCCTGGGTCACACTCTATCTGGGCTGCGTAGAGGCCGCCTGTCCGTCTGCCGTCTCGCCCGTCGATAGCGTCTGACTCGACTCTGTCAGGCTTCTTCAGTCTAGAAGAAATATTTGTCTATTATTAAGTGATAAGTCAATCAACAGAACTTGATTCTGCAAATAATTTATCATTTAATGAGATAAACACTGCTTGTTCCCGCTCCTGTTTATCTTGTGTGATATTGACGACAATATCTCTTGTGTTGTTCTTTCACATTACTAAGTACATGTATGTGTAGATGTGAAATCATCAATACACAAGAGGGTCCCCAGTAATGAAATATCCAACATCCATACACAACACCTGATTCAGAAAGGTTCATATCCAAGTCATCCCCTTGTTTACTGTTATTTCTGTAGATTTGAGCAAAGCTACACATCATTATCAAATCTATCGTGAATATTGTTCCTTGTTAAAATGCATTTTGTACTTCAGAAAGGTTAGACAATAAAAGATAGTAGATTTTAGTAGATGACAGGTTTTCGGTCTTAGATGATTGACACTTCGGGGGCCCATCAGATTTCAGCTGGGGCCAGTGAGAAATCAAACATCACGATTATCTACTGAAATATCATCAAATAAAAAAAACAATACAATCCACTAGATGTAATCAAATCTACATGATACAAGCAGAAATGGACAAAACTCAGCATCCTCAACATCACTGAGTTAAGTTCAGTTTCCCTTCTCTGTTTGCATGAGCTTCCTCCACCGAACATTCAAAATCAAACTCCAAGACATTTTTAATTTTTTTTATGGGATCAATCATGTTTCCCATGTAAAGATAGCTCAATTTATTCTGTAATTGCCTGATAAATTAACCAGCACAGACACCTGTCAAAACAGCCGACAATCTCGGTGAATCCACCTCCCAACAGGCTCATCTTGATGGGCTAAGTTGGTAATGACAACTCCCCAAGTCTGTCCCCTCGGGCTGAAGGATGAGAGCACCGCACACTTCTCTTTCCCGCTCCGTCCCTATTAGGATAATGCATCAAATAGACATTTTAATTTGAAGTTCATTTTCTCCTCACGGCTCTGTAAATGTCTGCGAGCGCGTGTGCTGCAAGAGATAACCTTTCTTTACAGGATGTGATCTTTTTTTTATTTTGGTGTCCTAATGAAATGTTCACTTATCGTTCTGTTGTATTCGGTCTTTGTGGACGGGTGTAAATCCCGGTTATTTCCGGTGGCTCTCCTCAAATGAAGTGGCTTCCAAAAAAAAACACAACAAAACAAACCCTGATGTTTCATTACGGAGCTCCGTCTCCAGCGCGACTAAAAAACAAAGCAGCAGATGACTCATTGATTTCCACAAACAAAACCAAATTGCCAGGAGTGGTGTTCACCAGTGTGGCTCCTCATCACTCAGCAGTTATATTGTCGTGCACCCGGCGACCTCCTTCTTCAACCCAGCTACTGTGACGATAATGTGCGTGAAATGAGCGCCGGGGCCTGCCAGCGGTGCCTGAGCCCTCGCCGGGCCCGACACCTGCCTGCGCTCAGCTGTTCCTGCCACGCTTGACCGCATGTGGCTAATAAACAGACCTGTCCTTATCACTGGAACTCCATTAACGGGGGGTCGCAGTCACCTGAATCCCTTCGCCGGGGTGACAGCAAATTACAAGGCAAATGTAATGGCTTTTGCTATATTGCCACACACTGAGATAGTGAACTACACCAAAGGCCTGATGTTATTACATGTCCCCAGGACGCCGGGGCTCTGTGTTTTATGATGACTACAGTGAAAACCAGGTCAGCGCTCAAATTGTCAACTGCTCCAGTTCTATCTATCATGTCTATTCAAGGGGGGGGGGGGGGACAAAGGCATGCAGCAGGTCGTGCACTTCGCTTGTTGGCCCGGCGTCGAGCACTTCAGACAAGTGTCTCAGTCTGAGGCCGCACGCAGACACAGAACTGCTCCCTTCATCATTATCTGGATGAGAGGGGAAGAAGGAAAGTGATTAATCAGGAGGCTGTGTGCGGTTTGAGTCCGGGGGACCTCAAAGCAGCTGTAACACATCTTTGACACCAACAATACATCTGATGACAAGAAATGTGGAGATGTGAAAGGGCCTCTTTCACAGGGATGAACCCCGCAGAGGAACCATCCGTTGAATCCGTGGCTCTCCGCTCGGCTTTATGGAGCCAGCGTCAGCTCATCACTTTCACTGTCCGCTTCGTAAATTCACCGTTCCGGTTCAGTCGCGCTGCTCTCACGGCGTCGGTTTTTTGGCCACGTTTCTCAGTGGAGAAAATAAAATCTGTAAAAAGCCACTGTACCGCACCATCAAGCGGACGCCGGGGCCCAGTTAACAACTACCTGGCCAACGTGGCGGAGCAGTTTGCAACTGAAGAGCCCGATTTTCCCCTCAGGAGTCGGTAGAGAGCAGAAAACAGCAGATTGGACAGTTGAATATTGGACGTAATCATCAGGTGAACAGAAATATGACGATAAATGGAAAACTATGTGTTTCTGTAACTGCTGAGTTTGTAGATGTGACTGTGTTTCTGTCAAGGTCAACGTCTCAATCTCAAAGATATGTTAGTGTCGGAGTTACAACTTGTTATTACAGGTTAAAGACATTGAATTGAATCCATGAAGTATTCTTGTGAAAAACTAAAAAATATTCCCGGCTCTGCCCCCTGATACGGATCCACACCAAAATTGAATGGGTTCATCCTTGAGCTATACCACTTTATTCCACCAAGTTTCATGGAAATCCATTCAGTTATTTTTGTGTAAATTTGGTCACAAACACACAAACACACAAAAAAACGGAGACGGTTGAAAACCCAACAAACGCAGGGAGACCAGTTTGGATCTTTAAGGTCCCAGATTTCCATTTTTCCCACACCCAGTGTTTATTGGTAGTTTTGATATCCATAATAATATATATGCATCTCATAATTCCAAATCAAGAACACAATAGACTTGTCCATGTGCTAAATTGTTTTTATTTAAATATTACTATTTAAAATTGCACAAATAAGAACGTTGAATAAAGCTTTTATTATATCCAGCCTCTCTGTGGTTCCACAGCAGAAAACGAGTCCATGTCGCTGAACGGTCAAAGACAAAGGGGTTTGTTTTTGATTATTGAACCCTGTAGCTTTTCTCTGGCCATACATCTTCCTCTGCCAGGCCTCCCAGGGGCATCAGGCCATCCAGCGCCACGGGCCAGCTCCGGAGAAGGAGGCAGGGACAATGATACCTGCAGGTCCCTACCCAGGCTCTGGAGACACCGCTGGGGCCTTGGTGACAAATTGTCCTTGTCTGGCCGCATGAGAGAGTGGGGATTGCAGTAATTGCATATTTCCTCTAATTGCATTTGTCACACGTGGGGTCCGCTGGTCTGAGGCCCTTCTCGGTGATGTGTTAAACCAAACAGCTGAACTCTCACCTGCACCGCGAGGACGGGATGTGCAGGGAGAGGCCTCTAAAGAGGGCAATAAATTATGCAGTGGCACAAAACATCAGCAGAGCAGCAGTGTGGCCGGGCACAGAGCGGCTGCCAGACAGAGACATGCTGCCGCTCCATTAAAGCCTCGGACATGGTCCTGAAGGACTCAATGATAATGTCTAAGGACAATGAAGGGCTTCTACCTGCAAGATCACATGACACGAGCAGATGAAGAAACTGTATATATATATATTACTTTTATTAAATCGTATGCATAACTATGGGCAGCTTCTAATAAAACGTCTCCTTTGTGATCAAACTATGCTTCTCTTCTTATCTTCCAAAATCTACACAAAGCTGACAGGTTAGATTCGTCCAAATATAGGACAGTAGAAAGGTTTACACATCAGAAAACTATTAAATAAAAAATAGTCAATAATATTATTCTTATCATTTCATATTGTTTTTTTCTGTAAAATGTCCCAAAACAGAAAATGTGTCCATGAAAGACAGATTCATTAAGAGACGGACTCAAATGTCCAGTTTTGTCTCATCAACAGTTAAAAAATCCAGTTTATTACATTTACAATGATTTAGTAATTCTTCACATGACCGAGGCTGGAACCTGTCATCTATTCGTCTGCATCCAGACTCGACTCCAGAGATTTACCGATCGTCAGATTACTTTCAGGATTAATTTTTTTCTGTCAGTGATTAACTAATCGTATCAGCATTTCTCTCCCCGCTCCGTTCTCACATGCTTCCTCCCGGTTTCCCTGCTTCAGCAAAGTTTCAAGTGGGGGGGGGGCACAGTAACGAGCGGCCCCCGACTTGGCTCCTGCTGCCTCGTGATACTGGGCCAGGTTGCTGCATTATACAGAGGGGTTGTACAACTACATTTTAATCCACTCGTGTTTCTGGCCTGATAAAAGGATTCTCTCCATCTCTTTCTGTTTAATTCACACCATCATCAATCAAATGTGTCCCTGGTCTCCCCCCCCCTCCTCCGCTCCGCTGCTCCTCCTGGGTTTTGGGGGTCTGCAGCAGATAGGTTGGGGGTCCCCCGAGGGGGTTAGGGACATGACGGACCGGTCACAGATGCCACTGAAATTAAAATGCAAGAGTCTGTGCAAGGTGTTACATTTCTCAGACGTGCTCATTTGCAGCAATATCAGAGCAACATAAGGAGGCTTATCTCCGCGTCCACATACGACTCTCACCAGATTATGTGAATGTGATAACAAAACAAAAAACACATGCTATTTGCAAGTGCTATCTCCACAGTGTGGCTACAAGTGTGGACGCTTCCCTATGTGGTGGAAACACTGTTTTTTTGTCTGTTTCCACCATTGTCTGCACATGACAGTCGCCACAGGCTACTTAGTAATGAATATGTGCCTGTAGCATGTGTGCAGTGCGCGGAGCCTATGAATAGAATAAATATGCACATCTCTGCACAACAGGTCAGCTTCTGAACACAGATAGAAGAGAATATGATCAACCGCACAACGAGCTCCTGGAAACTACAAAGGAATTATGTATAAACAGCTGCTCAGTCTGTGTGTCACGCGATGATGTCTGATATCCCAGCAAAGAAAAACCTTTTTTGTCTAAATAAGTCTCCGTGTCTGTGTTCTTCATCGTCTTTCATGGACGTCCACACACCTCTGATGGTAGTTCTCTCGCTGTGACACATGAATATACACCCGTGTGACAGGTAATTCGGGCTGTGACAGAAATAGCACATTTGCAAATAAAAAAAAAAAAGGCACCATGTCAAACCACTTCCTGACACGACGATGAAAGGGAAAAGCAGATCGGTTAATGCGACGTACAACAGCTAAAACTGGGGAGTTGTGTTGTTTTGTTCTGCGCTAAATCAAAGTGTCACCCAACAACTAAATAAGGATAAATAATAATGAAGGCGCAGGAGAGAGAGATATATTCTGGGGCCATTAATTGCTATAATGAGTTGGATCTTAAAGCTGATAATGGGATGAACTGGTATCCGGAGTAAAGATATAATCTCATCTCCAGTTGAGTTGCTGTTGTGTTGTGCGCAGTTTGGATTCTGGGCTTTGTTGCCCTTGAGCAAACCGATGAGTAATAGAAATGTGGGGAAATGAGAGGAGGCACGAAAGATCCAGAGTCTCTGAAGCTCCGAAAGGAAGAGATGTTGGCAAAAATGCTTCCGGTGATGTGAACAAGATTGGACAACCTTGTTCATATGCAATTGAAAATGAATGGTAGAATGTAAACAAAGAAAATCACACCTTTATTCATTTTTTGACTGATGTTGTAGAAAGTTGTGAGGAGTTAACACACATCGTCCGTACCGACGATTAGAACTCGAAGGTTGTTGTTTTTTTTCAGGCTCCCAGACGATTCGGGACAAATAGTTGTTTATCATCAGCATAGAGGCAGAAACACCAGGACGGTGGGCGGGAGCTGGAGGATCCAAAACGCAGTAAATATTAAAGTATAAAGCACTGCACAGCCTTGCACCTGACTACCTGTCAGAGATGCTTTTGGTTTATGATCCGATCCTCTGGTTCTTCTCTCTGAGCTGTTCCCCAAAGCAGAACAACAACATTTGGCGATGCTGCTTTCAGCCATGATGCTCTGAGCCAGAGCCGAGAGAAGCTGGAAATATAGATTATTTAAAAAGACGCAAAACTGAAAAAACGCTCTTTTCAGCCTGGCTTTCATGTTGAGATTCAATAACTGTGAACATCTTATATTCACATTTTATTTCACAATGTCATATTCCTCCCTACCTCATTACATCGTCTTTAAATGCAAACAACTTCACTCACTTGTCTCTTGTTCATAGTTTGTCATCTCTTACATTCGTTGTTCTATTATATTTAGTACTTTACTGTCTATTCTAATAATTAATTGTGTATAATTTATTTAGGAAGTACATTTTTTGTCACCTGTTTTATTGCTTCTTTGCTCTAAGCGCAATGCCGTTGTCGTGCGACTGTAACACAATAATTTTCCAATTTGGGATCAAAAAAGTGCCTCTATCTATCTATCTATCTATCTATCTATCTATCTATCTATCTATCTATCTATCTATATATCTATCTATCTATCTATCTATCTATCTATCTATCTATATATCTATATATCTATATATCTATCTATCTATCTATATATCTATCTATTGATCTACCTGAGAACTTTGCTGGTTAAACAAGACCCAATCCAGATCATTGGTACCTGGTCTGATTCCGGGTTTTGCTTCCTCGGAACCGAGTGGATATTTAAAGACCTTTACTTACAGATTTTGAAATGACTCCATCCATAAATTGCCTGGCACTCCATCTTATTTTTTTCCTCCCTCTGAAGTTCAACACTGGCGGCTTCGCACAGGAGCTCTTTGCCTTTCATGTCACGTAAAAGGTCCCCGACAGATTTGTATGCTGTCAACATTTTATCTGTATGAAAATGATCCGTCCGTGCTATGTGTGGCATTTTTGTAAGTACAAAGGATACACACACGTGCGCGACGTTGTTGTTTAGTTTTTACAGGTTGTTGTTCCGAGCGGTCGCCCTGTTACACGACAGCAGGTGGCAGGTGGTGGAGGAGAGAGTGAATGTCTCGTCTGGCCCGATACAATCTTTTCTGAACAGTTCAATTTGAACAAAGGATTAAGTGTCCGTCATTACTCACAGGGCTAATCTTGTAGATTTAGGCAAGTGGTTCCTAAAAGTCAATACAGCTCTAATTTAATCAGCGAATGTCATCACATTTTATGGAGGGAAATGAAGAGCTTACAGACAAGGTCCTGTACAATGTGCTTTCAACTGATCACCCCCATGCGCAAATTATTGGCCGAGTGAGAAGACGCGCTGTCGGTTCGCAAGTTTTATGTTTCATCTCGGTAGTGAAATAAATCAGTTTTGAATAAAAGCCGTCGCAGTCCCAGAACTCCGATAGGTCACTTCACACAGTTATTCTGCAGGATAACAGGAAGTGGCTGAACAGGGTGGTGCACTACATACAGAACGAGGACAGGATGCGGGTGGACTTTTACATGTGGACGAGGTCCAGGAGGCTTTTATAATGAAATCTAAATTGAAATCATGTTACATGAATGTTTTATTATTGATAAATGTCAGTGAAGCATACAGAGCCATCGCTTCGCCCCTAAAAGACAAATTCAAGACTTTATTCGTCTCCATTTTGAGCTCCGGTGAATTCACATGTCGTGATCTCGGGCTGCGACTTCCTCTTGTGTTAGTAAAACGCATGTAACACAAAGTTAGTGTGATTCTCTAACGTGGCCCCGGCTCTCAGTGCGTCTGCCGTCCCACTTCAGAGTTGTAGTTCGTAGTTTGTGGGACAAAAGTATAAATATTTCATCGGGAGTAAATAATTCAACACCTGTGTATTCCTCTGTGGTTCAGCTCTGATCCAGTCACTTCAAGACATCCTTTGTGGATGGAGAGCCCTTCATGCTAAATGACACTTGGCCAAATAGCACTTAAGCTCTTGCTCAATATTTTAACAGGGCCGTGCAAGGAAGCTGCAGAGTGGTTGAGCTGCTCCTGCAAAGTAGAACAGGTGGATTGTTGTTGGTGCTGAGCCACAGGCATTAGGCTCCGATCAGGGACTGCCGAGCTCAGTCAGGTCTGATAATTGACTCCGCATCGTGTCCCATGATTCAATTAGACAAGGAGACGACTGCTACAGCTTTTAAATCTGTCAGTATTTGACACATTTTTATAATTGTCAAGTATCTTATGTTTTTATCTGCGTTGGTTCTTAATTTAAATACTTATGAGAAGGGGCGTAGAACCTGACTAGCTCCTCCTCAATGGATCCAGTGAATGTAAATGAGGTTTTATTGGTATGCAACCCGTGTGTTTACAAGGTCAGTCATAAGAGTTGAACATAGGTTTTTGTGTGCATTTGTTTGATTATTTATCTATTCTGTATATTTTTCTTTTTCTTTAGTGCTTTCTTTACTGAAGTATCCTCTATTGCCAGTTTATTAGGTACACCTAACACAATCTTATACTGTGATGATTCATATCTTCAGAGTATACAGAGAGGTGTTTCTGTTATTTAGAAAACCCTCAATGATGTATACTTTGGACTTTGTGCCTCCAACATGACCATGAACTTCTGAATCTACTGATCAACTTATAACCTCCAAGAAGGGAGGAGTAAGTGTATTTGTATGGTACATATACACATTGAAGATGCTTTTAAAGAGACAAAAGGGGCACAAATAATGAAAGAGTATTAATTGGGGACCATCAGGAGCAAGATGTGTGAGATTATCTCAAAAATAATGTTCATCATATCTAAGGAACATGTCAACCGGTGGCTGCTTAGCAAGGAATGAGAAATATCAGGGTTCTGCTTCTTTTATAGTTTTAGATTTTT
Source organism: Platichthys flesus (assembly GCF_949316205.1). Taxonomy (NCBI): domain Eukaryota; kingdom Metazoa; phylum Chordata; class Actinopteri; order Pleuronectiformes; family Pleuronectidae; genus Platichthys; species Platichthys flesus. The sequence goes on along the minus strand of NC_084951.1, from coordinate 23,905,798 downwards.
TATGGAATTTCTCGACAATAATTAAAATATCAGCAAATAAATAATTCAGAGTTGAAGAAAATCTGGTTAACAGGTTGAAAGGTTTTTATTAGAAGCCCAGTTTCTGACGGTAAGGTCTGCTAATCAAATTTACCAGACATCTCTCTTATGTGTCCCAGCATGAGTGTCAAAATGGCCCCTTGAAGAAGCTCTGATTAACGCTCTGTTGATGAGAAAATTAACTTATATACACTTCATTATAAACCCGGCAGACCTCGAGGACCCAGACTTTTATGAGGCTAGGACCAGATGTCATCCAGCCACAGCCCCAATTAATCTCCGGGCCTTGTAACACGCCCCGAGAAACAAAAAAAAACCCTGATTGGGTGTGGAGGGCAGAGACAGTGAGTAGAAAGCGAGGGTGAGAGATGCTATCCAGGGAGCAGCCGGCCCTGGCGAGTCTGCAGAGGGTGAGATAAGAGGGGGGTGGCTGCGGCGGAGCCTGGGTCTCAGAGAGAAGGCTGAGGTTATTCATTGCTCCGCCGTGAAAGCTTGAGAAGATTACCCAGAGCCTGGTTGGCAGTGATACAAGGGGGACAGGCAGAGGGGGCCCCCCTCTCACCCCTTTGTTCCCCATCCATCTGCTTGAATCTCACAATGGCTCATCGGGACCAAGTAGGGTGGAGGGGTGGAGCAGCGGAGGCTTGCAGAATGGGAGGAAGTGAGCGGGTGGGGCTGACGGGGGGGAGGCGGCAACCTGCAAGACATTGGGAGGTAATGCGAGGGAGAGTGAAACTAAAAGGAGGGAGAGATAGTGCAGGACGAGGAATGAATCCTGCAGCGTGGTGCTTGTTGAGATTGAATGAATGGTGCTGCAGCTGACGAGCTCCGACAGGCTACATTGGGGAAGGCCGGGGAGGCGGGTGTTCACATTGTTATTTTCCGGGAGGTAATGGGCTGGCAGCTCTTCTTCAGTCTGAATAATCAGTGCTTTGGTTAGATTCAGACACCACTTCAAACCATGATAAATACAGCACTCCAAGCCCTCGCCACCGAGAGGAGAGCGTTTGTCTCTAAATGCCTTGACCACCATATTTATCTTGTTGAGGAATGATCAGATGATGAAGGGGGCTTTCTTCCATTACCCAGGTAATTATAGGTGTTTTTAGGGAGGAAGCACATCAGCGACAGTTTACCTTTACAACAGGCGGCTTCACGGCGCTGATGCTGCCGACGAAGGGTTTGAACGGTGAAATCGATCTGGTTTGCGGCCGCAGAGGAAACGTTCACGCACTCATAGTGTTATTGTTCTCATTGTTGTCTCCGAACTCACAACAGTTTGCTACTTTAACGTGATTATTTATTCAATATGATAATAACTCAATAATGCACCACAGCAGCTGATGACTCACTGCATACATTTCCGGCTGTATGACTGCTCCAGGCCTTTCTCAGGGAAAAGATAGAAGAACAGGGCAGATTTCATAATTTTTTTATTCAAAGTCCTGCAGTTTTTTTTTTAAAATAGCTGATCATCATAATGCAACATGGAGTATTTCCACATCTCCTGCTAAATGCTGCAGAGCTGAATCCAGCGGATAATGTTTGACAGATTCAATCAGAAGGGGATTTATTTTCTCATGCATCCCATCAAACCAGGTTAGATTTTCCCAGCGTGTTGTCTCAGGAACCGCTCCTAGAAACGTGACACGCAGGTCATCCCATCTTTTGATTGTTCCCAGTGTAACTAGTTCATGTGTGACTGTATGAAATAGCTGGAAGCTATTACACTGCTGAATATGAATAGCGGACCAATTACTCTGGCCCAGATGGAGCGGTGTGCTCCTCAGAGAAAGCCCCATCCTTGCTGAACACCTCTACACACTAACACACTCACACACCCCGGTCTCTCTAGTGAATGTATAAGGGATGTGAAGAGGGTTAATGAGGTTAACAAATATGAATTTCTAACTGATATCACGTTATGGCGACATCTTGGGTCGATTCCTGCTTTCTCCCTGTGAGGGACATTCAGGATGATGAAACTCTAAACATAGTAATGCATCCAAACCTCAGAGAAGACAAGTGCACTATTAAAGCATTTCTGCTGACAAGAACTGAGTGAGTGGCTGCTGCAGTCAAATCCCTCTTCATCCCAGAGGAGCTTTTACTGGGACGTTCCCAAAAGAATCCAGTCTCAAACCAAGCCAGTGCGGCTGGCGCTCACACACACTGTGGACATATGGCCAATCTCTCATCGTCTGCTGTGCTATTTACGGCTCAGTAGCCCTTCATTTGTTTCGCCTCTCAGAAACCAGTATGACACCTGTTTGAATTCCCAATAAAAGGCTTTTTCATGTCGGGGACAAATCTGCTGTCACTTAATATTTCTCTCTCCATCATTAATCACTATTCTGCTTGAGATTAATAGTAATGTTCTCGTTTCCATTGATAGGCTCACATTGATTGTTAAAGTCAAGGAATCCATTTCCCCTTCACACACTGACACCACAGATACAATCTCATTCTTAGTGGAAGTGGAGTCCTGCTGATTAGGCGCCAGTATCACTGATGTGTGGTCCATTATCTCATCTTATTGATACACTGAATGCTTGAACACTTTCCCAGCATGCACTGGGCTAAAGGAAGATTCACTGAACAGGTCAAAACATTATTACGTTATCAGATATACACAGGATATGATTTTGAAGATGTAAACGCCCTTTTAATCTCAACACGTATGATTACATTATAACTACTGTGTCATATTAATACTAACTGGGAAAGATGGGGCTTTGTTCAGGGTTCACTCAACTTCCCAGCTGAGCAGGTTAACATGATGGATGGATGGATGGATGGATGAACAGATAGTTAGATGGATGGATGGATGAGTGGATGAGTGGATGAATGGATGGATGGATGAACAGCTAGTAGGATGGATGGATGGACTGATGGTCAGATGGATGAATGGATGGATAAACGGACAGTTAGATGGATGGATGGATTTATGTTTTTTTGATGGAACATTATAAAAACATATTCACATCAGGAATACAAAGGTAGTGTGTCCACTATCCTGAAATGCATCGATCCAGTTAAATAAGCACATGAGCAGAGGTTGAAGAAATGAATCATCCTTTCCCTCACACTTGCATACCTGATCAATAACAGGGACACAGACCTCACCCTTTCATTTTCTGTTTGTAACGATCCCTTCCTTCATTAATTTGACAGCGACTCTTGGTTGTGAGATCAGAGGTTGTTTCCAGAGCAGATGTTTGCTCGGAGCTCCGTGGACCAGAGGAGGCAAATGCACAGGGCCCAGGGGGCTTGTGTGCCCTGGATGAGGAATCATCTTTTGTAACTGTGTTGAAATGCCTTCCTCCTCCACTGGCTATGAATGCAGGAGACAGCCACAGGCATGATGCGCCCAATAGAGAGGAAAGAAAGGACAACATATACTCTGGAATAGAGATTGCTGTTGTAGCGCAGAGGAAAGATCCGTGTGACATTTGCAGAGGTGAGAGGAAAATGATAAACTGACCAATATTTGCCCGTGTGAATGATTGTGATTACAACAACGAGATTGAGATGAGTTCAGGGAGAAGAGAGACCAATTCTACTGGTGGCGTAATTACATGCAAAGTCAATGGAAGGACGGCGAGAGGGAGCAATTACAATCTAATTTCCCTCAGATGCAAACGTTTGTGAATCTGCTTCACAAATGAGACTAAAGGCAAATGACAAAATAAACAGGTGTTTCAGGAGTAGATTTGAAATTAGACTCAACCACCACATGAACTTTAGTTTCTATCGAGTTTACACCTAGTGAGAATTGGTGGCTTGGATCAAATGGTCCAGTCTAACATACTGGACCATACCATAACCATTAGCTCTGTGATTGTGTTGACTACTTTGGCATTGCAGTGGTTTGTGCTAAAAGCCACCAGCTGCTGACATGTTCACAATGACAATGCCATGTTTACCATGTTTATTGTGTTAGTTTCGCATGTTAACAAATCCGCTAATTAGCATTAAACACAAAGTAAAGCTAAGATGGGCAATGTACACATGGAAGCATTTAAGGATCTGACAACACAATCAACAAAGCAATATAAATTCAGTTGTGAAATTGTAATGTGATCTTACAAAGCTTTGCTTAAGGTTATTTTATGTCTTGGTTAAATCTAAGGAAACAAAACTTTTGTCATCATCTGCCATGTTTCGACCAAAAGTACCTGAAGCCTTTAGGACCAGGAACTTTTCTTCGTCCAGATCAGGGAACAAACTAATATTGACTCTTGGTGGAAAACGTTTTGTTGACGCATCAGTGCACCCCTCCACTTCCCTTCATAACATCCAACCACTTCCTCCTCTGCCTCAGAATTTCGAGGTTAACATATTGTATCTTAGTTTGAGGGATTTGCTCAAAATCTTCTGAACGGATGGACAGTGTTGAAGGTCAAAATCAAAACATTGAGAAAATTAAACACTTGACTGTGGGAATGTGAATTAAGGAATGAGCACTATTTTTACAATGGATCCAGAGGTGGGGAACATATCAGAACCTGATTATGTGCCAATCTGTCCAATAGCTTTTGAGATATTAAATTTAAGCCTTGAATCTTGCACTTGCGCTATGAGGAGAAGAAGGATGACGACTATAGTCATTAGGCTCCTGCCGCTGGGGGACGTTGAATGTCTTTCCAAAATGTCATCGTGATTCATCCGAGTGCTTTAAATCTTGACCAAGACTCACACACTTATGTAACCACACATTTCTAAAGTGGCTAAAATGTGTTTAAACAATGATCTGCAGGACTCAGCGGGTCTGGATCCACACTTTGCTCTTCTCCGTTTCCTCTGCTGAAGCACCGCTACCTGCTGTGGAAGGAACAGGATGCAATGCGCGGGTTTAGAGTGTCACCCTTAGGCCACAGAGTGCTGAGTCAGTCGCCAGTGACAAGGTCTCCTCGCCCTGCGTTCGCCCTGACAGCTGAATTATTCATTAAAGCAGAGGAAAGCACAGGGGACCCTGCTAATTTCTCAATGGGATTGTTGGCTGTCCTCGTGGTGGGCCGTCCAATGAAGAGACAAGCCCGGAGGGTCTGGTTTTTAAATGATCTGCAAGTGTTTTTACGCAATATATATATGAAACGGGCTTCACCCGCTATCTACACAATTAAAAGTGCTCTCAGTGGCTCATTGACTTGTGGCAGCGAGGAGGGATCTTGTGTTTCCTGATCTGATGCGGCGTTCTCTGCGTTCAAGGACACTGGACAGTGATGCGTGGGAGTCTGAATCGGACCCTTGCAGATTTATCGAGTGCACTCACACCATCGGATACATCCAGCAGCGGCTCGAGTTGTTTTAAAGGTTGGGGACTTTGCCAGTTGTCGTCATCAAAGAGAGTGTGTCTATGTTTGTGTCCTTTCGTAACTGGCACCGGGCCAGCGAGGCGTGCAGAGGTTAACTTAGCATATGACATTCTCTGCAGCACCGAATCCCCATAATGAACTGAATCATGTTAAAGTGAGAGCGCGCAGGGACAGAGGGCACCGCTATGAACACGGCTCATCACTGTTCCTCATCTACTTTACTCACGACGCAGTAGGTGAGGCCATTAGAGGGATCAATAATCTGTAGAATCATGAAATTATACATCCACGCTCAGAAGCCCGGAGCCTGTTGTTCGGTCACCAGCAAAAACCTCAATTAAAAGGAATCCTGAAAACAAACTGTCACGCACATTTAATGAAAATACACTGAAAGCCCAAACATTATTTAAATCACAAAAGAGAGGATTAGGGAAATGATACAGAGCGTGGCCACAGAGCAACAGTGCAACACATGCTTCTTTTCCATTATCCATTAATTATTAATCTGTTTCTTATATATTATGTACATCAAATATGACCAGACTCCACACAGAACAACCCTGAATCAGGTTACGTATCGTACATCTAAAAGGTTCAATATTTACAAGGTCAGTGGTTCCCAGGAGCTCTGTGGATGCGGTTATACTTCCCAGTAAAGACAGGGCTTAAAATGCTCAGAATAATAATATATCACAATGTGTATCTTGTTCCTCAACTTTTTCTAGATTTGCAAATTTTTTTTGTTCAATTGTTTTCTGTCTTTTGTCTTTGGCTTGTTTTTAATTCACTCTTAGGTGCTTTTTGAATTACTTCTGAACCTAAGAAAGAGCCTCTCTGGTCGTATTAATATTTCATTTGGACCCTGTCTGTGACTTTGAACTCAAACACCCTCCCCCACTTATTTAGAGCTCATATAACAGTACTGCAATTGGTACAATTTGCATTAAAATTAATAGAGCCCGTGTTCTACAGGTCATTAAATTGTATTAACCAGGCACAATTAAAGTACTTCCTGTTTTATTATTTAGTATTTAAATGTAGATACAGTTGAAGAAAACAAAATCATGATAAACAAGTAAATCTGTGTATTTTAGAGGAAACAATAAATCCATTTTCTTTATAATCACTGGGAACCTGTGGAGCACACTAGGACACAAAAGGGAAGTTTGGGGGAAATTATGGAAATGGATATTCTGCAGAATCTAAAGCATTAAAGTACTTGAAGGATAAATGTATATTTAGTTTTCTACCTGAGTACCATGACATTTAGTTGCAAAAAAGAACTGGCTGTAGCATAATATTATCATGAACAGTAACATAAAACTTATTTCTAATGCTATATATATGTTATTTACTATATTTAATAGTCTTATTATCTATAAGCAGAACTTCACTGTTTTTTCTGCAGCCTTGGTCTTCTACTCTGTAAATTCAGTTGTCTTATCTTGCTAAGGCAGAATCTGGCCCTTTAAACTGGAAAGAAAAACAAAAGCTCAGACTCTGAGGACAAATATGGAAATATGTGAAACATCAATTCCATCCATCATCTGTAGCGCTCATCCTTTTGAGGGTCACCCCCGACATGTCACCGGTGCACAACAGCAGTTCCTAGAACTTGATGAATCTGAAACAAGATAAGTGAGTCGTCTCAATATTATGCTTCGGATGCTTTTCCACGATTCTTTCCTCTTGTTATTTTAACCGCGTTACATATGGAATGATGGGAGAGGCACCATTTAAACTGCTGTGTATTTCTGTCATTTACATTGTGCCTGCAGATTGTTTTGAAATGAGACAATATGGATTGAGTGTTAAGGTATTTTCACCCAGAAATGTATTTAATGCTGAAGGCATTTGACACCACCATCAAAAGGCTTCTCTAACGTTCTCCGTGCAGATGAGCTGCACATGAATCTGAAGCATAGTGAGGACTCAGCAGGAAATAAAGGTCGGGATAGAACGCGTCTTCTTCTGCTTTTTGTTTCTTCACGTCCTGCAAACCTGTACATCTGAAAACAAGAAAAGATAAATGGTGTAATATGCTTGTTTCAGCAGAACGTATAGATCCAAGTGTTTCCTCTCAGCGCTGTAAACCCACCTCTGTTTGTGCTAATTACACACAACACAATCGTTTGTCGCCTCTTTCAGCTTTAACTATCAGTTTCATGACGACGCAGAGCGAGAGAGCAGCGCCTCGGGGAGAAGGGATGTCAACAGGCGCAAAACCACAAATCACATATTTTCTGCAGCCTCCCACTCCCAACAAACACACACACACAAACACACACACACGGATAGATGCCAACCTGTACACTGGCACATTCATCCACAGCCACACATCCTCACAGCAACAGATGGACGGCCTTGAGGCAGAGCCTGGGAGACTCGTGTGCGAGGGGAGAGCTGCCAATTGATTGCTAAGATCAGGTGTTCGTCTACACAAAGGCACCTCCTGCTCTTTTCAAGTATCACGGTTATACTGGCCTCAGGACAAACGGAGACACAAAACAACTTCGGCATCTGTGGCAGGTAATGATCCCTTCAACAGAAATCTGGATAATGACATACCTGGACCATTTGTTGCAGTTAAAATCACTGTTGCTCGTTCGGAGCTCGGCGTGTGTCCTCCAGCATCATGTGCCGGGGCAGCGTGGTCCGGTTGCAGCCGCGGATCAGCACTCGAGAGAAGGACTTTCATCTGCTGCTGGTTCGACCTGCGCCCTGAACACGTTGTGTAAGAGCATCAGATAATGTTGCTGGTTTTCTCATTTGCTCTGGTACATTTTTATGTTCTCAAAATACTCAAAACCAGTTCAAACCCTAAAACAGCAGATACTTTTATCATTTCTTTATCTTATGTTATTATCACTCTACTAGAGAATTAACACCTGAAGATTTTCCCCTGATTTATTTTGGAGACAGACGGTGTCGCACCTTGAACAGATTGTCAAGCCCAACGAGGCAAATTATGATTTGTGAATATGGGCTATAGAAATCAAATGTGATCAATTTGAATTTAAATTTGAAGCTCCCCTCGCCTCAACGTTACTTTGTAAAGGGTGCATCTGTTACCATAGAAAAACCGACTGTCCGCTACAGACTTAGCACTGCACAGCAAACAGATGCTCTTTGTGACTTGTTGATGAACGTAATGAAGCTTTTAGCAGCTGAAGATCCAAAAGCTCTTTCTGGTGGAGACCAAAAACTGAGCTAAAAGACAGTGAATTTCAAACTTAGATTCTTTATTTGGACAAACCTGCACTTCACGAAGTTGCTCCTGCTGGTGGATGTGCAGCTATTTACTAACAAGTTGCTATATTAACTTATTAAATGATCGGGTAACGGTTAGTTAGACCCCAAGTGGAAAAAAATGAAAATCAGAAACCGTGTCAGTAATAGTCACCAGGAAATAAAGTTAGATACAACTGCCTCAATAAACTAATGTCATACAAACAACATTCTAACAGTTAATTCACAGGTTTGTATTCATAATATATCAAAAATATAAGTCGGCATATATGGTAATTCCAGTTTTCATTCTATTTTACTCGTGTATTTCTCTTTATGTTTTATTGTTAAACACTTTGGTCCACTCTGGTTGTTTTTGATAACTTTTCATATTTTCATTGAAATCAAAATTCTCTTTTCTGTTCGCACCACCTCAACTAATGTTCCCCTTCACAAAACACAACACATCGTGGGCTCATTTAAATATATCAGTTCAACTTCTGTATGAAAGCATCAGGCGGCACAAGAGGTTGTGAGGAAACAAATGGCTCGTGGATTTTCAGAGTCGTGGTTTTTACTTGATGTTTGAGGGAAGAGGAAAAAGCCACTGTATCAGATGGAGGTGGAACCTGTTCCCAGATAAGAAAACATGAGGAAGACAACGACAACACGTCGACACCACACAACACACAACGACACGTTCACTAAAAGCCTGACTGGCGTGTGGAAACACAATCTCCACCTGGCTGTGGGTGATCTCATGTCATGTTTCCCCACAATGCCACTGTGGCGTGGCTCAGACAAGCAACCCCTGCCACCCCTGGACCCAAACATCAACCAACAGGGTCTCCCCTTGATCCCCTCTCCGCTGCTCTGGCTTTAGAAAACACGGTAATAGCAGTGATGTGTTCGTGTGGGCTCCGTGCTAACACTGTGGCTGTCAAAGGCCATCATGCCCCTTCAAAGGATGATGGCTCTCTAAAGTGGGCTCTCTCGGTAGCAGCCATTTTCCACTTGACTGGCCCCACACACGAGGGGGACTGGTAGCCCCTAGCAGCTGGGCCGGTCACTGGGGGTGGGGAGGAGGAGATGAATGGGCTGGATGGAAGGGACGGGGGCTAATAGCAAGAAGGGAAGGGCGTCTATATTCATCAAGAGGTGTGTTTAGTATTTTATCCTAAAATACAGCCTTCACTTTACCCTCAGAAGCACTTAACTAAAAATGCACTCGCTGCTCAGGTGTGTTAACTTGTGTGGGCGCCGACCTGCTCACCATCACTTTCCACCACATCCCTGATTTATACAGCCTCCTTTCTCAATATTTAGTTGGGAAACAGTTTGCCGATGTCTCGTCAGGGTGTGGAAACAGGAGCCCGTTAAGATGTTGATGTGACGGGACTGATAATTCAGCGAGTGTCTGTCTGCTGGGCCATATGGGCTTTGTGTCAACACTGCGGGTCCAGCCAGGTCTCACTCGGGACAGGGAGCGCAGGATGCATTTTCATAAATCATTTCTTGACATCCCATCAAGGTTATGTGGCTGGCAGTCTGGAGCCTGTAAATTGCCTTTGCATTGACAATGCAAAGCAGCTCCATAGGGATTTGAGCAGTTCAGTAGCTATTTATGGTTGGAAAATTAAGATGACCTTTTCTCAAATGGTGATAATGGTGCTTTTAATATAAACTAACTCACAGTAGAGAAAACCATTTGTTCAGAGGCTATACGCATTCGAAGAAGCTGCAGCTTTTGTTTCCTGTCCATGATGCACGGGCTCCATACTATAACTGGAGGTAATAATTAGCTCACTACAGCAGGGTAACAAGTTTGCACCCCCGTCCTGCTGCGCAGCTCTGTAATTGGTCCCCTCATGTGGCACAGTCGGGCCCCAGAACAAAGGGTTCCCAGAGGGGGAATCTATGCTGACCCATGCTGAACCCTCCACAACAATGACAGGCAGGAAGCATTTACATATGCTGACAGACTTGTCTCCTCCTAGGGTGGAGTGCTAGGCACTTCATTAAAGCAACATCAATACCTGCTGATGGAAACCGAGGAGTGGGCCTGTGTGCATCACTGTCTGCTCCGAGACACTGTAGTGAAATGACATCGGGCTGTCACATTCAATTCTGAATCAACAGACAGCATTTATTAAATGAGGTGTGTGTGGAAATTGATGGTGGAGGGGCTGCGAGGTGCCGTCTGAGCTGTGGATCGTCTGCATGCATCAGCAATTGGTTTACCCACAAGCTGTTCACTCCAACATCAGCTGCCAAAACCTGTCGGTGTGCCGGTTCAGCCGAGCGAATTTCCACACTTTCCGTGTTGTTTTGTTATTGTTGACCTAAAAAAAAAAAAGAAGAGTTGTTTTCCTTCCTCTAGTGAGGCCGAGCTTCTACTTGGCTCTGTCACATGTTTACATGCCAGTCAGAGGAGCCTGCGTCTCCGCAACCAGAAGATCGAGCAAAGTCAGACGCAGGTGACACATCTGTCGATTCAGCAGCCGAGCCGCGGAGTGCAGGTGGATCCATTCATTCATTGCATCATGGCGCAATGAATTCATTCTCTTATCCAGCTACAGGAAGGGTAAATCCTCCTTCCATTTGACACACTGCTCATTTAGCTGAGAGGCACGGAGAATGGCTGGAGGGAGGGGGGCTGAGGTGGCGTTTGGGGGGGGGGGGGGTCCGTGTGCTCTTTGGGAGGTGTCGTCCTGAGCAGATGGAGCTCTCAGTGGCGTAGTAAGTGGAGTCTTCACATGGCAGAGGAGACTGCAGGATCTCACAGGAGCGGGACTCAGCATCCAGGTGGCCACGGCCCCTCCTGTCCAGCTGGAGCAGCGATGGGACCATCTGACACTCGCAAGGAAATGATACACTTTTCTTTGCCGCTTTGTTTTGTCTCAGCACAAAAGCCCCGAGCCAATCAAGGAGTTTAGCTAATGACGCTCAGAGAAAATGGTTTTGATTACACATAAACACTCAAGGTCATGCCAACGACAAAAGAACAGCGTTTATATGCAATCTGCAGGTGAACACTCTGGGACAAGAATACATGTAATTGTAATTTCACATGAGCCTGTATATATTTCAAAATCTGCATCAGCCAGTGACTGCAGTGATTGTTTTTTTTACTGCAACGTGGAGTCAACAAATCCAAGTGAGAAAGTCCCATCTGTTCTCGTCCTCCACTGATCCCAGGCCCTGGAGGCTACGTAGGGCTAATTGTGGCCCCATTTTGCCTTCCTTATCTTTTTGTTTTTACTCAGTGTCGGGGTCAGGGAAGCTCCCAAATGACCAGCGGCAGGAGCAACAGCCAATCGGCCCCTGCTGAGCATCAGTAATTAGAGCCCTACTCTGCCTCCTCCTCCCTGCGCTTCCCTACAGACCCAGGCCAGGGAACCTCTCGCTCTCCTTCTGAAGGGCACGGGGGCAGAGAGGAGGAACAGCTGCTGATGGGAAAACACTCTCCAGCTCCCATGGTTGACCAGCGTCCCTGCGTCCTCCTCAGAGGGCGACCGATGGCGATTATCTCTTTCAGTGTGATCGTTATCAATCCTTTCCCACGACGTGACACACATTTCAGTCTGTATTATAAAGGTGGTTGTTACAGGACTAACACATGAGTAATAAATCACAGTGGGTGGACAATCGTTTGTAATAGATTCTGCTTTTATGAAGGCTGCTATTACCACTTAAATTAAAAAATTAAATCTGGAGTGATTAACTGTCAGTTTTCAGGTTTGGGGACAAAATATTACATTGGTGATATAAGTACTGCAATAAGTATTGGCATTGAAATATACTTAAATGTGCCAAAAGTACTTTAAGTGGCCCATTTCAAAATGATGTATATTCTAATATTGGATTAATTGACTTCACAATCATTGACTTCATGTGTATGTCACTATATTTGCAGGTGGTAAAGAGGCCAATTTAACAACATTATGCAGAGCAGGGAAACTTAATCTATAATAATACATCATCATTTATTATAATATATAATTTTTTATATTATATATTGTGTTATATAAATCTGTAGATTACTATATCCATCAAATAAATGTCAAGAGAAAAGATAAATATTTATTACTTATGAAAAGTGTAAAGTAACATAAGAATATAATACTAAAGTAAGACAAAATCTAATATTCACTAAAGTATGATGATATTTCCACCACTTGGCACAAAATTACAACAATTAAACCTAATGAGAATCACTTACGCTTCACAGAGTTACTGTTTGCTGCAGGACTTATTTTATACTGTGTATTTAATGCATATATGTGTTGTTCACATTCTACATCTGTATTTAAAAGCATAACATTAACTTTATGTTCCGTGTTAGTATAATAACACCATCAGTCGCTGTCCATCTTCTGACTCTCTGTTATATTCACTCTGATTCAATGCATCAACAACCTGTTCTCAATCTGTTTCTCATTTTATTCTGAACTTGCATGAATTTGATGATTTGGTTTAAAGGTAAATATTCCGTGTGAAAGATGTTGAACTGTCAGCGTTAGATCTCTGAGCTTCATTTTCTCATGTTGACAGAATACACGTATTTCAAATGCGAGGATTTTAGTTCCTGCAGAATGTTGAGTAACTGGTGTTGGAAGTGTGCTTGCGACATCTAGTGGACAAAGCACCTCATAGCTGGTGCAACGCACCTTGGGCAAGAGGATGAACACAGGAGCTGGACTTCACAGTTGAACTTTGAATGTTTCATTTTTTAAACAGGTTTATAGTTTTTACATCATAGCTGATTGAATCACATTGACAAGTGCAAACACGGCTTAAAAAATCCGCTGCAAGGTGAAAAGAATGAACATAAAAACATCAACTCTTTTAAATGGTGGAGTTCATAATACGCCTGATTCTCAGAATAAAGATCTGAACATGATTCTCAGACAGATTTATGAAAACATTGAATAATCTGCCTTAGTTCCTGGATCTTCACCTTAATCTGCATCCACAACCAAATGTATTAGGTTGTTCTCATGGGGCATTATCCCACCACAACAGCTGACAAATAAACCAACAAACCCACACACTAACCAACACACACATAACTTTCTCGTTGGACATAAATAGAGGTTTGAAAATGCAGAGAAACGTCAAAGAAATTGTTCTACCTCAATATGACCCTCATGAGCCAGTTAGCTTAGCTTAGCATAAAGACTGGAAACAGAGGGAAACACCTAGCCTGATGTTTCTTACACGGCTGGTGAGAGGTTGTCAAGAAATAGTTCGGCCTCCTTAGCTTCCATTGAATCAAAAATAGGTGATTTTATATATTTTTGGTTTTTGCTACAGAAAAATGACACATAGTCGGAAGACACATAGACCAAAGTCGGCCACAGAGGAGGCCGACTTTGGAGCGAGCCGTGCTACCTCCACCTCGGACACCTTACTCAACACACTGGTAAAGTTTCAAAGTCACACAGGACATCGGGTGCTGCAGAAATCTCCCGACTCAAACAGCCGGTAGGTGTTGACCAGCGGGAACATGGTGACCGAGCCGACCAGTGAGCCCATCTGCGATGCGGCTCCGCACCAAACCAGGGCGCTGTGGCTGCGGTCCCTCAGGATGACGGCCACCATGACTTTCACGTAAGACGTCGTTCCAGTGAAGAAGAGCCACGACAGCACCTGGTTCAGAGCACAAGAGCAAAGTGGAAATCAGCAGCTCGTCTAAATCATGATCTGAAAAATCTAGAAGTTGGTATCTCAGCCTCATCGTCTGTTGTGGGAGAGAGAGGAGTTGCTCAACACTCAGGTTTTCGATCAAGGATTTGTAGAAAGTGTTTCCCCCATAAAGCCACACAACCTCTTTCACTTACAATAAGCACCTCTCCCCCGACAGTACCCTGCAGCAGCGGACATGGACTCATGGCAGCCATAGCCATGTTGTAGCTGCCAAATCCTGCCCCAAGCATCGACAGCCCACCGAGAAACACCAGTGACCTGAGAACAGCGGGTGGGTTATCAGCAGCAGATTCTAGGAACATGATTACAGACAGTCGGAGCAAAAGAGGTCAAAGATGTTTTCAGATCTGTTTTCGGTTCATGGCCACTGCGAGATAACTTCTTCATGATCTGCCGATGTAAGGAATGAGGGAACGACATTTTATTTGATGGTCCTGGATTTATGCTACATTATCATCCAAGTTCCAGTTACATAGATAATATAAGACTTCACTGGCCTGAATTACTCCAATATGAAGTACAAGTCCCTCTTATTGTTTTCATAAACTTTGCTCGCTTGCTAAACCGCAGTGAATAGAAACACAATACGGGAATTTTCTACTTAGTAGATGATAACTTTAGAAGATGCATATATGACCTTTAGTGCTTAAGGGTCGTGCGCACCATTTAAAAAATGAAATGATAGAAACCAAACCCACTTTTCGTTATAGATATAACCACTAAGCACTCATCCTGCTGAAGCTGTCGGATAAAGATCCTGTTGCACATAACCCTTTTCATTGCAAATGACAGACCCCATTGAAGACACCATTCGATTTTACCTGTTTGGGAGGAACATTGCGATGGTGCATGCCACCGGGTTGGCCACTGACGCCAGAGCAGCCGTCAGGTGATAGGCGAGGTTTCCGTACGGCATACAGGAGTAGGTCTGCACGGAGGGCAGCACGCCGTTGGTGGCAGCATTAACCAGCACCACCAGAGTGTAGATGAAGGCAAGCTGGTACGTGGAGAGTTGGGGAGCAGCCGGCAGAGCCTTGCCCTTGACTTCACCCTCACCCTGGCCCTTCACAGCCACTCCATCAGTCTCTGCTCCGGGGTTATCCAGGCCGGAGCTGACAGTTCCCTCAGTGTCTTGCATGAGGTTCTCAGTGGACAGCTCGAATGTTCGGGGAAGTTTGTTCAGAGCGACAAAAGCTGCCAGGCTTACGGACATCATGACCGCGAGGAAGGCGAAAAACACCTCGATGGAGAAGTTTGGAGGAAGATACTCAGTGTGTGAGGTGGACGCGTTTCCGTGGGTGTGGTTTCCCTCCGTCTGATTGGAGTCGACACACCGTGCGATGCCCACTCCTTGTGCCAGGGCGACTACGCCAGGAATGAAACCACTCAGCCCTTCTCCAAAAAAATACGTAGTGATGTACTTTGCTGGGAGCTGCGTCATGAAAGGCAGGAAGGTAACTGAGGAGGTGCAGTCCACCAGAGAGAGGAAGAAGGTGATGATGAAGAAGGCCAAGCTGTATGATGCCCCGGCCACGACCGTTGTCGTGTCCCAGAAGACAGCCAGCAGGATGCAGGACACGACACCGATGGAGAGGATGGTGTAGATGACCACACACTCTTTGTGAGGGCCCGGGCACAGCTTGTGCATGAGGGTAACCAGCAGAGGTCCCATGTTGGCCAGCTGGATGATGACCGTCAGGTACGAGGGGAGATCCCAGCCCTCGGGGAGAGAGTTGACGATGAGCGGCAGTTCCACCCACAGGCCGTTCACTGCCACCCAGGAGCCCAGGCCGAAGGCACAGGCCAGCACGTGGATGAGGAGAGACATGCTGCAGCTGGATCAGTCTGATGAACCCCTGATCACAAAACATGAAGCAGAGACTGTGACTTATTAAATCCAGAGCTCAGAGCCAGTGGGGATTTACTGGCTAGAATTTTCATCTTGAGTAAATGTTCAACCAGCAAAATGACCTCAAAGAAACAGAAGCATTCTCCCGTTACTGTCTTTTAATAACTAAATGATGTTATAAATGCTGATAACTGATGCATCGAAGTCTAAAAACATTTAATTGCACAGCTACTCAAGAAGGAGGAAGTTGTAATGTTATGTACAGTTCAGTAGTTTACACAAGTGGCTCCCAACCTCAGGCTGGGGACCTTTAAAAGGGTCACGTGATGAAACTGAGAGTTCCTGAGATGATTCTTTTGAGAAGAGACAAGAAACAAAACACTGCTTTGCATTTATTTATCTTCATTTTTGGTTGTGAAATATTAAATAATTGCACCTCTAATTGAAACTTAATGTGGAATGACTCTTTAAAGGGGAATTCCACTTCCATCTTCCTCCAACGATCCCAGTCTCAAGACATGAGAGCGAAACACAATGTTTCCCATTTCTATTTCTAAGTGTTCATCGAATCTGCTTCACACTTGTGTATTGTTCAGGGCCAGAGGAAGTGCAGAGTTGAATTCCGTGCGATTTGGAAACATGATCAGTTCAATATTAATTATAGATATTAAAGCATGAAGAAGTGCAGCTACTGGGTTCTGTGGACTGAGTTCTGCAGCAGCTCTTGATTTGCTGTGACTCAATCACTGCAGGTCACTTTAACAGCTCCAGAGAGAGAAGCTGCCACCGGCATCACCGCAGGTCAAACAGCCCGTTCCAAACAGGCAGCTTTACAACAGGCGCTGCACTCGTTGATGTAACGAGTCAAGTCAAGGACAAGTGTGTTTCTATCAGAGACCAATCATGTGGAAAATCATGCTTCTCCTAACCCAGCGTTGTCTCAGTTCACACGCACAGAGGACGCCACTGGTGTGTGACAAGCAGCTGATTCAAGTTTCACATCCCTTTTGCAAATTGTTAAGGAATCCAACAAACACTGTGTGGGCTGTCATGCTTTGTTTCTCGCTTGTGTCTTTCCACGCTGATCTCATGATGGTGGACTAACCAAGACAGACAATGTCATGGGCAAGGGCCCACGTGACTCACACATGTGTGTTGAACAAAATCCAGTCACCAAAAGCACAACAGGAAACCCGATAATGTTTTATAACAAAGTGATCCCTCGAGATCCTGGTAAGAAAATTAAGTCTAAGAACATAATCTCATGTTGTCAGTTTACTGTTCACTATATTGCAGGAAAACACGTGGACATGTACTCACAAGTGTCTTCAGCCCCTGGAGGTGGTGAGTACGTCTTCCTGTCAACTTGTGTAGAAGCTAGTGACAGATCTCCCTTGGCCGCTCTCACACACAAACACCGATGGGAATCACATGGCTCCTGGGTAGGTCAGAGTCCACTGCAACCACTGATCAGCCACACTGGATAACAAGAGGACAGTGTTTCAATCCACTGAGATTCCTCCACCGCACACACCTCTTCATTAGGTCACGTCAGGGAAGCACTTCGAGAGGCACTTGACATTTTTTGCATGTGCAGAAAAAACTAAATGTGCTGGAGCGGTAGGAAGATAGAGATCAGAGGAGGATGTTGAGAATCAAATGTTGAATTCAGAAAAGTGCAGGATATGGTTTTATAGAAGACAATATAAACGTCCTTCTCAGAGTCAGACATATAACGTACAGACTTCCTGTCTGTACGTTATATTACTTCCTGTCTGTACGTTATATGTCTGACTCTGAGAAGGACGTTTGACGTAATAATTGTATTTTGCCAAATTGCTACAGCTGGACTGTGGAGCTCGTTAAGGCGTCGTCCTCTCCTTTACTGGCTTTACCTTGTCCTGTTATCTCTGCTGGTTTTCCAAATACACCAGTATGTTGTTATCACACGTTTTATCAGATACATTTTCCCTCCAATTTTATCCATAAGGTCAATCTCCAGAGAAGCAGCTCTTGTGCCTACAACGGCCACAAATGGCCAGAGGGGCAACAGGCACCACGTGAACTGTGTCTCAGACCTCAGGAGGTTAATTTGTTGATATCAAACAGTGACTGGGATGGTTTCCTGTCTTGTGTAACAGATGGTTGCTAAATGAGTTCAGGGAAGTTAACACTTCTTCATTTCTCCTCAGCAGACATCACTCTCATCACCTGCCTTCGACAGCGGGACTCACTCACAGGACTGGTTGTGTTTAAATTAGCATTATTTCCCTTTTTCCAATAAAATAGTATTTATTTGTATTGCATTTAACTAAACAGGGTTACAAAGTGCTTCACAAAATCTATGGCAAAACAAGTGAATGTCTGAAAGGGCATTTGAGTAACCAACAATTGCATATGGCCCTTGAATGATGTTAATAAGGATAAGGGGATAAAATAATAACGATGATAAATCACTAACCTCATCAATCAATGGTCGGATCTGCTTCTCTTTGGTGATGCGTCTGATGTCAGATGGTCGTGGTGGGAAAGATTATGATAATTATACCCACCATAGTATCATCATCCAGATTTGAACCAGTCAGTCTTGAGTGGAACAGTCTTCACAGGAATCTGTTTGGGAAAAGAACTGCTCCCAGCATTAGGATGCAAACTTCGGTCCATGTATCCTCAACATAGGAAAATCCTCGGGAAGCCAAGAGAACCCGAGCAGGCTGTTGTACCGAGGTAACTCAACGATTTCATGTTGCAGGTCGTCAGGCATGAACTGGTTCCATGTTAACCGGCGGAGCGAATGTGCTTAATTCCTTTCGATTGCTTTTTCGTGACCTGAAACTCAGTTAATCTAATCTTCCTGGAGGGGTTTTGCAAACACAGCTGCATATTCAAATCTCACAGTTGACTTTTCTTGTTACAGAGAAGGTAAATGTTTCCCCTTATCCAGCCTGCACAGGCAGCAACACCATGCAGATACACGGCTGTGCAGAAATACCTCTGATGCTTCAGATTGCGTTGGGACACTTTGGAACAATTGTACTTTGTCCAGTGCTGGCAGCTCTGCAGTGGCCACACTCGTGGGTGTTGCCAGGAGAAAACTGCCCTCAGGGCTTTAGAAGCTTTCTGTCACTCTTTGTGAAGTTAAAGCAACAGAACTACTTAAGTTTAGAAATAGATTAATAGATCTCACTTCTATATTATAATGTATAACCAGTAGGTTTTGAGTTTGTGTTCACAATAGAAAAGAGACAAAGTACTGCTATCATGCTATCAGCTCTGTGGTTATCTACTTAAAGGTTGCGAAACTAAAAGCTACAATCAGTAGTTAGTGTTTGCTCACCAAAACAGTATAGCTCCTTAGTATGCAAACATTTGATAATCTTCTCCAAGCATTGTAGTAAATCTGAGGGTGAATTTCTGGACAAATAAACATTTAGACCTGATTATGTTGCAG
This sequence comes from Platichthys flesus, assembly GCF_949316205.1. Taxonomy (NCBI): domain Eukaryota; kingdom Metazoa; phylum Chordata; class Actinopteri; order Pleuronectiformes; family Pleuronectidae; genus Platichthys; species Platichthys flesus. The sequence continues at coordinate 23,886,204 of NC_084951.1, read as the reverse complement.
AGAAAAGGAAGATAATGGCTAAATCCAAGGTCTTGACATTAAGCTCGAAGGGAGCAACATGTCTAACTTTCACAACAGTCCAAACTAAGCATTACGCTCAAAACCACAAGGGAAACTCAGCGTGCCTTAAACAGGTCTGAGCTTGCGTCAAATTTCCAAATATTCCGCTTGGGTCATTCGAGCACATACGTTATTTATAAACAAAGACTGCACATGGTTCCAGTCGCTCTGCAGACACGATGCATTTAAACTTTCAAAAGTTATCTACGACACAATTGCGTGAAGTAAGATTTATGAAAGACGTGGAGAAGGAAACACAAACTGTCACATTAAGAAGCCTGCGATACACAGGACCAAAAGAGGGCGCCGATTCCACTTCTACTTAAAAGCCTGGTTTAACTGGGACTAATGTAGAGCTACAGCAGATATGCAGACTATGCTCATATAGATATTAAGATCAGATATAGTGGTGTTGATAAGAATGTTCACTTTGGACAGTTTTCACTTCTTGGCACTTTGCCGAGCTGCAGACGTGCATTTACTTGAAAACAATGTGTGCAAGCCCATGTCAACACAAACTGAAGTAAATATTTCATTAGAAATCTGACATCTTAACATCATTTGCCAGGTTCAACTGGTTTTGCCTGTCAGGGTTTGTAGGTGAAGAAGATTACTTTGTGAATTACAGAAACAAAGTGTCTCGTGAACCACGTGCAACAGTGCTAAGTGGCCGTTTCTTTTTAATGTTACAAAAAGGCAACAGACAAAGAGGTACACTCAATAAGATTATTTATGTTATTGTACAATCTGCATTATTTTTAACAAATAATAATAAAAAGAAGATTAGTAAGATGTACAGTATTCGAATGATCATATCTGGTGTGGACTGAGGACTCCGCCTGCCTTGTCACATCGAGTCCGCCCAGAGCTCCAGTGATGGGGGAGGGAGGGGGGGGCGGGGCCTGGAATGAATTTTTCATGAATGCTCTAATATATGAGTGTGCGTGTGTGTGTGTAGGCTTTTCTTTGTTTGTGTGTGTGGGTGTGTGTGTACGCGTTTCTTTGTTTCTGTGTGTGTATGCATGTGTGTGTTTTTTTCTGTGTTTCTGTGTGTGTGTGTGTGTGTGTGTGTGTGTGTGTGTACATGCTCAGCCAAGGTATCGGCAGGAGGTGGAATGTCACATGTCGGATGATGGTGGAGGATAAAAGGGATGAAAGCAAACAAGAGTTGAAGGTAGCAGGGAGGAGAAGAAGAGGAGAAAAAGATGGAGCCAGACGTGGAAGGGGGCTCAGTTGGTGTAGATCTGGCCCTCAGGCGGCTGAGGAAGCTTCATGTTCTCCTTGCACGTCATGAGCCGCCGCAGCTCCAGCAGCACCATCCGGATGCTGTAGGAGTTCTGCCACTTGGATAGTGCAGTCACCGCATGCATGTCAACCTGGAGGAGAGACCAGTAAGGATTGATATGATGCCTCTAGCGCTCCAATAATGATTTTGTGTTGCAGTCAGAAAACGTCTGTCTTAGCTTTTACTTTTCTAAATGGTTCAAATGTTAGAAATAAGATTGTTAGACACTTTACGGTCACATGACTTCCTTTATGTTCCAATTAGTTTTCACACTAGTTTTGTTTGAGACCAAAATGTATTCATCCCTCAAAAGGTAAATACTAATTTATAAAATATTCTCTAGCATATAGATTTGTGGGTGTTGTGTTGCTGCATTTTAAAAACTGCAAGGAGCACAATCACCTTTAGAGATAAGAATAAATAAGACATACTACAGATTGAGTGGAACTGATCTCAGAACAAGATCAAGAGCATTAGAGACAACATGACATAGAATCAGACCCGCTGTAGAAGGTTTACTTACCACACCGCTGGAGGTGTGCACGCCATTCAAGTTTATCTTCGTCACGAATTTGACAAAGGGTGGGACCTCTGGGTAGCCCGGCCCACATTCAACCTTCAGATTGTACATCCTGTTTTCAAAGCTCGTCTGAGGACAGAAACCAGAGAGGAGAGGTCAGCACAGCAAACATCAACAAACAGCACTCAAGTCGTTTTCAGACGTGACATGGGGTTTTGTAAACTCTGGTATGTCATAAGATAATATCCACCATCTTCTGGAAGATGTCTTAATCTACTGAGGGCTGTTAATATTCATTACAGATGCATAATTAGCTGCAGCCTTCAAATAATCAAGGCTTAAGTGTTGATTATAAAAAGGAATTTATAATGGAGGTGTAAACCTGTTGCTTCCTGTTATTTTTGTGATAATGTGTGGTGATAAATCCTCTTCACTTAATTATTTTATTGCTCCATCACCTCAAATTCACTTAGCTAATTAATGCAGCATTTTTCATCAGTCTCCCTTTGCACCAGTTTAAAACCCAAGCAGAGACATTCACTCCCAGCAGCAGACACTTGAGACCTTGTGCTGACAGGACCGTTTGTCCCCCACTCTAATGAGGACTGTGCAGCCGCGCCACTCACCCTCTGAGGGCCGAGGATCACTCCTCTCCACCGGGTTAAGGTCATGTCCTCGTCATCCTCCAGACCCCAGCTCACCGTCCCGTCTCCCACACCTTTTTGACCTTCCTCCAGCTCTTCCAGGAGCCGGAAATTGCGAGGAACTTTAACGCCTGTGTTGAGGACATACACAAACGCTGTTACACCCAAACCTGGCTGCACCTTTCCCCACACGACAGGTGGAGGTTAGCTCCATTCAGCCAGACACAGACACGAGCAGCAGAGAATCAGACACATCTGGATTTGACCACCTGTCCCCGGCGTTTAGGGAGAGAGACACGTTATTCACTAGCTCTGGTGAAACATGAGGCCGTGACGGTGCTGCATCGCTCGGCCTCTGCAGTGAGGTGTGATGGGCCATCATGCAAACACGGCGGCACCATCAGCTGCTGCTGCGACCCGGCCCCACAGCTCCACTGACCGTCAGTTCCCTCCACTGACAGTCAGTGGGTCTGTGCTACAGACACGAAGGAGCCACAGTTACACAGAGGCTACGTGCGGATCCACCGCGGGGTTGTTATTGACGAGTTTTTCTGTTGTACACACATCCGCTATCGGGTCCCTGCTCAATACCGCAAATAAGCTGACACCGCCCGGCCGCAGGAGGAGCTGCGGCTCGGTTCCCAGTTTAGATCACATTAGTAACTGGAAACCAACACGTAACACCGTCATATACACGAGTACACGCGCTATTAAACACCCGCATCGCCTCGAACGACGAGAAATCCTGTCCCATCTTCGCATCCAGCTCAACTCACGCTAGCTTAGCTAACACGGCGCTTCCTATTCATTCTCTGTGGCGGCTCCGCGTTAGCATGTAGCTTAGCGCGGAGTCGCCGGGTCACAACCCAGTCACGCAGCTTGTGGAGCCTGTTCGTTCCGGAGGTGAGAATTCACGGAGCCGGTGAATCAGCGACATCTTCTCATTGTCATTTATTTTCTGTGGATAATTTACCTGATCCGGCGGCGACCGCCATCTTGTCGCTGCTAAGCGGGGGCGTGCACGTTGTTTTACCATTGTGGCCGACGTGGCGTGCGCGCGCGCGGAAGAAACGCAAAGCATCTCGGGGTCTGTAGTTTCTCAAAGAATCAGAGCGAGGCCTGATAAACTGTGGATGTCACGTGTTCTTATTTTGTTCACAATTAGAAAGTAGCAGTAAATATATTTCATGGTTTTAAATAATTGGTTTAACGACAATGCTTAAACTCGTCCTGTTACATTTAGCTAATTTTAGTTTATTAGCCCTCAGGTGGCATCCGTACTTTAATATGTGCAATCAGTAGAATTTGTATTACTCTATTACTAGGTTATTTTATTACCTTTTTACCACAGGCACCACCCTACTGCTGGAAATACACTCTAGGACAAATGCTAATAAATCTTCATCCTCATATTGCAGTGTTTACTCTTGTAAAGCTGTTAAAGGTCATTATTTAGGAGTAGAAATAAAAAAAAAAATTGAAATTACCTTGTGTAAAAACTAAAGAAATGTAGATATTTGTCAAGTAGCCCATGAGCTCAAGTCTATGTTCCATTAACAACAGACAAATAGAAACATCTTGAGGAAGGACAAAAACTGTCACCTGCATTATCCTTTTAATAGACAGAGGTTCACTTCCCTAAAGGTTCTACTACATCTATGCAACAGAATTAGGCCTTTCTAACATATTTATAATAATAATAACAAATAAAACACATTTTATTTTTTATGGAAAAAAAGGATTCCGTTATTATATTTTATCACTTAGATTATTTTTTGTTACCCCGACATGTCAATATCATCTTGAAAACATCTATATCAACACTCACTGTAAACTCCCAACAGAATGAGTTCAAGCAGATAAAAAAAAAGAGGGAAATTATGTAAAGCATCTTTAAGCTAAAGCAGGGAAAGAAGGAACGGCATGAGACAAGACGAGAAGCAGCAATAATCAATTGTTTATTTTAGTTGACTTATAAATACAGTTTAATATATACATTGTAAGTCTCCCACATGGAAGACAACAAAAAGGCATCGAGGCATTATTCTGATATCTAAAACTCCATCACCACCAGCCAATATAACCAACTACAACATCCATATGGGTCCTGCCTCTGAAGAAGTGAGAGGAAAACGAAGGGCAATTTAAAGTCAGCCGGCGAATTGTTTTTTCCCATGTTGTCGGCAAGATTTACAGTAAATCAATCGGGGAGAGAATAAGGCAATTCAATATAAAGTCCAGGGTTCGTTACAAAACCGATTTGAACACAGCATGTCAAACATACCAACAATTACCGCCCACCACATTCACTGACAACTTCATTTGCTTCCACAAAACAGTTTCCGGTGGGAACAATATTGAATTAACCGCTCACATTGTCACAAAATACCCTTCAAGTCCACTAATGAAAGCCCATTGTCTCTAAGCAGAAAAACCACACACAGCTTAATCACAAGTTCTACCCTCAATAACAAGAGGCCAATTTAACTGCACTGACACATGGCTACAGCAGAACCTATTCTGTATTTATATCGTTCGGCTATAGTGCCAAACGAATCGGACACAAATAAGTGATTGAAACAACTTTTATCCAATAAATAACGTCTCTCACTTAAACTCATGGGGGTGTCTTGTCTTGTTTTGTTTCCAATTCATATTAAACTACTTTACTCAGCTTAAGAACAATCTGGAGAATCAGAAGGAAGAATAAGTCGATACATGTTACAGCCTTAAATAGCAATGAAAGCAAGTCTGTATCCAAGCAAAGATTATTCTAGTATGAGTTCAACACCAACACATGTTTTTTTATGTCAATTGTGTCGATGTCCAACAAATGATGGTCAATTGTGTCTAAAATCAAAGACTGTCCTAGTTTCACAAAAACACAAAGTTACCTTATCATTACTTTTTTATCTTACCACAAAAAGGCAATTAACTTAAGCCCTGATACATTCAGCGGAGCCAACACAAAACTTGCTCTCAGTAAAGTTGAGTTTCTCTCGGCAGTAACCTCTGCCCGTAATAATGTCTTCTAATCAAATAAAGAATTAGCAGGACTACAATTTGAACGTAGGCCTTACAACTTTGATGCAGAGACACATGATGCTATTCGTTTACCAGCAAACATTACACTCGCTCACAGAGAACTGCTTCTCACAATGCTTCTCTACGAGTACAATGCAATGTGTCATGAACTTCTGCTGTTGACCTGCAGTGAACAATTGTATCTAATCAAGTATGAAGGATTCAAAAACCGGAATAACACATGACATAAAACAGAATTTTGGTTTCAAAGTTAAGTACAACTATGATTAAAGTTTAACACCAGAAGCTTGATATTTAAGCCTTGAACCTGGTCAACCCGACTGAACGAGGTCAGCTTCTCCCATTGTAACCTGAACATCTTCATCACGCTTTCCTTGGAAGGAAGGTAAAACTTTGGTTCTTCAAACCCGGGACAATTCGGTCAAAGCTTGGGCTCATGTTTTCAAAGAGGTGAGAATTAATTTCATCTGGCGTGAGCATGATCCTCATGGTCAGTGTTAGTTTAACACGAACCCAAAAGGAAAGCTGGTGACCCAGTGTATTGCTTCCACAAGCAGACATGCTCTACACATGCACTCCAACATCTGTGTAAGTGACGCCTTAATTAGCTAAAGCTAAATTTTGTCATGCAGTTTGTTAAATAGGTACATTTCAGAACTCCAGGTCTCAAACTAAGTAAATATGTGTATATTATTAAAAATAGAAAGGCATTTGAACCTAATCATATGAGTTAAGACGTATAGTTAAGGGCCTCTTATAACAATGCATAGTTATTCGCTGTACAATACATTTACAGATTAGTAACTAAAGCATTTCAAAAATAAAAAAACTTTAAACAGATTAATCTAATAACATAATGTCATGTATAGGAGTGAAGAAAGTCCTGCCTCGTCAACCTTCACTGAAGCCCTTGTAACATCCCCAGCTCAACTTGTCACAGTTAACAAGGCGGCAACGTTAGTTAATCACTCACTGGGAATGTTTCACTCTGACACTGACAGTAACTTCTCACATTACAAAAGAAAAGAAAGACGTGAGGAACAGAAACAGTGGCTCCGTTTACACCCGGCATTACAATACGTCTCAAATCCAGAATTTGTCTAGAAGTGATTTCACCTGATCATATTTACATCTGGTATTAATGTCTCCAGTGTCCACATTGAGATTCAATTGAGATCTGTCCAGCTCAGGTCACATCTTCCTCTTGTTTGCATGAGAAACCGCAGTACAAATATATAATAAGGAAGATGGTGGCCATTAGTGACGCTGTGTTTTTGTGTCTGATGCTTTTCGATTAGTCTCCTCTTCTCTCAATCCACAGGTGTGGTGAATAATAAGGTGGAGAGGTCTGCTTCAGGTTTACTGGCTCATGGCTGCTAACTGCTGAGCTGCTGCTACCTCGCTGGTTCAGAACAGTCCTGGGAGATTATTAGTTCCACCCCTGAAGTCATTGAATGTGGACTCACAACAAAATAGCATGAAGACTTGTGTTCAATATGGTCACAATACGTCCCCGACAACCTCCAGAGAGGGTTTAGCCAATCAGATCACAATCCGTCCTCAATGGATCTTGGGTGCCTGTACTTTTAATGTGGTGACGCACCACCCGATCGACCGGAACGTGTTCTAATGCCAGGTGTAAATGGAGTAAATGTTACATACAGTTGGCACATTACTTTGCAGGATCCGTGCCTGACTAACTGAGACACAAACCCCAGACAGAAGCAGAAGAAGTGCTGCACATAAAACAAAAACAGAACAACAAAAGACACAAGAGCTGCATTTACAGAGCGTTAAGGCAACTAGACATAACTGCACGCGGCCTCTTTCCCAAAAAACTGTCTCTCTACCCAAAAAGGCTTTTCTCCTTGGACAAAGCGTTCATCTGGAAAGACTATAGGGCCAGAATGACTCAGCACATCAACAGCATAATATATATGTATATTTCCCCAAGTTTTCTAATTGTCTAGCAGCCACATTAACTACGGTTACGAGCATATCCTACAGTACGTATCCATGAAGCCTAAAAATGTCTCATCTGCTGTGTTTGGAACCAATGATATCTATAAACAATAAAAGAAAATCTCTGCTAAGTATCTGACAGCTATATTGTTTATTTTGTAAAAAGGTGTTTTTCTGTCGTCTATCATGCTGGTATCTAGTTTGGCTGTTAAGTGTCACAGACTCTTCTAATATAGCTTGTCATTGTCCCAGGTCTACTTAACTATTTAACTGGCTGCATTGTGACTTTTAGCGAGTCACTAGAATCATCACCTCACCTTTTAAAACAGTCGAGAAATGTAACAGTAATCAACCGATTTGTTCTTTAGCTTTCACGTTGGTAAAGCATCCTGTATCCCCCCCCCCCCCCAGCTCTACGGCTTACAATGGCCTAATTCCACGTTTAATACTTCAAATCAAATTGACCCTTAATGAGGTGGAAATGAAACGACTGATCCAGAGAAAATAAAGAAGTGCTAAATATAAGATCCATCAACTCTCGAAATGAACAGTTGTGGCTCTGGAGGAGAAAAAGGCGAGTGCTCAACGTTCAAGTATCCTTTCAAGGGATCGTTTGAATTATCTGACGTGAGGAAAATGCTTCAATCTCCCTGGACAGCGATTTCAAATTATACATCCAACCAAAACCTGTGTAAGTTTCCGAAAGAAAAGTGATGAGTTGTGTTAAATACACAGTAAGTTAAAGATATATTGCAATTTTAAACAATGATCTCCATGAGTAAGTAACGAAAAATTCAATCAACAAAGCCCTCCTCTTGAATAACAGACAAAATGTGCAAGACTTAAAGCTATGGCATCAGAAACTGTTTGTTAGTTTTCCTTCCTATGGATACAGTTTAAGTGAGGCAAAAGAGGGGATGAGAAGCCTGGACGGAGCCAGCATCTTCTGAGGTAGGGTGCCGTTAGCCTGCAGCGTTACTTGACTTTCTGAGCCCATTTCAGGTCGTCAGACCGGGGCTTCTCGCCCGTCACACCCTGGATGAGGTCCTCCAGGGTCTTCCAGAAACTCAGCTTCTCCAGTGGGTAGTTCAGCCAACCTGCAGAGACAAAGCTCAGTGACCAATCTGCACTCAGGTCTTCAAAAACCTCATGACAAACTCTTTCATCAGGAGGTAAAAAGACGAACCTGTGGTGATGCAGAAGTACGTCTCGTGAGGAGAGACGTGATGGATGCGGTGGTGCTTGCGGGGGAGGATGATGTGGAGGTCCTGTAGCAACACGACCCAACCTGGAAGGCCGAAGTACGTGTGTGACCACTTGTGGATCTGGTTGGTGAGGGTCACAAAGATGGCTAGTGCAAATAAGTAGCAGTACCAGGGGTAGTTACGGTAAATGTCCGCTGCAATGAAAGAAGACAGACACAAGTTGAGAGAGAAACTCATTGGCCGTCTGTCAGGTTCATTAAAAAAGCAGTTAAGATCAGATTACAGCATTTTTAAGAGGCAGGAGACATCAGGCTGGGTTTGTTGATATAAAAACACACCAAGGGAGAGGGTGAGGAAGTTGAAGGCCATGTATGCAAGAGGGACAATGGTCAACATGCAGTTGTCGCCATTGGTCTCAATGAAGTCGTGACGGGTGATGGCTGTGGGGTCAATGTGGTGCTCTCTAAATGGTCGTATAAAGGCCTGCAGGTCAGAGCAGACACAGAAATACACTTTGTTAAAGCAGGAAAGATGTATGTCCTTTTCAAAAACAGATTATTTGGAGTATATGCAACTGATTCTAGATTTGAATAATGAATGCATACCTTTCCAAAGATGGGTAGATCTACTGATCCCCATGTGTCGGCCCCCCAGTGAACAAGACCTGATGCAAAGTCTGCGGTGAGTATTCCTGCCACTGAAAATTTGTTTGAGGACGAGAAGATAAGAGAAAGACTCTTAAATTAAAGGAGAACAAACAACACTTGTTTTGAATGCAAATCTGGAAAAAAAAACAGTCAGCACTTACCAATGCCCAACACAATGTACCACAAATGCACAAGATGGAAATTGGCAAGGAGGTGAATGAAATTGAAGGCCATGAGAGAGAAGCAGAGGACGACACTGATCACTTCTTGACATCTTTTGCCTGAAAGAAAAACAAGAGCAAAACATATTAGTCAACTTCAGCACATGAGCCTGCTGCTTGTTTCCTGATAAGATTATTGATTTTGTTATATCCCCAGGTCACAGCAACTGAATTTGATGTGACCCTCATGTTAATCAAACTAATGTCCAAAGGTTAGCGATCCAGTCAGCAGGGTTAATTGTCAGATGCTTCTTTACAACAGTGACACTCAGTAGGCAAACATTCCTCTGCACTTAGTACGTGACATGATGCTATTGAGCAGCTGGACCTGAAAGACACGTACACTCCCCACGGAAAGACGCTACACATGCTCCCATCAACAAAACCCCACCATTAGCCAGCAAGAGTCTAATGCACCACAGTTATTAGAGCTCCCGGATTCAGATCCTCGTGAGCATGGACAGATTGCTGACCGAGCAGCTGGGCCTCTGTGTGGCCGTTTGCATTTATATTTAAAAAAAGACACAAAGGGACCACAGAGAGAAGTTAACAAATATAAAAGACACGAAAAAGAAGCATAAATAAGCGAACACGTATTTGTTGCATCATATATATTTGATCGGGTTAGCTTTGGTTTCACGTTCCAGTTAAGGGAGGCCACTAGAGACGTTTGTAGGTCATGAATATCCTGTCGTCCTCTCTTATGTGGCTGCATCTACCTATAAATGACTGAGCTGGTTCATTTAGTTAATCTAATCGTCCACAATATGACCATTATATTATTATTACCAGCATAAACAAGTTGAGGTGCAGTGCCCGACATGTTAAACACTTCATCGTTGGAGATGTAGACTACAAGCTGCTTCTTCTTCTTCTATCGTTTAATGCTGATGTGTGAACTTCCTGCAGTCGGTCTGAAAGTCCTAGCTCTCCCCAAAAATCCACCCATGCTAGTGAAGACCTCAGATGCTCACAAGGTGTCCAGTGTTCTACAACAGGCGGCGAGGCCATTCACTTTAATGTGATCAAGTTCAATGGTGGGACGACTGACTCAGCTGCCAGAGCATGTCAACATAGGAACAAGTGAGTGATTCAGTGCTTCAATGTTATTTATATTGGATTTTGTTGTTCACTGTAGATAGTTAATTAGTTGGTTAGTTAACAAACAGTGTAGTGACTCAGTTCGCTAGTTAGTTAGTTGATAAGTCTATTAGTATGTTTGTTAGGAACTCAGTTACTTGGTTACTTTGTTAGTTACTTGGTTACTCAGTTAGTTGGTTAGTTGGTTAGTAAGCAAACAGTGTCATGACTCAGTCAGCTAGTTAGTTGATCAGTTAGTTAGTTGATCAGATAGTAAGTTGGTCAGTCTGTTGGTTTGTTAGGAACTCAGTTACTTGGTTACTCTGTTACTCAGTTTGTTGTGATGGCTGCTCACTGACTTTCAGTCTGCGGCCTGACTCTCAGTAAGTTTGTTGGTTGGTTAAATAGCTAGTTACTCAGATCGTTTGTTAGTTACTCGGTTAGATAGCTAGCTACTGAGACAGTTTGTTAGTTAGTTACTCGGTTAGTTAGCTAGTTACTCAGTTGGTTAGTTGGTAACTCCGTTAGTTGTGATGGCTGCTCGGGGACTTCCAGCGGTCTGACACCGAGTCACGCCGCTGGTACTGTGACAGCTCAGGGCGGCTGCTGAACCGGTCGCTGGGGGGTGGATCCTCCGGAGAATCTGCTCCGAGCTCCAAATGTCAAACACACAACGACACTCAAACACGAATACAACCAGTTCCCTTTGTGTAGCAACAGCGACAACACAGTGACAGTAACAAACCCACAACTGTCTCCGGTGGCTCGGTGTCGTTACATTGACCCGGTTACCGATAAACCGGTGTGTCAGTGAGACGTCGGTCAGTAGGTGAGCGTCAGTGCGACTTGGTAACTATATACACAACCAGTCGTCACGTCACGCCACTCACAGACACTTGAACCGGGGGAACGAGTCCCCGCGCGGATCCACTCACCTGGCGAGTACAGTGTGGCCAGTTCCCGGGCCCCGGCGTGCTGCGGGCCCCATCTGGCCGCCCCTCGGCCCGGTCCCTGCGGCTCCGGACTCCGTGGTTCGCTTCCACACTCGCTCTCGTTCACCGTCCTCGCCATTTCTTCCCCGGCGGGTCCAGCCCCTTCAGTGTCTCCACTCGCGACCAGGAACCAACGGAAGCATCGACTTTCTCAGCCCACGGTCACCGCTGAGGTCTGGGCCAATCGGGAGCGTAACGTTGAGCTCTGCAGCCAATCATCGCACGGAACAGTGTTACATACGCAGTCGAGGGGCCAATGGGGGAAGCGAAGAAAAAACAAAAACGCATTTCCCCGGCCCCACCCGGCCTGTGTGCGCTCAGTTCTCTGCCGCTAGATGGCGCTGTCGATGAGCACGTGGCTTGAAACTACAATTAAACACACCTGAGTAGATGTTTGATCGGCTTCTGTTTCCTGCGTGATTGTGACGATGCAGCAGCAACACGCCCCAAAACATGTCAACACAGAAATAGGTGAGCTGTTCAGTGCTTAGCATGTCTTTTATATTTATACTTCCACAAATAATAATGTATGTGTAAACCTGCTCGGCACTAAAACACCGGTTCTGGTTCTGATGAAAGAAGAAGCTAATGAAGAGTTAATTGGCCTTTCACAGTGTGTAACCTTTTTAAAACATGATATTTTACAAATTTCAGTACGTAACAAAACATAACTTTGCTAATAGATTGGATATAAAGGTATAAAAAAGTCATTGGCTATGTTTCTGCACCTTTGTATTTATCTATTGACATTATGAGTTGTCAATGTCAACATTATATAATTTAAAACATCTTGGTTGTGGTGGGTTTGTGTCTATAGGGAGTGGCTTTATCGTTGTTTCTTTTATGTTTGCAGCCATTTTGTGTCTCTTGAGTCATTTGGCATGTAATGATGGTTATGTTGTGTCTCTTTGTGGTTATTTTGTGTCTCTCTAGGGCCATCCTGTAGCTAGGTATCGGTTTTGTGGTTGTTTTTTACCCCTCATGGTTATCTTACATCTTTGTGGTCCTGTTGTAACTTAGTGTATCTTTGTTTGTTTGGGGTTAATATTTTTGAAAGACTTTTTGTGTTCATTTAGTTTTGTTTTTTTAACTCCATGACTTTCAGATGAGAAATATAAACAGTTAATTTCATAGAGCGACTCTTTCACTACAGGCCTGACCACTCAAGCCTCTGGGTCTGTGCCTTTTCGGCCTATTATTAATCCATCCATTTGGTCTTGTTGGACTAGTTTCATATGGTTTAGTTGACTACATATTGCAATTTAACGTGGCTCCTGTAATATCACTGAGTCACTGTTGACTTTATGACTTTCCTCCACCTCTGTTATTATCACATGAACCTTTACCTTTACCTCATAATTGCCACCGTTCAAGTGCTCTAATATTATCAGCAAAAGTTTGAGCAAAGCTAATTAGTACATTTACCGAAGGAGTAGATTTTACAATGTGATTATTCTCAAAGAAAAATAAATGTGTCAAAGGCTGGATAACCAACCAGGCAGGGAAGGCGACTGACCTCCAGGGGGCTCAAAAGTCCTAGGCTTAAATGTGCTTATTCATTTTCTCACAGCCTGGTTGTGTTTAAGTACTTGATGTGACAATCTATTCCCTTTTAAGACCTTTACTATTTAGATAATATTAGATATCATTAAATATTATGATTTTGCCCTAGGTTACCATTGATAGGAATCCAGCCTTTGTGTGTATCCTGTCTATGGAGTGACCCTAATATGTCAACAGCAGTTAGCAATTAATCCAGACCAAAAAGAAAAAAAACAGATGACTGCTAAAATTACCAGTAAAGCCCTTAATTCGACAACGTCACAAAATAAAGTGTAACAGAGTGAATGTTTCCGGGAATGGCACCAGATGTTTTGAAGATGGACCGGATCGGAAAAGTGTTTTTGGCCACACACCAGTGAAACAGTTTATGGAGAGATACACATGTACTAAACATTTACATTTACTCTGTTGTTGTAATGTTGCTGCTGTAGATACTTGGAGCTCAGACCTCACATAAAATCCAGATCCCTCAGCTCTGATCACAAAGTGTACGACGCTGTAAACGACCAGAACCCACGGTGCATATATTGACTTCGGATTTATTCTCTCATCAAGACACACAGTAAAACAAGTATAAACAATATAAACTGTGTAAACAAAGTCCAAACAGTCTTTGTATTAAGCTGAACAGGCTCAGGCAAAAGCAGGCTTTCACTTATAGCTTAAACTCTTTACACACTTTTTAATCTTATATCTGCATTCTTCCTTTTAATCCCTGTTTTGACTTTAGTGAATTTCCAAATGCTTCACAAATCATGTATCAGAAAGTCTGTTTGGTTCTGCTCTGAACTACATTTGCATAATCGTATTGTATACTAAATCATTAAGTTTGAGAGCAATGGAATTTAGAATCATAGAAGCCATCAATAGCAATATAAAAAAAGTCTAATATATTTATGTAATGCTTATGCATTGTGTACGCACAGTAAGGAGGTATAACCCAGATCTGATCTTCAAAGCATTTGTAACATGTTTAGTTTTATATCAAGAGTGTTGATGTTCTCTTCTCAATAAGAAGAGTTTAAAACCAGAACCTGAGGTTATATACAATTAATAGCGGCTGATATGAACATTTTAAACTTTATCTTATTCGTCCACCCAGCCCTCGTAGACATCCTCATTAATGATATGAAAGGTAGCTAGGCAATTGAATGTATAGTTATTCTCAAGGTCGACACACACATAAGTTATGTAGGGTAGTATAAGTCAGGAAATTCCTTAGTATTTAGTAAATGCCTATACTTATACAGGATTGCTATTGACTTTGAGATTTTCCATTTAATCTATTTAATATATTATTTTATGATTAATCACAACCCCTAAGATTGAGAGTCTTTAGACCCCCTCAACATCTGTATGTGATGCCAAGACCAGTTTATTACACCTGAGGGAATTCACTGTGTCTGTTCTAGTTTTTTTAATCTATTGTTCTAAGAGCAAAGGTCATCACACGTATAGGAAATTCTGTTTTAGACATAAACAAGACTATATGCATTTGACTAAACACCCACCCTGACCCTTCTGCAGTATTGGAGTGAATGCATCATCTTAGACAAACTTAACCACAACAAAACACAACACTCCACAGAGAGACTGGTTCGAACTAGTCAGTGGATGTTGTGGGGAAACAGCTGTGTGGAGATGTGTCCAGGGGTACTTCCATCGCTGTCGTGAGGGTTATTACGCATGAACTCAGAACATGGTAAACAGGGTTGACTCCGACCGAGCAGTATTTTTCCATTATTGTTGAGTTGATGAGATTGGACCTGCAGGGGGCGTGACTGGACGTTTTGTCAAGAAATGGTGGTTAAACGTGTTGGACGCTGTCTGGGTGAAGTTGCTTCTGCTGCTGGTTTGTATTTTTACTTTTAGTTTTCATTTGAGTTGTCCCAGTTTCCTTTTCATTATAAAATAGTGAGGGACACGGGACGGTTGAGGTCATGTGGTGGATTTGGAGGGGGGGTTAGAGTCACATTGAAGGCAGTGCAGCAGCCTTGTGATTTCTGTATTCATTTGAATGGCCCAAAAAGTTTTAAAACATTGTATATCACAACAGATGGCAAAATTGGATTATGTCCTGTTAAAAAAACACATATACATAGTAATTATCCACTTTTACATCACTTAAATCCTTTCAGTCAATTCCTAACATTATCTACGTCACGTTTGTGCATCAAATACACACAAAATACACAGAATATTTGAAATTAAATCCAATTTTAAATAAAAGTAAATTAAATTTCAACTGTTTGGTTTATTTTGCCTGGCAGCTAAGCCCTTGTAGCATTAAGGGTTGCTGCAGCCCCCCCCCCTCCCCCCACACACACACACACACACATACACACACTTCCAGCATCCTTGTAAAGATGTTGATGATAACTTATTATTGAGATTCCGAAAACACAGAACAGATTGAAATACAATCATTTAATTTGATTTATTTGTTTTATTTGAAAGGTACAATGTTCATTCATCAACAGCAGAAGGACTGTAAATGAGCCAGAGTTAGCTCCACAGGCTAATCTTCATCTGTTGTCCCTGACCACTTTTTCTAAAATGGCCACCTAACTTTAAAATACAATGGCACATACAAACCACATTTAGACTAATATTCAAACGGTTGAAAATAAGTAACACAACATATGAGAAAACACACAGCGAGTAAGAACAGAGTCAGTAGTGTAATGTGCACCTCATTGATTATCAATAAGCTGTTTCTTCAGCCGAGCAGTCAAAGAACGATAAGTATTTACTTCTCCTATCTGCATTGGCAACAGATTCCTTTTTCCAAATTGTGACGGATGCAGAAAGTGTTGACTCTTCTCCCTGCGCCGTCTAGGGCTCCTCAGAACCAATTTTCATTCCATCATTATAGGCAACTTTTTAATTTCTTATGGAAAGTTTTTGAAAGTTTTTACCTCGGTGGGGCGTCTCCACATTCAGCTGCTGAAACCCAACACCACCTGTAAGAAGAGACAGAAGTTTGAGTTAGTTATTGAAAAGTGTTTTGATGGGTATAGTGTATAAATATATATATATATATATAAACATATAAACAGTTGGATGTCGAAAGTTTCCGGTTGGTCCCTCGCTCTGCGCGTCACACACCTGCCCAGCTAAGCCCCGCCCCTCGCTCGTAATATAACCCCACGAGACTCGGAGACCTGTCAATTCCTCCAGACCCGCGAGCACGAGCCCTTCACATCTGCTCCGCTGAGTGTTGTGACTCCAGGGCGGGATTCGAACCCACCACCGACCGACCTACCGACACCTGAACCACCTCACCGCTGTCGCACATCTGGAGCTGACCTCGACCTCAGCCCTCCATGCTCCTGCAATCCGGCGGGTGTTAAGATCCATGGAAGTGGCCGGCTTCTACGAGGCGGGCGGCTTTGCTATCCACAGTAGAGACGGAGCTATCGCACCCGTGAGCGGCGGCTCTTACTGGAGGCTCGGCGACTCCATGTCGGAGCTGGGCATCGAGGAGCGGGAGAGAGCCATCGACTTCAGCGCCTACCTGGACTCGGCGCTGCACTGCCCGCAGCTTGCGGCGCACACGCAGACGCACACGCAGCAGCCGCAGCCGCAGCAGGGGGACGTTTTCTCAGATTTCCTGGCGGAGAACAAGATCAAGAGAGTTGCAGCTCAGAACTACAAGAGCTACTCGATGCTCGGCGACCTGGAGGCGAGTCAGTGCGACAGCCTGCGGGACCCCCGGGAGCCCTACTCGCTGGGGTACACGGAGCTGCAGGAGACCCGTGTGGACAGCGTGCTGAGCCCGGAGCTGGGTCGCTACCGAGCCGCTGCCGCCGCCGCCGCCGCCGCTGCTGCAGCTGCTGCTGCGGACGGAGACGACACTCAAGAAGACGCGAAGATGGAGAACGGCTCGTCTGGTTTTGACATGAGGTCCTACCTCCACTACCAGTCCACCAGCGGCAGTCTGGGCAACATCTCCAGCGCGTCCTCGTCCTGCTCCAGCCCGCCCGGCACACCTGCCCCGGCAGGTAGGGACAGGTCCCCGTCGCACGGGGGCAAGATGTCCAGCGGCAAAGCGAAGAAGCGCCTGGACAAGGATAGTGAGGAGTACCGGCAGAGGAGGGAGAGGAACAACCGGGCCGTGAGGAAGAGCAGGGACAAAGCCAAGATGCGCAACTTGGAGACGCAGCACAAAGTCCTGGAACTGACCGCGGAGAACGACCGTTTACAGAAGCGCGTGGAGCAGCTGTCCAGAGAGCTGTCCACCCTGCGCAACCTGCTCTCTGCCACCGGACAGTGTTAGAACCCTCTCCCCCAACCCCCCCCCCCCCCACACACCCCCCCGCAGACTGCACATGGAGCCCGGGGCTTCTTGTCTAATCACTGATGGACTTTAGAGCCGCAGCTGATCCGCTGACTGAGCGTTGAAGACGGTTCGCGGACGCGGGTGAAGACGGCGGCCGACCACCAGTTTACAAGGACTCTTTGAATGGGACTGAGGAAGTGGGTGCATGGATTGCGCAATCGTTCACGATTCTTCACATGTCACCTTAGCTTTATTCTCAGCTGTCGTTTTATTTTTATTTGTGGTGTATGCAGTATTTCTGTGCAGGTTTTACATACATGCGAGTGAATTGGTACTTTTTGTGTATTCACAGCAGCGGTTGTCAAGGGAAGAGTTGTGCTGCAGTGAAATGATGCAACTCTTTGTAATAGTATTGGCAATGAATGAAATAAGTCTAATTATTTAATATTAAAAGGTGAAATGCTTTAATTGTACTTGATATTTTATGGAATTAAACAGATTTATACTTTGTCTAAACAATTTCTCTTGTTATTTCTTCTTTTTTCTGGAAGTCGAGTGTGTGTGTGTGTGTGTGTGTAGCTCAGACAGACATAGATGTAAAGCTCTCCTTTAATATTCACACCACCGTGTTATACCCTGCATGTCGATTCCAACATATTTCAGATGGCAATAAGGCACATTCACAACCGTTTAAATCAGCCAAATGTACCAAATTGTAAAGAGACACGTCACACTGCAGGAATTCGCAGATGAGAGTGAATCTTATTGATTCAGTTGGCCAAATACACAGATTACACCAATATTATATCATTTTGTAACAACGCATCCCCATTTAAAATGCAGTGGTTTCTATCAGCAGGTCTAGATAGCGCAGACACGTCTTTATGTATGACTGGCTGAGGATTTATATGTGAATTGGTGTTTCTCCATTCTCTTCATATGCAACAGGAATGTAGGAGGATATCTCACTGTTACTGGATAACCCTGCCACCGCCATTTTGGTTCCTCTGTTTACTTAATGGCTGGACACTGAAGTCCTCAGATCCTGAAATACATGCAGCCAAATTTATGCTGAAACGATACTGCTGAGGGCAGCAAACAAAAGAGGAAAAAAAACTCGGCCACACTGCACGCAGCACAGAAATGTTGGTTTTATCTTTAGCTGGCTCTGTCAATAGTCTGCTGGGTCCACTGGCCCAGTGATGGGTTCAAGGTTGCATGGAAATTAATCAGCAACTAACCTCCTCACACCACTTCAGGTCACGCTTCAACAGCCGAGAGCTGAGCGGCTGCGAGTCAGTGCACGAGAAATACAGATAATCCTCCTTTAACCCCCAAGAGAATACACACTCAGCAGAAAATGAAGAAGTTAAAGATGGGAGTGACACAGTGGGTTACACCAGATATAATGGATAAGATGACAGTTGACGGAGGAGATAAAGAAAAGGAGCACAGTAGGATTTGTAGGTGATCCATGACGTTTCAGGGTGGGGGATGTTTTCCAGCTCTCGCTTCAAAGAGCTGAGAAAGACCCACTCTGCTGGTTGTGTTAAGAGACGACACTGGTTTTGGAACCGAAAAGTTCCACCATCTAAATGAAGCATAAAACCCGTGGTGTTGTTTTGATGTGCAGAGATGACATTTGGATATTTCGACACACGCAGTGATGAACAGTTTAGTTTTAAGCTGTTGTGCAATATCCTCCTTTTCCAACACATCACCACTTGAAGAATGTTACACCCTGTTCTGAATAATAT
The DNA here is from genome assembly GCF_949316205.1 of Platichthys flesus. Lineage (NCBI taxonomy): Eukaryota > Metazoa > Chordata > Actinopteri > Pleuronectiformes > Pleuronectidae > Platichthys > Platichthys flesus. Next base: position 23,866,941 of record NC_084951.1, on the reverse strand, counting down.
ATTGTTATCCTCCATGTACATGACAATGGCTCTAAGTAGCTGTGGTCTGGTTTCAGGCCAGTACAGTAATAAAAGTAAGATTTTTAACAGATTTCAGGGAAAAGTTGGCCATGTTTGTTGTGGTACAATCCCAGCAAACAAAGAAAGTAATGTTTTTAGCAATGTGTGAATACTCCAACATCCATAGCTTCCTTGTTGTGACTGTTTCCGCACACATGTAGCTCCTTGTGTTGGCTCGCATCCAATCAAACATTCTATGAATTCTTTCTTCGATGACCCCACGTTTCCTATTCTAGCCCCATGCAGTCGTTCCCTGCTCCTGGCTCCTGCTCTGACAGGACACAGGGAAATTCCCACACATGATGACCTCTTTTCTTGAAAGTTTAGTCCGGCCCCCTTTTCAACATATTACCGTCAATGGGCAGTGTCTGTCCGTAAACTCCTAATTGCATCACAGCCCCTCCAGAGGCCAACAGGCCTCCTAAAAACTCCACTGATAAAGCAACACACACACACACACAGACAGACACACACACACACACACGCATACGCACACACACACCTGTCATGATGTCCACTGTATACCAACTGTTGTGAAATGGAAGATTTTTTTTATTGCCCTTGAGTCATGTTAACATGTTTTTTCATTTGTTATACTAATCAGTAGGCTTCATAGCAGATTGGGTTTCACTAATCAATCAATGAAGTCGGATGCTGAAGCCGCAGCCTGGTTTTATTATACACTTTTTTGCATTTGATTTGGCTTCGATACAGTTTCTCTGACTTGTTAAGTTCAACAGTGCCACAGCGGAACCGACACGCTTGCTGCTGTTTTATATCAACAACCTACAGATGTGTGTTGAGATTAAATTATACTTAACGTGGACTGGAGAGGCTTTTGTGGAATCTCGTCACGAAACGTAACCCGGTTAGTAATTCAGGAATACGAATGATGTCTGTGTCGCAAAATAAAAACATTAAGAACTAGTGAATATTACTTGGGAGGGTATCTCTGACAGACGATCTAAAGCTTGTGTAGATTTAAATCTTGTTCCCCATCATATGCTCTTGTTTGTCACCGCTCAGTAAAATGAATGTTTTGGACTTTAGGTGAAACAAATCAAGGCATTAGAACATTTTGCCCTGGTCAATTTATTTTAAAAAAAATTTCTGACAATTTATAGACATAACAATGAATCCATGCTTAAAAACAAATAGTTACTGATGATCAACTTTGTCGTCACACCAGTCACAAAGCACAAAACAGCAAAGTACAACTGTAACAAAGTCATTATTTTCATTTAATACAATAAAACGTTGTGGCTAAAATTTTTCTTTAACATAGTTGATCAATCCATCAAATAAGGCTGCATTAAATATTGTTACTACAGACAACAAGTTCTATGAAAAGACCAAAACAATCCATGTGTTTTGTCCGTCTTTCAATACTTTCCTACTCCTTTGTGTGTGTGCGAGCGCGACCAGGTGAAAATAACCTGTTGCACAACATTTTGGAAAGAAGGTGTGTTTTGAATAGTTTTTGAAAAACAATGGAGTCATTGTGTACACATACCTACTTTATGGTGGAATCAGGTCATTCTTGGTTTAAGTCTTAAAGTTAAATATAGAATATCAAAAAAAGCTATAATTTAGCTGATAATGTATTTCTGACATGAAGTATTTTATTCTGTATTCACTCCTGGTAAGATGTGGAGTACCTCAAAGTTCTATTCTGGGTCCTGTTCTGTTTTTCCATGAATATATACCTGTTTGCTGACTAGAAGTCAAACTCTAAGCTGAATGCAGATAAAACTGGTGTTTTAAACTCACTGATTCTCCAATTACTCTCTCAAATGTGTTTGGCGACTGATATCAGAGAGGATTCAACTCTGAAATACGTCTTCTGTTTAAATCCATCTTTGTTTTTTGGTGCCGTCTATTTTAGGATCCTTCCTTGTTCAATTTTCAAGGTTGCTCATTAATTTTCTAATTTTGTTTCAACCCAAAGACTGACTTATAATCAGAGCTGAAATGAATGATCATAGAAGCACACATTTACACATTATGCAGTAACTTTGCTTTGATTTTAAAGTAATTGCTAAGTAGTTCAAAACAGATAATAGGAATAGTTTTGTACAAATATTTGCTTTGAAATTTAAAGATGAAGTTGTTGATTGCCTTCATCTCTCTCATGATTCTCTAGTCGAGACAAAAGATAGTCAAGATGTCGGGGCCTCTAAACCTCAATTATATGACATCGCAAATGGGCAAACCTGAGTCGTCTTTTAAGATACAATTCAAACATATTAACAAATCTAGGTTGAAAAAGTAACTTAGTGATTTTGCTTGTTTGATTACACTTCCCCCTCTGTGAAAGGGAACATCGGATATCCGGACCATGGGGTGTAACGGGAAGCCAAGCCTGTCGACCTACGGTAAACCGAAAAGAACATTATCTTTTTGAAGTCAACCAAGATTTCAACATCTTTGGGCACTTCTGCTATTTGGCTGTAGATGACTGTGTAAACGCAAACGAGCAGAAGTGACTTGTGGTCACTACAGAGCAAGTATCCCTGCCCAGATCTTGTGTAACACCAGGCCACCCTTGCAAAATGTATGTTGGTTTAAATATTAGGGCAACATCCGTGAGAAGATCTTTTGAGGACACTCGCAAGTGTTAAAACTTCACTTCCCGCTGTATTTTTTCAATATTTAGGAATCTGACTTGAAATTGTTCATTGTAGACGTAAAATACGTTTTTGGCCAACTGGCACTCAATTGGGAGTATGTTGGTTTTGTTTAGTTCAGGTCAAGATAGATAAAAATAGGGATTTCATCAGCACTACAGAAAGAATTTCTAGAAAACTTCGAAGAAAGCCTCTAAGTGTCGATCGATCAAACAGTCTGGTTATAGTTATAATAGAGCTGATTTTTATTATTATTATTTTATAATTCATTTTTGTCCTTTTTTAAGTAATAAAGCCCAGAAATGCACCAGATTCAGTTTCGAAGATCCGTTGATTTTCTTTGTCTTTCGTGACAGTAAACTGAATATTTCTTTTGGTCCTTCATCACTTTTAGATGTCGGACAAGTTTGCATGAATATTTTTACTATTTTCTGAAATGATATTCTAAATGTATTGATAGAAGCAAGCAGGTGTTAATATTGTTTATTTTAAAGCAGCAGGACCACGATGCAAATACATCCCACAATGATAAAACTAATCCTACATTCAACCATGTACTTATAAGAAAACTCAGCAGGATGTACTATAGTATAGTGTTGTATTTAATACAATGTATTATTGATGGATTACAAGGTACATTTAATTTTAATAAAATTTGGTTGAGGTTGAATTTTTTTTTTACATCCTACTGGCTCCTCCACACATACATTTTACTACGGCAGGACTTTACAATGAGGAAGATGTCTTTCAATTTGATGAATTCTCAATCAATATAGAAAGTTGAGCCTGTGGCACTGTTCCTCAAAGCCAGAATCCAAAACTTTCCTAGATTACCAGACACTCTGACACACTCGTCAATTAAGTTGACATCCTGTTTTTTTTTGACAACCCGCCCTTAGAAATGACCGATATTATGGAAGTGAAAATCGGTCCCCTGCTGTGCCGAACACGTTTAACGAGGGTTGCGTCCAACTGGGCACACGATCCATGAATTACTGTAAACTGAACGTTTTTAAGAAAGATGAATGATTTACTTTATATTGTAAAAGTAATTTAATTTCAAATTGATTGTCAGACTGATGCCACTTTTTCTTTATGATGATTAGTTAATCGAAGTGATATGAGGATCAGGTTGAAATTGGTTGAAAATGTTATTGTATTACTACAATATATGACATAATTTTATGACTTCATTGCCATGATGATGTCATTCTTAACATGTGATCATAAGTCTTTGTTAATCTATTTATTAAACTTTATATATAGGGGTGTAACGGTACACTAAAATCCCTGTTCGGTACATACCCCAGGTTTGAGGTCATGGTTCGGAAGTTTTTCTTACCTAAATAAAGAAATTTTACAAATGTTAAATAACAATACAAACAATTGTAATAACTGTACTTTTATTGTATTCAAAATATGTAGTTTCATGTTTATTTTTACAGTTAGGTTAGGGTAGGGGGCTAGGGAATGCATTAAGTCAATAAGTGTCCCTACAACTATAGAGAGACGTGCATGTGTGTGTGTTCATGAATCAATCAATCATCAACGACCGCACTTACCGGGTAACTTGGAGAGGATGTGTCTGAACCTTGTCCTCTCTCTACTAAGGTCCCTCAAGATTCAGTCCTGTGTCCCCTCCTCTTCTCTCTGAACACCAACTCTCTCGGCTCTGTCATTCACTCACCTGGCTATTTTGGCTGATGACACCCAACTTATCCTCTATTTTCCTCAATCTGAAACGCAGGTAGCAGCACGAATCTTTGCCTGACTGACTGACATCTCTCAGTGGATTTCTGCAAACCACCGTAAAATTAACCTTGACAAGAATGAACTACTTTACCTTCCATGGAAACACTCTCACACCCACGACCTGACTATTAACTTTGAACACTCCGTGTTAGCCCCCACACAGACTGCTGGGAACCTGGGTGTGACAGCCTGGGATTCAATTTCCCTTACGGCCATCATTACTGCAACAACATGTTCCTGTAGATACGTGCTGCACAACATCAGGAGAAAAGGTCCCCTTCTTACTCAGAAGACGGCGCAGGTTCTGGTCCAGGTTCTGGTCATCTCACACCTACAGGTAGACTATTGTAACTCCCTGTAACTCTTTTTAAATCCTACGCTCCTTTCACTGGTTACCAGTGGCTGCCCGCATCCGTTTCAAAACACTAGTACTTGCATACCGTCCTGTGAACGGATCAGGTCCAGTCTACATCCAGGACATGGTCAAACCTTACCCCCTAGCCCTGTGCACTCTGCTCTGTATCGGCCAATCGGCTTGTTGCTCCCTCACTGCGAGTTAAACACTCAACAAAATCACCACTGTTTGCTGTCCTGGCTCCTAAATGGTGGAACCAGCTCCCCATCAATATCAGGACAGCAGAACGTCTACACATCTTCTGCCGCAAACTTAAAACACATCTCGCAAGACTGTACCTTGAACACTAAAACGTATACGGCACTTACATATAGCACTTTGTAGTTTGGCTTTCTTGAGGAAAATGTGACTTTCTTGATTCTTGTTGCTCTGGGTTTGTACCTCATGGTTAAATGCACTTATTTTAAGTCACTTTGGATAAAAGCATCACCTAAATGAAAACGTAATGTAATCAAACAGATTTTATTTGTATAGCTCCTATTCACATTGATTAGAATAAACACTTTGTAGCACAATGGAAGGTCAATGAATAGATGGATTATTGTCAGTAATGGTCGGGTATCCGAGGACAAACCTTGTATATCAAGAAGTCCTGCCGTAGTCATAGTCCATGGTCAGCAGCCACCACGATCATGATCCACCATCAAGATAGGATGCCACTTTAGTCCAGTCATTGTCGACTGCTGCCATCAGGCTCCACCATCAGCTGCCACCTCGACCGTGGTCCACCACCACTACCAGATGCTAACACGATACAGGATCCGCCATTGAAGTCCTAAAGGGTGCAAAGAAAACTTCATTTTTTAACCATGCATGTCCTAAATGACTTCTTCATTACATCATTAATAATATGTGAAATAATGATGGCAAATTGTTTTCTGATCTACCTTATAGTTAGATTATCTATATTAAATATCTTACTTTAAATATATGTATTTTTCGGGTCGGGACCAAGACGCTGCTCTATACAGAACCAGAACCTGTTATTCGATTTTGACAGATCGTTTCTATTTTAACTTGCGCAACTTTTCTCGTATTTACGGTAGTCTTACTTCAACCTGCGCAGTCTTTACGGTAGTAAATCCTGGCAGCACAAGGAAGAGATTTTGTCACTGAACAACAGAAAATGGAAATAAAGACAAAAGGAGCGTTAAAGTTCAGTTGTTCAAATTTTGTGGAGTTTGTACAAATCTGAAATGTAGTTAAGAAAAAGGTGGAAACTCAAAACACACTTTTATTAATTCTCAAATTAAGCAAATTATTTTGACTTTTTCACAAACTTTCCTTTATATTTAAATGCAAACCTTTTATTTAGTTTTATCTGAATTGAGAAAAAAGACCTTGTGATGTTTCAGACCTTTGCTACATTCTCTCAAACTGGACCTCTTTGAATTTGTATTGAAAAGCCTGGATCCACAGATCCAAACACTGTACTTATGAAGACCTGCTGTCTTATTAAATCTGTCAATTCTGAGCTGTACTGTGGTGAAATCACAGATCCCAGCAAAATTTGAATTGCATGATAGATGCGTGGGTTTTGACATGTACAGATTACGCAACAGGAAGTTAGGTGTGTTGACGCGGGTGCATGACAGAATTCACCACCTACACTCCCTGAACTATGTGACCATCCTCATGTTCACCACATTCTACCTTTCACCTCCTTTCAAAAGGTCCTTTCAGACGGAATCATTGGTGAGCCCACAATCACACATCGGATGTAAGCGCCTGTCATTTGTCCTACAGATGTTTATGATGAAAACATCAACATGAATCCAAAAGAACATCATGGGGACGTCTGTGGTGAGGCAGGCAGGTCAACATGCTTTGTTTACACATGTGGACCGCATGTCGACGTCATCAATTCTTGCTGCGTGCGGCGAGAGGAAGGATGCGGGAGCTTTGAAGCGCACACCAAGGAGGAAACACCAGCTCCAATCTCACAGTGTTAACGCTATGACCTACATGCAAGCCACTTGGCTGTCACAGCAGAGGGACTGTCTGTGACATCGGTGTGTGCAAGTCTGACGGTTGACCCTCAACAGCAGTAGCAGGGGGGGGACAGGAACAGGAACAGGAACTGCTCACGGGTGAATGTCTCAACAGATGTAACCAAAGACAGGAGAGGCGGCAGTTTAATAAGAGCAGCAGCACTGTGCTTCTCAATTTGAGCAATCAAGTTCCTTGTCAGGAAAAATCTCAATGTTTAAGTAAAGAACACAGGGCGAATCAATATGGTGCTTCTCAGATCCTTTACAGTCGAGAACCTAGATATTATTTTGGTGGTTATATGCACAATGGGCCATAAACAGTATATGAATGTATGGTAACTTGTAAATGTAAAAGGGAAATTACTTGTTTTGCAGAGAAATGGCCCCTCTGACTGATATTTTACCATATTATCAAATGAATACTTATGAACTAATAGCGATTTTAACATGTTACTGTTTGAATTCGACATCTTTTTAACTAATTGATCCAGTTTTAACAAAGTTTTTCACTCCAAAAGGTCACAAACTAAATCTGCTGCAAGTTTGAACATAATAATAAATATTTTGTGAAGTTTGATTTGTTGCACAGAGTTGGATAAGACGATCGTATGCTTTTCACCAAGCTACCGCTGGCATCCGTAAACCTAGCGTATAGCACGAAGACTGTTAACGGGGAAAAACTGCTAATTTTGGCCATACAGACATAATCACTTTATTTTGCCTTAAAAACACATTAAATGTTAAATAATCAAGAATAAATGCTTCAAATATGCACGTAAGCAAAGTACTGAGTAATGTAGTGAGTTACATTCCAGCACTGGTTAATACTGAAAGCTGTCAAAGCCTCATTGACTCCCTTTAAGACGATAAGGGCATGAAGAGACACGGTACACCACACACTTCTCGGTATCAGGCCTCCATTGTACACTGCTTGCGTGTGCAGTGACTCAGACTCTGCTGCGTCACGCTTGGAAAGATCTGACTCCCCTCACATTCAGGAATTTCCTGATCCCTGCTCGGCTCTTCTCCAATGCGAAAAACTATCTGCATGTCTACAAGAGAAGGGCTTACAGTCAAAGATCGTCCCACCCTCCCTCCCTCCCTCACTCACTGCTGGCCGGCCACTGGGAAGTTCCAGGTTAATAACTAAGCTGGGGACACAGTCAGCAGGGCAGGGCACACATCCCTTCTGCTCTACTGTGAGTGTGGAGTCAGCAGTGTTGGGCTGAGTCAGGGGCCACAGCAGGAGACTTCACTTTATTTTAACATAACTGAACTTGAATTTCTCAACATCACATTTAGAGAAAAATGTGGGGCCTCGGAGATGACGTATAAAAAAGAAGATCTGAAAAATATATTCAAAATCTCTTTTTTCTCATTTATGATGGTACACAGAGGAGAAAATATGTCATGACGTTTCAGCACTGTGTCTTAAAAGGACTTCCGGTCCCAGGTCATACCTTGATTGTAGTTTTCCAACAACAACTTGTTCTGGCCTGCTGCAGCACAGCGCTGGTGGGAGTGCCATTACTCACGCTGTTACAGTTGCATTCCTGTACTGCACGTAACAGTGCCTGCCTCGTATTTCCCAGGAACGGGAAGTTCTAGCCAAGACTCTTGCCAAATCATCTGTGCTTGTACACCCAGGGGGGGGGGGGGGGGGGGGGCGGTTTGCTTGAGCAGCTCTAGTGTCTCCAGACGTGTTTGACTTAGTGTCAATCCGCTGTCATTGTGCTGGTTTGTGTGTGTTGGCTTCGGCAAAAGTCATTGTTGGGCCTTGTTAATTGGAAGCGTGTTTACATCCACCTCAGAAGTTTGTGTGTCCGTATCAAGGACAGAACTTTTTTTTAAATAATTTTACACCAGTTATGATGGAAGTAAGAGCAGTTAGAATATATACATATTAGAATTTGAGCAAGGTAATAAGCCATTTTTATGGAGACTAGTCCCTGAATAAATGGAAGTAATAAGAATGTTGGATGACATTCATGCATGTGAGCATCAGTGTCTCTGTGAGCTGCAGGTACTGAGTCCAGTTCACTGTCATTATAACACATCTGCTGAGTAAACCCTGGTGCAGACAACAGACAACAGGAAAGAGTGGGCTGCAACGAGAAAGCCAGGCCTCCATGTTCACTGAGAGAAGTCTGAGCTTTAGACCAACAGCGCCCCCTAATGGACAAAACAAAACACGTCCCCCCTCCCATTCCTGTCTTGAATGTTTAATATTATTTCTGAAATGTAATATAAGGAGATTTTTTAACATCCTTGTATTAATTGGTTCTCAAGCCTATTGAGCTGTTTAACCTTTAGGGCTGTGAAACTTCGTGATCTTCGAAAGGAAGTCAGGAGCGTTGAATTGCTGACTTTCCAACTTTAAATCAATCTATCAACAAAAGCATTTATTAATGAACTACTAACATTTGAGGATCTTGTAAAGCCCTATGAGGAAAATTGAAGTTTGTGAATATGACCTATACAAATAACATTTTCAACATCTTTGGTGAAACCTTTGCACCAGCGGCTTGTTTTATTTCTCTGCTGCCCTTTTACTGTATGTTCTTTATTTGATTTGAGTTATTTCCCTTTTATTGTTTTAATAAAAGCCAAGGTAATACATTTTTCTTACTGACTGTATGCAAAGCTCTTTAAACGGTCCTTTATAAATACAACATAAATTCAACACAGTCTAAAATACAACAAAATATTCATCATGCTTTGATTCATTGTGACCACATGTTATTTGTAATTTCTGAAAAGTTCCAAAATCAGAAACACTACTCCACCTATAAATATGAATGTAGAAATCATAGTTTCAAGTGTGATGTCTGATTCTAAACACAAACTTCCTCAGTTGGAAACATTGCTCTTCCTGCTACTGACCGACCAATAAGATAAAAACACAGTGTTCAGTGATCTTTTATTTCCAGAGTCATGGTCCCAGATGTCACACTGAGAATTAGGTTCCAAAGACAACAGAGTAAATCAGTAGATTCTTTTTTTTTTAATTATTTTATTTAAAAAGTAAAACAACAAATGTAAATAAAAAAATACATGTTTTTAAGCTCAGCGTAAGTGTAGAAAAACAGGGAAACCTGGTGCAATGGCTGCACAGGTGCTGAGATTTCATCCCTTGCTAAAGCAGAAAAAAAAAGAAGAAAAAAAAAAAACTCAGCACACTGAAACCTGATTTGAAAAAAATATATGATCTAAGAATAAGGGTTTGTCCTCGGACGGGACGTTCATACATTCGAAAGGAAGGTACAGCTGTCAGACTCGAGCACTGAACTCTGTCCAGTCGCAAATTAAACTCGACGCTAGCAGCTCAACTAATCTCTTCTTAGGACAAACCTGTTGATTCACAAATGCAGCATGCGTTAAAAGAACATAATCATAGAAAACATTGCCAGCTCGGGGCTGCACCACGATGCAACGGATTATTACTACAGTGTATTGTTTCCATCCCTGTGCTGGTGTTTGATATTTGGTTTGTTCAAAATCCTCGGCTCCCTGTGACACTGAGTTCGTTAACATGAAGGGTGACACGTTATTAAGGGTTTGTATTGCTGGCGAAACGGGTGTGAGCTACTTTGTGTCTGACATTCGATTACATGCATCAGCTGCTTTCAGGTTATGTTACACATTCTCTTGCTGTGAAAATCCTCCACACATTTTTATCCACGGTGACTGAAAAACAAGGAAAAGGCGTTGACCTTAAAAAGAAGAAACACATCTCAAGATGTCAGTATCATTCCAGTGTCAATTGAAGAATGCGAGGAAAATGGAAAGAGTCACATATCAACCTCTTCCTGCACCATTTTGTTTTCAACGTCGTTATGTTGGGGGAGGAAGAGCGGCTCGTCCTCTAAGCACGAGGTTAGCGGTTCGATCCCAGTCTCCCCTATTCCACAAGTGTCCTCGGGCAAGGTACTGAATCCTAAATGTTGAAAGACGGCTGTGCCGACAGTGTGAGAGAGAAAGTTCTGCACATAGATGCACTGAATGAATGAGTGGACATCGATGCTTTATAAATACAGACCATTTACCATTCTGAGTCACTGTTGATCTACCAGGGAGAGAAGAATGCCTGGGCTACACATCTCACGCTTAATGTCCTGTAAATGTTGTATTAATACTTCTCACTGAGTGGATTTAACTCAAGCACCAGTAGAAAGTTTCAACAACTACCACTCATAAACACAATAATACACACACACACACACACTGTACGGACTCGACCAGCCTCCTGCCCACGACTGGGGGCAGATAACGATTCAGTGCCCATCCCAGCATGCATCTCTTATCTAGTGGAAACAGCATCGCTTCAGTCTTACTTTCATTCACTTCACCTTATTGAACAGGTTTAACAGGCGGCTGGGCTCAGAAGGTAGAACGGGGTTGTCCAGTAAGCAGAAGGCCCCTGACTGCAGTGACGGCAGTGTATTATTCTGCAAATATATGCACTGTGTGTTTGTGAATAGTTGAATGGCAAAGCACTATACAAATACACACAATCTAATATTGAGCCAAAACTAAAGAACTAATTAAATTGGCTACCTCACTGGGATATTTTCAGACAGGCTGGTTAGAGATGTGGATAAATGATTTGAGTAAGATAACTAAGGGAAAATGAGAAATCATTACGGACACATTGCAAAAAGGATGAAATGGAAGAACTCATTTGGTAAATAAGAGCGGAGACTGATGGCAAGACGTGTCATTGTTTTGTCGAGTCTGCGTTTACACATATTTAACATGCGACACCTGAAAACTGAGGCCCTGAGCATCCATGATGACACACTGACAGAAGGTTTGGTTGGGTGAGGAGGAGGAGCCGGCCCCTCGCACTGCAGTCGTAAAAAGACAAAACGAGTGAACCTGAATCTGCTGAAGTCCAAATAATCCTCTCACTCGCAGAGTAAACCCGGAGTCAAAGCAGGCTGATCGGCCAGAGCAGTCCACTTCTCTCAGTGGAGAGACGGGGAGGGGAAACAGAAAGGAGGCGGGACAGACATCAGTGGAAATAGGCCCGATAACAGACATAAGCACTGAGAGCCAGTGCCGTGCACAGGCACACGTTGGCTAGTAGAGGGGGCCAAGCCCCCGGCGCAGGAGTTTCTTCCTTTGGCTGCTCCGCTGCCTCGGGCTTCTCCTGGTTCTCGGCCTCGGGCGGCTGCTGGGATTTGGCTGGAGCTTCGGAGGTCAGATCTTGGATTACCTTGTGATCATCGAGCTGCTCGGTCTGATCAGGGGGAGGCGGTGGGCCAGCGATGTTCCTCTTTCGCAGCTCGGTCTCCTGTGAGGACCTGGATGATGAAAGAATGTAGAATGAAGAAGAGCACTTTTGTTAGAAGAGAGCGTTTCAGACCTTCGAATGAGTGATCAGATCTCAGACCTGATCTTAGCTATGCACAGTTGTGATCACTCAGGACAGATGTTCATACCAGGTCTAATCGGTGTCAATGTTTCTGCAAAGAGCAAAATATTTGTGGAGCCACAAGCAGCACCTCTTCAAACTAGTTATAATATGTTTACCGAATTAAGACCAAAATAAAATGTGTCGTGTCACACAAACCACTTCTTGTATAAGCTATCACTAAATATTTACCCCCACTAACAGCCAAGTGAAAGAGTTGGTTTGCTAACTGGACCACATCTAAAGTTAGCTTGATTAAAGTTCATACAAATACATTTTACATGGGTTCAAACTGAAAATGATCTGAAGTGTCTCTTCTACCACTTGATCTGTGAAGATGAAAGGAGCAGCACCTGCCACATCATACATTTAATTTAACCACGTTCTTCACCATTAACAGGCGGGGAACAAAAACTTATATTCAGGTTTCTAAATAGCTGGTTCAAAAACTAACACATTACACTGGAATAAAATTAAAATAAATGATTTTGATGAATACCCCAAAGTCCTGCTCTCCATGTGTCGGACGATTTCATCATTTTCAGGGAAAAAAGACGGCTCAATTTTGCCATTGTGAGGGTCTCTGGGAGGAGGGGGAGGAGGCGGAGGGGTGAACTCTGGGGGATCGTCTTCCTCGTTCGACAGCTCTTTCCATGACTCCTTCAAAAATAAAAAGACACACAATCCATTTGAGTATTTGCGTCACAACTTAAAATTAGCTGAAGATTAGTAGATAGGTTTTTATTTCTCGTGGCAGTTTACGATAGACCGAGTAAAATGTAGACCCAGGAGCAGAGTAGAGAGGAAGGACTTGCCTGCAGGGACGTGTCTCCCTTGATGTACTTGGCAGCTTCATTGACAGCGAGGTAGGAGAAGCGAAGTTGATCCGCTGTCTGAATCAGACCCATTCGATAGCGGCGCATCTCCAGCAGCACATCGCGAATACGAACTGAAGACGGGTCCTTACGGTTGGACATCTGTTTTTAACAGTGAAAAATAAGATTCTAAATATGATAACTGAGAAATGACCCGTTCTAGAGTCAGTTTGCCTCCATTATTACTGGTTACTTAATAGTGATGACTACGTATTAGAGTAGTTATACTGCTCTACAAGCGCATCTACCTGCTCAATATAAATAAAGAGGGTATAAAAGGTACAGTGTGATAATTTGTTTATAGCAGAGCTCTGTACAAACCAACAAGAGGCAGGTGTCCACGAGACAAAAGGTCCCAGAGCGTCCGATGCCGGCGCTGCAGTGAACCACCAAAGGTCCCTCATCGGAATTCAGACACCCGGACTCTCGCACCTTGAACAGGAAGTTAAGGAAGGAGGCCGGAGACTCTGGTACTCCAAAGTCAGGCCAGGTGGTGTAGTGAAATTGTAAAATCTCACGGGTCTCCTGAGTCTGCAGAGCAAGATCAGAGGAAAGACATCAATTAAATAAATGATTTTAACTCCATTACCTGAACTAAAATAAACTTCAGAAGGGACTTTTTAATGGCCAGCATGAACAGGAGGAACAACACCAGCAAGTAAAACCTGTTACAAGGTTTATATAAAGGACCTGTCTATTACTTTAAGATTAGAAAAACGTGTTCACGTCAAACCAGGTCAGCTTGTACACGCACTGAGAACTTACAGACAGATTTTCCAGCTCCAGCTCACGGACTGTGTAGTAAGATTTGACGTCTTCTGAGACGAGGGTGAGCTTGAAGTTGGTATCTTCAAAAATAGCATCTTTATCTTCTCTGAATGGCCAATACTGGGCACATTTAATCTAAAAGCAAAAGAAGGCAAGTTAGAAACAGTGTGATGGAGAGAAAAGTATGTTACAGTATGAGGACGAGCTGCTTACGGATCCTTTCTCTATGACTCGGTTCAGCATCACCACACCGCGGCTCCTCTGCTCCCACACCATCTCCCAGAAGTGGCCACATGTGTTTGGAAGGGGTCCCTAAAAAGGGAAAACGTGTTTTATTCGGTTTAACTACATTACAGTACGTTTCATTTAGCTGATGCTTTTATCCAAAGCGAGTTACAATAAGTGCATTCAACCATGAAGGTTCAAACCCAGAACAGCAAGATTAGCTTAAACAAAGCCAAACTACAAAGTGCCACATGTAACTGCAATACAACACAATGCAACTAACTTTTTAGTTGTTTGTTTGTTTGTTTTTTAACATCAGAGTTGACCCTGGTTATTAGACCAACATCTTCTTAACCAAGGTGTAGTTGGAAGAGAGTGTTTTTAGCCTGTGGCAGAAGATGTGTAGACCTTCTGCTGTCCTGACGTCATTTGGGAGCTCATTCCACCATTTAGGAGCCAGTACAGATAACAGTCGTGATTTTGTTGAGTGTTTAACGCGCAGTGAGGGAGCAACAAGCCGATTGGCCGATACAGAGTGGAGTGGACGGGCTGGGGTGTAAGGTCTGACCATGCCCTGGATGTAGACTGGACTCGATCCGCAGCACAGTGCGCAAGTACTAGTGTCTTAAAGCGAATACAGGCAGCCACTGGTCACCAGTGAAGGGAGCAGAGTAGTTTGAGTGAATTTAGGTTGAAGACCAGTCGAACTGCTGGATTCTGGATGGGCTGCAGAGGTCGGATGTCACTAGCAGGCAGAACAGCCAGGAGGGGGTTGCAGTAGTCTACCTGTAGGTGTGAGATGACCAGAGCCTGGACCAGAACCTGCGCCGCCTTCTGAGTGAGAAGGGGAAGTATTCTCACTGCTGTGTTGAGCAGCACGTATCTACACATGAGCGGGTTGTTGCAGCAATGCTGGCAGTAAGGGAGAGTTGACTGTCGAGTGTCACACCCAGGTTCTTTGTTGTCTGGGTGTGGGCTAACGCAGAGTTGTCGATGGTGGTAGTAAGGTCATGGGTGGGAGAGGCCTTCCCCGGAAGTAAAAGTAGCTTGGTCTTGTCAAGGTTGATTTTTAAGGGGTGTGCGTACATCCACTGAGTGATGTCAGTCAGATTCGTGCTGCTACCTGTGTTTCAACTGGGGACAAGAGAGAATTATTTGGTTGTCATCTGCGTAGCTGTGGTAGGAAAAGCCTTGTAGTGACTAACAGAGCCGAGAGGGTTTGTTTAAAGGGGGAAAAAGGAGGGGACCCAGGACGGAACCATGTGGGACCCCAGTAGTGAGTGGACAGGGTTCTGACACAGATCCTCAGCAAGTTACCCAGGAGGGTACGGTCTAAGTACTGATCTTATGGACTACGTAATTGATTGATCATAATATTCTTTAAAAAGGCAAGTACAACAATCCTCACTTTGGTCTGAGTATCCCAGTCCCATCATTTTCTAAACTATTTTAGTTTGATTTACAAACCAAGACCTCTCCTTATCTCAGCCTTGTGCTGTCCAGCTGCCAAATCCAGATGAGGGAGTGAAAGCTGATGAACAACGAACCACGACTGTGAAATCACAACAAACATTGATTTTCTTTTGCCCCACATTTCGTCTCTCAGTCTACGTCACGGCTGATCTGATTGGAAGCCTCCAGCCAACATCTGAGGCTATTTTTCTACTATTGTTAATGTTTCTGGGATTAAACAAATTAATTTAATCCATGTTTTAACATTGAATGAAAATGATCAGTAACATTTTACTTAAAGTCCCCCTTTTTTTATGTCTATAGGCCATATACATAACTTTTAATAAATGGTTTATTAGCTGCAGCTATGGGGACATTTATCTATTTATGCCTCAGCCTCAAGAGTTATATTCGGCTAACAGTCTTATTATTATATCCAACAAGATAACAAATGTTCTCTGTTTCTATTATTATGAAAAGGACAACTGATTTCATTATTATAAGTTATTTGCTGGATCAATATAAATGTTGTACCCTCACTAACGTCTATGAACAAACCTACTCCAACCTCTTCTGTGTAAAGGAGGATAATCACCGTTCAACTGCAGCGGAACTGAAGCCTCTTCACTTACCTGAGTGAGGATATATTTCCTCTGTGCCTCCTCTATCGTGATGAGGCTGGCATTGATGTAGTCGTTCGCTCCCAGCTGCAGACATATTCTGCTGTGGTCGACTGAGGAGAGGAAGAAAACATCATCAAGAATCATGTCAATACTGTATTTTTGTCTGTTTTTTTATACGTCGCAACCTCCAGGGAATGTGATGCAGCTCTCAGAACAACGAAGCTGCTGAGAACTAACAGTCTGTCTGGAGCTTCCAACTTTAAAACTGGGGCGCACACTTTTCTTCATATCCAGTCAAGAAAGATCATGGTTTGTCGTGCAGTTGTCTTGTTAAAAGTGAAAACACTATTTGCAACATGGTCTGTACAATTTGCATTGTTCATTAAGTGTGAAAAGAGGAACTGACATGGTTCAGATGTTGGAATGTTTTACAGAAAAGCATTTTAAACTTGAACTTCTATTGAACTCAGTAGCGCACAGTCCCTTAAATATTAACTTTATTCAAATTGATTTTAGAAAGTCTGGACAACAAAAACAACTCAATCGAAGTAAAAGTAACTTCTTAGTTACTGATAGTTTCCATCATACATCATTACAACATGCAGATGTTGATGTCAGACCTGAGGAACAAATCAGACTATTCCTTCAGTCTGAAGATAACCTAATATTTCCAGTCTAATCTCCTGCTGACCTCACTTATCTCTACGTGCCTGTGCAGCGACCACAGCGACAACCCTCATAAATACAAAGTCAAAACAAAAGTTAGGAATTGGAAGTCACATCCTGTTTTACGTCAGTCTGACCACGGCAGTGACGCAAAGTTGTGTCCCTTGAGTAACACTAACACTGTGTAATTTTACGTAATTATTACGATACTTGGCCAGAGATCATCACCTCTGTGTAACTCTCTGCCTGTGAAAGACTCCACGACTCAGAACCTTTAAAGAATCAGTCACCACTGGGTGGAGGGCTGTGCCGGGAGCTCTCATTCATTTGAAACTGAATAAATAAAATGTTCAAGAGCGTTTGGTGAAGTGCATCGAGGCATCGACTTACATGGGCTCACGTCTCTGTAGCGGTTCCGATTCTTGTTTTCGGGGAGTTTGGCAAGTTTGCATGGCAGATCACAAGACTGGTGACGAATCTCCTGTGACAGAATAAAAAATATAACATTAACACTACATTCATGTGACTTTAAAGGTCTGACACAGTATGAATAGTTCTCCATGCTTTAAAACAGCATCAAATGACATAAGGTATTTAGTTTCTGGAACCTTCCCAGAAATAATTCTGAGAAAAAAGAGGGAGGGGTGTTGAGCATGTCCACACACACATTGTTGTAATGGATATTTAGTGCAAGGAACTGACGACACAACATGAAAACCTTCACACAAACACAACATTTGAGGTTCAAGTGACATTATTGAGCTCTTTACTGCACCATGATTATTTCACAGATAATAGTTAATAGCGACTTTTATATTATAAACGATTTTTCAGTCAAAATGCTTTTAAATGTGAATATTTTCTTCTTTGGAGTTGAATTATTTGAGTAATTTTGAGGTTTGATCTTTTAGTTGGAGGTCGGCATGCAGATAGGGAAGTCCGGGATCGAGCCGCCGACCGTTTGGCCAGAGGACGACCGCTCTACCCCCTCAGCCACAGCCGCATTAAAACGATGCCTGAACATTCATAAAAGTGATAGTAAAACATTATCCAACCATATAAATATATAATGGGATAACCGTCAATGAATCATTTTGCCTTTAAGTAGATTGTCCTGATTAATGGAGCTTAAACCATTAGTCAGCTGACAGATAATTAATCAGCTATCGATCCATTTATTATGTGGATTTATGGTTTTAAGTGAGAAAGATAATAAAAAACCACTGGTTCCACCTTTACAGGCAAAACATTCTGTGAAGATTAACTACACGAGCTTTCTCCTGTAACAGCTCTACATAATAATAAGTTACCAAGCGACTATAATTAACTATCTTTGGATTTTGGATCTGAAATGTTGGTAAAACAGAACAGGACGTCCCCCCTGTTCTTTAGGAATTAGAGATGGACCAATAACTGATCGATTGATCCACTAATTGAATGATCAACTGACCTTTGCTGCTGTACATAGTGAACTGAATATGTTGGGGTGTTGTTGGTCGAACAGCACCATGTGGGATGGGCATTTCCCACCATTTCAATCAATTTATAGACAATCAATTTACCAATAATTGATCAAACATATAATCTATACATGTGTGGAAATACTAATAATCACTGATCATTCTTACAGGCTTCTTAAACCGAGTTTCAAAGCAGGACAGTTACTAGTAATGGAGTATTAACTAAATCAGTGGCCACTTCCTCCATCACTGCGGTGCATTTCAGTGAATCAACCCCTGAACCGTGTCGTTGTACCGGGGACCGCAGCACGAAGCGGGCCGGTGATGGGACGTGGTTCTCGAGGTAGACACCCAGACAGACTCATCAATCATCGGACTGGTCGGGCAGGCGGAACCCGGACTTGGGGCTCCGCCGGCGGACTGAGCGGGTAGACACACGCTGCGGTAGAAAGGCCCTAAAAGTGACCGGGGTCCGCGGACCGTCCGGTTCCCCCGTGATTTACCGGGAGCTCCTACCTGGTAGACGCAGCTCCAGCTCCCGTTGTCATCGATTTCCCGAAACTCGGCTTCCATAGCGGACAGTCCGACTGCCTCCTGCTCCGGCGGCTGGTTCCTCTTCGGCCTCCTCCTCCCCCTCTAGCCTCGGTGGAGATACCGAGCTCCCGGTAGATTGGACACTTCAGGGTCCGGAGCCGAGTCGCTGGGTTGAACAAATGTTCCTCCGCTCGTCGGTAGCTTTTCCTGCGTAGATCAGCTTCGTCCGTTCGGCCTCAGAGCGGAAACACGCCGCAGGCTCCGCCCACACGCCCGAGCTGCTGCTGCCGTCACACAAGCAAAAAAAACAAAAAAAAACAAACAAAACTCATATATAAGAGAGTTCACTTTTTAATATTATTTTATTGTCTTTTCCTTTCTTGTCATTATAACTTGTTTATTCCTTTCTTCTCTTTTCGTCTTTAACATATACATTATACAGTATTAAATGTCTTTTAAAGTCATACTTTTTACTTCTCATTTATAAAGTTTCAAGTTCCATCTCATACCTTTGACTTGGTAATCAAAGTTCATATTTTATCTTGTTACTTTATCATATACTCAATTTAGAAAGTCATCGTTTAAAGTCATCATTTCACCTTTTCATACTGTTTACTTTTATCTCTAAACTATGATGCCTGCTATCAAATGCAGGCTGTGGATCGTGACATCATTGTTTTTAACAGAACAAAGTGAAATATAACAGGATTAAATTAACTTTTAAAAGTAATCCAGGCCCAGACTCTCCAGTACAGGAGCGGTGAGAAAACATTGTAGCTAACAAACTCCATAGGATGGCAGTATAATACAACACTGAGGATGTCAGCTACTGCTAAACCTCAAAGAAGAAGACGTAGATGACGATGATGATGATGATTCTTCATTTAAATTCTAAATCTTTCAAATATACAAAAAAAACTGAGAGAAATAAATAAAAATAAACTTTGGTGTGTTTACATCCCAGTTCTCTTTCATTGTAGAAGCAACAGCTTCTGGCTCAGTTGTTATTCTAGAAGAAAAACTAACTTTCCTAGTTAGGAAACAGTTCAAGCATGAATGATATTTGAATGGGACAAGGTGTGACTTTTAATAATGTCACAGTGTTTGTGCAGCAGATAAGGAACAAGGAATTTACATTTGTAGATAAACAGTATCAGTTTCATTTTCAGGTCTTTAATTTCCCTAATAGATCCCCACAAAGTTTCACAAAGAGTACTATGAGATTTGCTGGAAATTTTGTATTAATGAAAAGAATAATCGGTTTTGTTTTACTGTCTGTGATACACAGAAATCCAGATCCAGAGAGTTCAACACCCACACAAATAATGGAACCATAAAAAAATTTGTTTTAAGTTCTTAAAGATATAAACATTTTTATTTTCAAGCATTGTAGGGCTGTGCGGGTACTCCCAATCCCAAACATTCCAAGGAGATAGCAGGAAGTAACTCCACCATCACCAGGATCTGCCTGAATACTATCCAGTTGATACAGGAACTACTTCACCTTCCGCCTGTCACAATATGTGAACAATGGTTCTATAAATGTGTAAGCCACCGAGCTACTGAGCAGAGTGTTGACACTGATGATGGCCGACCACAGATGCACTCATGTGAGGATCTTTTCTCAATTCTCAGAAGAGCAGTAGTGCTGTGTGTGTATGTGTGTGTGTGTGTGTGTTTGTCTGAGTGTGTGTGTGTGTTTGTGTGTGCGTGTGTGTTTGTGTGTGCGTGTGTGTGTGTGTGTGTGTGTGTGTGTGTGTGTGGGAGGACTGAGATGTTCTGGGGCAACACCACAAACCTCTTGACTTGAAGCGAGACACACGTCAGTCACTGAGTCCAGAGGTACAACGTACAAACGCTTGTAACTAAGCACATCAAACCAAATTACAGTTTTTACAACATTGATTAGAAGAGATAGTGTCAATGTTAAAAGTATTTATACATAGTAAAATGTCTGATAGAGATGAAGGGAGTGTCTCTGACAAATTAATCGAGGAGTCATTTAAAGCAATAGTAGAATATGTGTGTATGCACATTGTTTATGAAGCAGTCTTGTTGTAATCACAGTACAAGATCAGCCACCACCATCATCATTCACGATGTGGCTGCAGCAGCGATCCTGGATCTGCAAAGCACAACGACTCTGGGGCAGAAGTCAAGTCTAGGTGAGATATTAATATGATAAAGTTATTGAAGTCTGCTCCTCGTCAGTGGAGGTGGAACCTCACAAAGCATTGAACTACAGCACGTTCATCACTTTTTTTGTTTCCCCTGTAAACATTTCTGGTGATGTTTTCTGTATTTGCATGTGTTTCTTTCTATTTGCATGTGGGGGTTTTCTATTTACATGTGTTGACTTAATTTGCTCTCAGTAGTTCCAGTTTATTTTGTCTTTTTATCTGTATTATTATTATTATCACTATCATTACTTATGTACTTATCCATTGTTTTCAGCTGAACCACTTTTGTATTTCAACCATTTGTCATCTGCACAGTGAAAAACGTAGAGATCGAATAGAAAATATGGTATAATCATACCGGTGTTCGATAATCGCGGTGTTCGGGTGTTGAAGCAGACAGGAGAGGATGCAGGTGCGCGCGCCTGACAGGCCAGTAATACCCGTCCGGCCCCGGGGAGCGCGCACGCACAGCCACGCACCTCGGTGTGTTTATGTTCGGCTGGTGGAGTGCGAGCAGCTGATGCGACCTGCGGAGGCTCTTCACCGAGCAGCGGGGGCAACATGGCAGCGTTCGTGTGAGTCCGCGGACACATGGGTCCTGGAGGAGGCCGCGCGCACTGCGACCCAGCGGAGCTCACCATGGATTAGACGGAGCCCCGCAGGTTTCTGACCCGACAGCAGCAGCTGGGACAGGGGACACTCCGGTGCTACTGACGTTAGCTAGCGGCTAAAGCAACTTAGCTACTTAGGCGTTTTTGAATCAGCTGTGCGGCGGCGACAGGTATTATGAAAACTCCCAACGGGTCCGTGTGTGTGTGTGTCGCTTCTTGTGTTGTCTCATCTGACCGCCGACTGTGTCTCCACAGCTGTTGTTGTTGTTGTTGTTGTGCAGCGTTGGCGTTAGCTGTCGGTGGCTGCTGCTAGCGAATGTGTAGCTATAGCTATTGCCTCCCAGTGGTGGAAAAAGTGTTCAAATCGTTTAACGGTAAGTTGCATCGCTTGAAGTGACGTTAGCACGATACACACAGTTAGTGTTAGTACTTCAAACATGTTAGTGGGGAAACAGTGAAGTGTCAGCACTGGAGGAAGGACTATTCCAGTTTATTAAGTCATTGATTTACATGTAAATGGTATTTCACATGTGGGAGATGTAAATATTGATATGATACTATTGTTAAATATCTTTATTAAAGGTTCAGTGTGTAAGATTTAGGTGACAGGGATCCATTGGCAGAGACTGAATATGAAATATCCCTAGTGATGTTTCCTCTAAATTGTACGAGTTGTTTTCTTTACCATAAAATGGTTCCTTTATTAAAATACTTTATATTTACTTCAGGATTGGGTCTTCTCTACAAAGGCTGCCATGTTTTTTACAGTAGCCCAAACCGGACAAACTTAACTCCTTTTTAGTTTTTAACTGAAGTTTACTACATGTCTCTCATGTTTGGAAGGGGAGGGTGAGGGGAGGAGGTTTGAGCTGCAACGTGCAACTTCAATAAATTCTACACACTGAACCTTTAAATTAATATTTACTGTGGGTGAGAAATCTCCAATTTATGTATAATTTAAATAAATTTGCAATTTCGTAAATACAATTTTGGGGAAATTCAGTTGTTACACATTAATAACGTACATACAAACTCATAACATGCCAATTTTGTGTTCACATACAGCACATGCTCACTCATTCACCATATTTTCAAACCTACATTAAGTGTTTACAGATATAGAAGGTTGTTATTGTCACTTTGTGGGTCAGACGTTTGTTGTCAACGCAGCTTTTTCTGTTTCTGTTCAGATTCCTTCAGCAGTTTGAGATCCTCAAGGGACCGTCCAGGCAACATGGCTCCTAAAGACATTATGACCAATTCCCACGCCAAGTCCATCCTCAATGCAATGAACTCACTTCGCAAGAGCAACACACTCTGCGATATCACTTTGAGAGTGGAGAACGCAGATTTTCCAGCTCACCGCATTGTCTTGGCTGCCTGCAGTGACTACTTCTGTGCTATGTTCACCAGTGAGGTAAAACTAAATCTCTTAATTTGCTGAGAACTCAATGCTATCAAATAAACATATGTATATTCTGTCCTAAAGATATGACATATATGTCTTGATACTCTCAGTTAAAACTCCTGTTCTTTAATGTTCTTTCTCTGAGTCTCTCCAAAACCTCCCTAAATACTTAATGTTCATTAGTAAATCCTTAATTGCATATTTCTTGTTATTACACCTGAAGATCTCTGTTGTTGTGGCTCTGCAGCTCGCAGAGAAGGGGAAATCTTTCGTCGACATCCAAGGACTCACTGCTTCCACTATGGAGATCCTCTTGGACTTTGTCTACACGGAGACGGTGCTGGTCACAGTGGAGAACGTACAAGAGCTGCTCCCAGCAGCGTGTCTGCTGCAGCTGAAAGGTGGGTTGTGGGTCGAACCAGCTTAAGCCAGCTACTATCGGTGTGAGTACAGGGACAGGGTATTTGCAGGTCGTAGAAAAGACTTATTAACCAATAAATTCAGTTCCTTAAAAAGGGCTTAGAAGGGATTATAGCTCTTAAAATGTATTTACACAAGTATTAAATGGGCAAGTCCTGTTGCCTGCCTTTTAAAGACATTTTTCTTATGAAAGGTTATCTGATTGCAGGTAATTGGGAGATGTTACACACCTATTAAGTGGGATTTTTGGGGGGAACATTGTGTCTGCAGGAGGCTGTTCAGTCTTTCTTTGTTGTGTCTCACCAGACCTGTAGTAAAAACAGTTTTAAAGCCTTATATTTGATTCAACTAACACAATTTCTAACTGCTTTTCCTATTCAAAAGATAATGAAAGTATTTTTTGTATTGGATTTTTTCTGTATTTAAACGATACACATGTGTCTATGTACAATTTGTTTTCCTCAGGGGTGAAAAGAGCGTGTTGTGATTTTTTGGAGAGTCAGCTGGATCCTACCAACTGTCTGGGTATTCGTGACTTTGCCGAAACCCACAATTGCCTTGAACTGATGCAGGCCGCTGAGCTTTTCTCCCAAAAGCATTTCTCTGAGGTGGTGCAGCATGAGGAGTACATGCTGCTCGGCCAGACCGAAGTGGAAAAGCTCATAAAATGTGACGAGATTCAGGTAAGAGAAGTTGATGTGTGGCTCAGCTTGTGTCTCTTGGAGGTTGTTTGACCTGCTGTCCTCGAATATTGTGAATCCATCCGTCACATCTGCTCACCAGTACATCTGTAATGCTCTAAACTGGTGAATGTCTGGACTTAAAAGTAGTGAACTGAGCTCGGCGTTCACAGCTTTCATATTGTCTTTCAAACACCTGCAAAAAGAGAACAGCAAGTAGCAACCTGCTGGGATCTCAGTCTGTGTGTCGCCCTCCAATTCCACTCAAGTTTGCGGATTGAAATTGCAGAGAAGAGAACCTGACTTGAGTTTACCTCGGTGCTCAGGAAATTCCTATTTCCAAACCGCATGCCTTGCTTTGTGAAAACACAGTTATTATCACACGCTGATTTATAGATCATCAATTCTTTCACATCGCTCTTCCTGTCATTTTTGTTGTTTTAAAAATAAAACCAGACCCTACACGTAAAACACAGCCATGCACAATTTCCCCCCTATAAAACTTTGTCTCTCACTGTTACACATTGTGAGCTCTTAATATTAACATTTACAGATTAACACCGTGGGTGCAGTCAATGCATCACTAATGAATTATGTGCCTTATTTTTATCTGGAATTTTGTCAAATCTATTTGAGGATTTAAGTCTTTAGAGCAGCTGTAATTCTTCTCATTGTGTATGTTGTGTGTGTGCAGGTGGACTCGGAGGAGCCGGTGTTTGAAGCCGTGCTGAACTGGGTCAAACACAACAGAAAAGAGCGAGAGCCGTGCCTGTCAGACATGCTTGAGTTTGTCCGACTGCCGCTGCTGACCCCGCGGTACCTCACAGATGTCATCGATGCCGAGGTGAGCCAGCTGACACATTGCAGGGGTTTTGAGTTATCATGCAAAAGAGTATCTGTTGATGTATTTATTACACTTACATTCATAATTAAGCGTGTTTTGCCACGGCTCAGCCCCTGATTCGATGTAGCCTGCCGTGTCGAGACCTTGTGGATGAGGCCAAGAAATTCCACTTGCGACCGGAGCTGAGGAGTGAAATGCAAGGCCCACGCACACAAGCCAGATTAGGTGGGAATCCTGTTTGCAACTGTAATTTAGCTTTATACATATGCTGTTATATGCACTTTTTCGTTAATGGAAATAAGTGATTTATTTTGTTGTAATCCTTTACAGTGTCTTTGAGCTTTGTTAAAAGTGCTACAAGATAATATGTATTAATATATTGTTATTTTCAGGTGCCAAAGAAGTCCTGTTGGTTATTGGAGGGTTTGGCAGCCAACAATCACCGATAGACGTAGTTGAGAAATATGATCCAAAAACACAAGAATGGAGCTTCCTTCCTGTAAGTATCGGAAAAAGAGAGAGAGTTGTTTGAGTGGATTTATCTATAACTGACCGACGTGTCTTAAACAGAACATTGCACGGAAACGGCGTTACGTTGCCACAGTGTCTCTCCACGATCGGGTTTATGTGATCGGAGGCTACGACGGCCGGTCGAGGCTCAGCTCCGTGGAGTGTCTGGACTACACAGCGGACGAGGACGGGGTTTGGTACACCGTCGCCACCATGAATGTACGGCGTGGCCTCGCAGGGGCCACAACACTTGGAGGTAAGGAAGCTCTGAATGACGTGTGCTGCCTCTCTGTGAAATCCTGTGTGACTGTTTTCTTCTCTCGCAGTAAATCACAACATTACAGATTCTCTCTTTTCGCCCCTTTCGCAGACATGATCTATGTTGCTGGAGGTTTCGATGGAAGCCGGCGTCATACCAGCATGGAGCGATATGACCCAAACATTGACCAGTGGAGCATGCTGGGAGATATGCAGACAGCGAGAGAAGGAGCTGGTCTGGTGGTGGCCATTGGACTTATATACTGTTTAGGTATGGAGCTAAATCCTTTAGTAGGAAAGGGAAGCAACAAATTACTTTTTTTTTTATCACATATCACTGATTAGTGTTTCAACTAATCAATTAATAAAATGGTAATTATAGTCCCCAATATAATTTCCCTTAACCTTTATAAAACACACAGTAAATTAAAGGAGGATGAATCCAACAAACGTTTCACATTGTGTTTTTAAATGTAATGAAACGATGATTTGATTATCAGAATATTTGCAGAGTCTTCTAACTCAAATTTAAAAATATAAAAGAACCATGATTATGAGACCACACCTGTCCTGCTGGGAAAGTTCTCCTCACATACTGAGTCACCCACAAACCACAAATGACAGGTTCAGACACTGTCAGGGCAGATTCACCAGAGAGGAGTGAACGAGGGAGTAAGTGGGCAAGCGAGAGGGAAAGTGAGGCTAAGAGCTCTGCACACGCTAATACAATGAAACAACAATGCAAAACACTGATTAAGAGATCTTATATATTATTATGAATGTGTAAACACAGTTATGGTTCAAGTATTAAACCTGTGGTTGGACAAATTAGGCTTTGACATGCTGCCACAGTCTCTAATCAATGGGAAACATTGTTTTATATTGAGAGTCGCACACAAACGACATCTAGCAAGAGACATATTAAACAGTTAATTTCCAGTTATTTCTCTGTTGATGGACAAATCAACATCTAACATCTCCTCACAGGTGGATACGATGGACTGAATATCCTGAATTCAGTGGAGCGCTACGACCCACACACTGGCCACTGGACAAGCGTCACACCCATGGCCACCAAGAGGTCAGGTAGGTGAGACGACAGGAACCTGGAATGTCACTGCTAACTGTTGTGTGCGACTGCTCATCAGAGACGTGTCCTCTGTCTGCAGGGGCTGGTGTGGCGTTACTCAACGACCACATCTACGTGGTGGGAGGCTTCGATGGCGTTTCGCACCTTGACTCCGTTGAGGTCTACAACATCAGAACAGACTATTGGACCACTGTAGCCAGCATGACAACCCCTCGGTGCTACGTAGGAGCCACTGTACTGCGAGGACGTCTCTATGCCATTGCTGGGTAAGAAAAATCTTCTGATGTTCTTCTCTCTCTGGGTTTACAGAGACTGGGATGGCCCACTACAGTCTCATGTGTCCTGCCACAGTTTCATAATGATTTTTTAATTCTAAACACTTCTCTTAATAACATAAATGATTAATGCTTTGCTTTATTGTAGAGCTCAGTGCACAATGTTCTGTTAATGTACCGTACATTTAGTTTATAAGCTTTACAGCCCAACCAATATGGATTTTTGCGAGTTAATGCCCACACAGATATTAACGAGTAAATGATTGTGTTATTCTTATATTGGCCGATTTATATAATTTTATATTATGTAATTTGTATAATATACTTTGTAACATTAATGTCATATTTCCCCTTTTTGTGTCAAACTGTCCCAGGAAAACTTAAAACGATTTGACAGTAACTTTCCAGAATCGTTTTACAAATCCTGTTTCATTGTATCATAGATTGTTTTTGTATGATAAATTATTGTGACCTCTCTCATGGATCAGTTGTTCAAACTGGAATTGGTTATATTTCAAAGTTTCCCCAGGACCTGAAGCAGCACGCCCTCTCCAGCGCAGCTTCTTACCTTTTTTGTTTTTCTTTACAAAGGTTTTTTTTGGGGTCTGAACAAATAATCGTTAACATGTAGCATCAAGTTGATCAAACAGTAGATTTGCTCCAGGCCCTAAAGGATCAAATGAAGCAGGTTTGACTGTGGTGCTGCTGTAGTCAGGTTTCAATTTCACAGTATATTGAATATATATAAAGCACCATGCAACAGATGTAATATATTTGAAAGACAAGTACACACTGCTGTTCATTGAGAAACTGTGGTAGGACAAATAAGACTATGGCGGTCTGCCATAGTCTAGATAATTACTGGGAAACACTGCTTTGACATAGAGACATATGAGATTAGCTGTGGCCCCTCAGAGCAGGTTTTGAAGTGTATCTGGTTAATTTACAGGATTTAAAGTGTTTCTGTTCAACGTGTGTACTTTAGATCTCTAGGGTACACGTGTTAGTGGCTTCGGTAAAAAGCTTCTAAATGAATAAATGTATTGATCCACATTTAAAGACAGAAGGTTTCAACATTAAATTTGTTTAACTTTTGATTGGGCTTGTGTTCAGGCTGATTCAGACCAGTCACAGTCCTGGTTGTTGTGGTTTAAACTCTCAGTTTCTCACTTTCTCTAGATACGATGGGAACTCACTTCTCAGCAGCATCGAATGTTACGACCCGGTTGTCGACTCCTGGGAAGTCGTCACCTCGATGGCGACGCAGCGGTGCGACGCCGGCGTCTGTGTTCTACGGGAAAAATGATCTTCACTAAGGACAAGAGCCACAAGAGGAAAATCCGGCAGGAGGACGCGCAGCTAGACTTTGCTAAAATCCCACTAGAACAGAGCTGCAAAGGGAGACGCTTGTTCGCCAGTAAACTCTAAAAGAAGCGCCACAGTTCGGGCCGCCGCCGCCTCTACTGAAAAGTTATCTCTTCACCAGTTCGGACCGTGCAACAGAGATTCACCTTCGCCGTGGTCGTGTTCACCTGAAAAGAGGCCCCCGAGGAGCCCATCGCCACTTGCATGACACTCATCGGTGGTTCTTGTTGCTGTCTTTACCAGTGAGATTATTTTTTCAGTTTGTCTTCAAAGTGCAATATATTTCTACTCATCACGAGAAGTTGGAGCACAGTTCGACCTCCAGCTGCTGCTATATGCCTTACGACTTTGGCCTACATCAAACCGTGAACATTCGTGTTGCCTCACGTTAGACTTCCGCGATCGGCTCATCATCACGTGTGCTCAAGGTCATTAATGGGTCACTAATCCTTTTTGTAATTCTACCTGTAAAACAGTGCTTTTAGATTCCAATCACTTTATTACGAAAAGGTTTATTACTTATTGTCGCTCTCAGAATATATATTTAGAGATGAATATTGTTTTAGAAAATGACTGAGTTGTACCAGTTGATTTATTTTGTCGCTTTGTTTGGCAAAACTGAGAAATCACAGTATGAAGTGCATGTGATTTGTGTTCTTTTTTTTTTACTCAGCTTATGAGCTCGGACAGGTCCATGTAGTCTTGACATCACTGTTACCTGGAAAGTGAATAAACCACGACTGAGAACCAAAGCGTCTTTACCTGTGTTGATCTAAACATGTGACTCATCAGGACAAAACGCAGAGAACTCGCTTCACACGTCCTCTGCCGAGTCGGTGACGTCGCTGGTGAGAAAACTCCTCGTTTGCTTCTGAACCCACAGAGCAAATGTGAGGAATCTTTCAGCCGCATGATATGAATGGGCTGGATGCATCTTTAATCAAACTTAATATGTCCATTTTAACATCAGTAAGAATGGAATGTCCACTCATCAGCAAATTTCTGCTTTCATTCTCCAACCTCCCAATATATCTTTTTTTAAATAAAAGATAAATCATTTTGCGATATCTTAATTGGGTCTTTCATTACCTTGGTCCAGACTGAAATAACAGACTGGAGCGATGGAGATGAAACTTCAATTCAAAAGTTTGTGATTTTCTTCAAGCTTCACCATCCTGTGTGCTGCTGAGTTAAATCTCTCAATATCTATTGGGCAGATTTCAATGACATTTACAGAAAATCATCGTAGTTATTGTTGATCACTTAACTCTTCATCCGACCTTGTCATCTGATCTATCTTTAAATTTGTCCAGGGTTTACAATCAGCTGTATTTTATGTAAGCGGCTGTTTTCAATATTCATCTACAACGACCTGTTTGGTGACAGCAGAACGACACAGTTGGAAAAAGGATGATGAGATTTGTGAAGCGATTAACATCCAAAGACACATATCTTTTCCCCTCAGAAGTCGGTAGAGACCAAAAACAGCTAAAAGTTACAAATATTTTCCTGATTATCACAAATCAATAGTTGAATAATTGTTTTGAGCTGCATCTGGTAAATAAAAAAAATCAGGGATCAATCACCAGCAGGGAAACAGGTGTCTACCAACATTTTAAATAGAATCTATCCTCCCTCCTTCCCTCCCTCCATCTGCCTTCACCCTCGTCAGTCTGCAGCCTGAAACAGCTCCGTCGCTGTCTGCAGGTATAAAGGGCGTCTGGCAGCAGGAGGAACAGAGCAGCTCTGTGTTGACGGAGACACACTTCACTCGTCTCGGGACACTGCACAGGAATTACACGTCTGTCTGGAGCCTGGCAGACACACGCTCAACTTCCAAAAAACAGCTTTTAACATCTGGAGCGTCATGGTAAGATGCTTTAATAGAAAAACTTCATCTTGAGAAAGTCTGCTGAACTTTTATCATGAATTATAGATTTTGCATTTTCTGAAATCAGGATTTTTAGGATCTACAATACCTTTCTCCAGACTATGATCTGAATGTAACTAATGTTGAAGGTGCTGCTGATTGTGTTAACAAAGCAAATCTTCTGAAACCTTAAATTACGTCCTGATAGTCTATTAGTGTTTGCTCAACTGCAGTTTTATGGGTTGACAATCACTGACAGGCTGTTTATTGCAGATCAGCAACAAGTGGATCTCAAAGCTTCAGCATCAGCCTCATATTCAATCTAGAAAAGCTCTGGATTCAAACAGGCGCTTTAGAGTTTTCCAAAGTTTTTGCAAGTATACATGTTCCAAACTTTAACATAGCTATGTTTTACAAATGTCACTCAACAGTAGAAAATCATCTGGGGGGGGGGGGGGGGGGTGTTCTCCCTCCAGCGAGAACAAAAGCTCAAATTCTCAACATGTAAAAACACGATTATTGAGATCACTTGGAAAGAGCCACAGTGAAGAAACGAGCCCGTCCTGTTATTAACATCGTTTACAATTGACGATTAGAAAATTAATTACAGTGCAGGTAATCATCAGGCTTTTCCTTTGCATAAAAAAACAGCATTATGATATAGCCTATAAATAAGGAATTCAAAAACAATTTTATTTAGAAGTTTTGGAACTGAATTTTACTTTTTCTATTTGAGCATCTTGAATTTCCTGTTTCACAAACCTACATCTGAATCTGTGAACCCATTAAACAAACAAACACATTTTAATCTTCCAAGTGTGCACAAAGTAAAATTGTGAATATATACATACTGGGAAATGACAGGAGCTCCTTACACGTTAAACCACAAATGTTTGCCACAATAAAATACTTAAGTATGTTTAGATTTAAAAAATACATAGTCAGCAGTAGTTTAGGTTTTTAATTTAAGGTGAAAAGTTTTTTTGACTTTGAATTTGAACTGCTGTTGGCCTTGATTGAGTAAATTTGCCTGCCAATATCAACATTTTTTATTTAGAAATCCATTTTTAAATGTTTTCACCATCTCGACATTGTTATAAAAGTTAAATGCTCCACCTTTGGGGAACATGTTTCTTATTCTTATTAAAGGTCATGATTAAAGTACAGTATTCAGCTGCTTCTTAAGTTGAATAAATGTCTCTCTGGAATAATCCACATTTCAAACAGTTTTACAGTAAATTTTAGATGTATTTTGAAGTTAATATCTGATGTAATGTAATTTATGAGTTGCAGAAGTATATTGTAAAAAAGCCTCCTTGTTCTCTCCCAGGTTTGTTTTCATCAATCCAGCAAATTAACCATTATTTTTTGTGTGTCAGAAATCCACTGACGTACTTTGTGACTTTAATATTGTTGTGACCTTCATCTTAACTTGTGTCTCCATCTCTTTCTCCGGCTCAGAGAGAGTGCATCTCCATCCACGTGGGCCAGGCGGGTGTTCAGACTGGAAATGCCTGCTGGGAGCTCTTCTGCCTGGAGCACGGCATCGGCCCCGATGGCGTCTCCCTGGAGGAACCTGCAGAACCCAACTCCCGAGAAGACTCATTCGACACTTTCTTCAACCCTGGCAGTTTCGGGCGTCATGTTCCACGAGCCATCTTCGTGGACCTGGAGCCCACGGTGGTCGGTTAGGGCTCACGTGTTGGTGTTTACTCTCCTTATCTCTGCCTTTTATCACCTTTCCCTTCCTGCTCTGTGTGCAGATGTGTGAATCTGTTGTGAGACCATCTCAGCGGTAACTGCTCATGTGATCCAAGCTTCTAGTTTCCAAGCAACAATAGCCTTGGTGGCTCATTTACATTTTATTCAATCGTGGCAAATATTTACAGAGTCTGTTGAATCAATAGCAGGATCATACTTGAGTGAGTAATTAATAGATTTTTAGCCTGATGGTGAAAGCCATTTTCCAATATGTACCTTCGATTTGTACAGAGAAAAATACATATGGTTAAATAAGACTGTAATATCAATATGGTTTCAGTGAAGTGCTCCAAGTATGGAGCTCCAAACCTGACAAAAAGTACTACAGGGTTATCAAGTACAAAATACTGTGAATTAGATCATTAATATTTAGTGTTAAAAATATACACTGTAAAGCGTTCTACATTTTCTTTCGCCTTTTAACAGGTTTGTTGAAATAAATTAGAACTTTTCTATTCATATTCCATTAGATCATTTTAATACTACATATTTAGCCATTTTATAACAATAAGAAGGAGAGAAAATAATTGTACTCAAATTACATTCAGTTACAGATTTTTATGGCTTCACCTTTATAATCAATGGAAGTTTTAAGATGTTGCCTTTTACAGCAAAAGATAACAAAAGCTCATTGGGTTGAAAAAGTTCTAATAATTAGAATTATTTCAATAATATTATCATAACCCAGATATTTACGATGATAAACTAGGATCACACACGTTTTCTTTTGGTGTAAATCATCCACGTTCCTCTGGTTTCTCAGGTTAAACCAAAATGACGTAGATCTCAGTCGACGTCTCTGAACTAAATCTTTGATTTCAGATGAAGTGCGAGTCGGAAAGTACAAAGATCTGTTCCACCCTGACCAGCTGATCTCAGGAAAGGAGGACGCAGCCAACAACTACGCTCGTGGTCATTACACTGTCGGGAAAGAAATCATTGATGAAGTCATGCAGCGCATTCGGAAAATGGTTTGTGATAATAACAAGTTACTGTTTTTAAATTCAACAAGTGAGTCTCACTATTGTTTTAAATATTTAGAATGATTTCAGGTGCCGGTGCATTGACAAACCAAGTTATGTTGCCACTTGAAGTCAGTGGAGAGTCTCTGTGTTCCTGTCCTTCTCTCCAGACGGACCAGTGCTCCGGCCTGCAGGGCTTCCTCGTCTTCCACAGCTTCGGAGGCGGCACCGGTTCTGGCTTCACCTCTTTGCTGATGGAGCGTCTGTCTGTCGAATACGGCAAGAAATCCAAGCTGGAGTTTGCCGTCTACCCAGCTCCCCATATTTCGACAGCTGTGGTGGAGCCCTACAACGCCATCCTGACCACCCACACCACCCTGGAGCACTCGGACTGCGCCTTCATGGTGGACAACGAGGCCATCTACGACATATGTCGCCGCAACATGGAGATCGAGAGTCCTGGTTACACCAACCTCAACAGATTGATCGGTCAGATTGTTTCCTCCATCACCGCCTCCCTCCGGTTCGATGGCGCCCTCAATGTCGACCTCATGGAGTTCCAGACCAACCTGGTGCCATTTCCACGAATCCACTTCCCCCTGGTGACCTACTCGCCCATAATCTCTGCTGAGAAGGCGAACCACGAGCAGCTGACCGTGTCCGAGATCACCAGCGCCTGCTTCGAGCCGACCAATCAGATGGTCAAGTGTGATCCTCGTAATGGCAAGTACATGGCCTGCTGCCTGCTGTACCGAGGAGACGTCGTCCCCAAGGATGTAAACACCGCCATCGCCAGTATAAAAACCAGACGATCCGTTCAGTTCGTCAACTGGTGCCCCACTGGTTTCAAGGTGAGTATCGTTATGAAAGATGGTCACATAAACCTGAATGCAAAGCGAGTACTCCAGGTCAAAGTTGAACTCAATGGGGAAGCCACAGGAAGTGAAGATTGGAAGTGAACAAGTATGTGTGACCAGGCCCTGAGGAAGTGAAGCTTGAGAGACATTATCTTTCTGATCGCTCTCTTGGTCTCAACAGGTCGGCATCAACTACCAGCCTCCGGCTGCAGTTCCTGGTGGAGACCTGGCCAAAGTCCAGAGGGCCGTGTGCATGCTGAGCAACACCACCGCCATCGCGGCGGCCTGGTCTCGACTCGACCACAAGTTCGATCTCATGTACGCCAAGCGAGCGTTCGTCCACTGGTATGTGGGCGAGGGGATGGAGGAGGGGGAGTTCTCTGAGGCCCGGGAGGACCTGGCCTGTCTGGAGAAGGACTACATGGAGCTGGGTGAAGACAATGACCCTGATTCTGACAACGACGACATGGACCATGAATACTGAGCCGCGCTGTCGATAGTTTAACTCGTGAATCCTCTGAGCTCATAGTTGGGTCATCTCTCTGCCCTGTTTTTATAATGTCAGCTTTAGAAGAAGACTGTTGAGATGTGAAACTTGTTAGAGACTCGATGGTCTTGTGGTCTGCAAAGCTTTCACATCAACCACAATGTGTACATTACATATAGAGCTGTGTCATCTCTCTCTCTCTTCACATTTCCTGTCTCTCTGCTGTACGATTCTGAATAAAGACAAACGTGTTCAAGTACCTTCAGACAAATGGAAACACAAACCGACTAAGTTAGACTTTTAATAAAATAATGAGGTGAAATCTTCAAAAACACAAACTGGAACCTTGTGTTTTGTTAATATTTGCATCCTCGATGTTTGAGGTTCACTACAAAGGGACATTATTCATGTTCAGGATCAATAGAGCTCTATGTGGATTGAGTTTTGTTGTGTTGTGTTAAGCTTGTAAACCTTATGAAAAAACACGATTAACATACTTAAATACATACAAGTAGTTTTATAATTGCAGAAACACATCTCTGTAGAATACCCGGCCGATCAACAGAACCAAAAACCTCATCCCTCCATCCATGGACTACCCGCTCCACCCCCTGAACCACAGCCGCCAGTCTTCACCTTAAGATTTTAAACGTTAAACATGGGTTGTGCATAGATTTCCAAGGAGGCGCATTGGACAGGTAGATTGTTCCGAGCATCTTGGAGGACTTTGGTTTATTCTACCTCAGTCTCCTCATGTGATTCCACATTGACACTGTGACGCTGAGATCCAGAACATCGGCTGCTGGACTCCTGGTTCTCAGTGGAGATACCTCTCTGCTTCTGATGGTGTTGGTGGATAATAGGTAACAGAGAGAGAGAGAGAGAAGGAGAGGGAGAGAGAGAGAGAGCTCATGCCTCAAGGTCCTCTCCCTTTCTTCTACTCTCCTCTCATGGTTTTTCCTCCACAGGTGAAGTTCGCTCCTTTGTCTCGTCTTCATTCTCTCTGAGCTGCAGCAGCTGTTTTTAAACCTTTTCACAGAAACATCCAATCAAACCGCTCACAGCAGCTATTTAAACAACAAGTCCCGGCTGCCGCGAAGGTGTCACCTGAACATATCCATCCGCCACAGGCAACAACACGAGACTGTCTACAAGAGGAGAAGTAGTTCACAGTTAATAAACTATTACTAACGAGATCTGAGCTGTTATCTACTTTATGGGTGTAATTTAGACGAGAGATAAAGGGTTAAGTTTCAAAAATTGTTTCACTCAAAGATTTTGTTTTGTTTTGTTTTAACATAAGTGAAACTACCAAAGTCCCCTCTTCAAAATACAGGCTCCTTATTATTATAAGTTAAACTATTCACCATCTGGAATATAACATTTGAGGAAAACATTTGTTATATTACTGTATTATTATTGTATATTATATATGCAGTAATGTGCACAAATCAGAATCTGTCCTCCAGCCTTACTGGAAAGGTGTAGATTTGTATTTTGAAGCTGTAAGAAGATTTAAATACAAAGATATTGTGTCTTTATATAATAATGCATGACTGGATTAACCTCCTCCGCTTCCCTTTGTGTTTTATAACCCTTGCTGATAAACATCAGGTTAACCATTCATTTAGAACACATGAATATCTAAAAATACAATTAAATATTCATGCAAAAAGCATTTATTCTTCCATTCAAGACAAGGGCTACATGATAGAAGAAAGAATATGTAGATGTAAATATATAATATATCTGTTTAGCTTTATTTGTGTGGATTCTTAAATGTTCAAAACGTTCACAGACACACACACATACATGTTTAGACATACGCTTCCCTAAATACTCAGATATACCAAAGTAAACAAGGGTTTGTGCAAGTGACGATAAGATTTAAATAAGAGCTTAAACTGGAGGAAATAAACTGAAATACATCAAAATAAAAACAATGAGGGACAGATGGAAATAACTAGGGGACAGATATTTGTCTTCTAAGGGCCCTGCTCCTGATTGCAATCAAGACTTATATGTATATATATATATAAATTTACATTTTGAAGCTATACACTTTTAAATATCAAATTGTGACAATATGATTTCAAAGTGAATCCACAGCACAACGTGTTCACCAACGGAAAATGTGTGTTTATGTGTAGTTACTCTTTAATAAGCGGATCTAACGCTGAACCACACGGGACTGAGCGGTGTCTAGTTTTTTGGGCGGACGTGCTCACTGCCTTGGAACCTTCTCCTCACTGTGCGTGGATGTGTGTGAGAGAGAGTGTGTGTGTGTGTGTGTGTATGTTGATGTCGACCGACCGCAACCGAGTCTGACGCCGGAACAACGAGGCTCCAAACCCCCGAGAAACCCTCCCGGTGACCCGCTGCCCCTCGACGCGTCCTCCCCCACGTGTTGTGGTTGTTTGTGCCGCGGTGCTGGACGCGCTGCTCCGTCCCGTCCGAGCCTCCTCCAGCGGGTCAGCCCGAGACGATGAGCCAGCCTCGGCCGGACGAGTTCCAGCCTCCTCCGGAGTGCCCGGTGTTCGAGCCCAGCTGGGAGGAATTCAAGGACCCCTTCGCCTTCATCAACAAGATCCGTCCCATCGCCGAGAAAACGGGCATCTGCAAAGTCCGGCCGCCTCCGGTGAGTGCGAGAGAACCGAGCCGAGAAACGGCGACGCGGATGCTGGATTAGCTGTAGATGGACCCGGGGATTTAAAGGGACGCTCCAACATGGCGGATTCTCATTCTTTGTGCTTGCCACGGCTAAGCTAGCTCCCCCCAGTGATACATCCCCGTCGTGCCGACACTGTGCACTCGAGCCCCGGCTGGCGGGCTACGTACACGGGGCCGGTGCGAGGCGAGGGAACCGTTCATTGCGTGTCAACAAAGCCCCGGTGCCCCGGTGGTTGAGCCACTTTAGCCGCGATGCTAGCTCACGGCTAGCTGCTCAACCTGTCACAGTTCGGCACACGGCGGTGACACGGGAGGCGATGCGGAAGCCATCGGGCTGCAGGGAACACGATGCTGTGATAATACCGAGTTCCGATGTTAATGTTTAATCTCCCGTCCTCCATTTTTTGCCCTTAACTGTCCTGGGTGGTTAATGATGGATTATTTGGGGGAGAGCATCATGGTGTAGATGGGTCATTCAGTGTGTGTGTGTGTGTGTGTGTGGACCATCACTTGAAACGTGTATTTCCTCATGCACAGCCTCAGCAGTGTGTCTTTACTTCCACCCCCTCCCTTTATTATGAAAATCAACGACTCTCATAATAAATAAATGACAGTAACACTCGGTCACTTATTCACCAACATCCTGATCTGGCTAAATACCAAGTGGAGACTGTTGAAAGTTGTGTAGTTAACTCGCTTTGTTACACAACCCCCCGGCAGCTGAGCAGGTCATGATCACCGAAGATGAGCCCGTGTTCATGTGTGAGCCTGTGTGGTAGGGTGTTGTCCTCCATGTTGGCTTTGTGGTAAGCT
The DNA here is from genome assembly GCF_949316205.1 of Platichthys flesus. NCBI lineage: Eukaryota > Metazoa > Chordata > Actinopteri > Pleuronectiformes > Pleuronectidae > Platichthys > Platichthys flesus. The sequence continues at coordinate 23,829,016 of NC_084951.1, read as the reverse complement.
GGGCTGGTGAGTGAGTCTCTTCCATCTGGCCATTTTGTGTGTCAGTGGGGGGATGTGGGCCACTGACTTACACCAAGCATTTGTGTGTCTGCTGCTGGGATAATTGGGGGTTTTGTTGTTGTTCACGCGCGTTATTGACACAAATATTGATTGATGTTGTGAGCCATAAGCTGAGGAGGCTTCGCGGGGTCCTCCCAGGAGCAGCAGGGCCTCGCTTTTCTGCTGCAGAACCTGGATTTTAGCATCAGTTGTGAAAACATCTAGTCACAAGCTTTGTTTGTTGACAGGACTTCAGTGAAATCAAATCTCTATCACGAAATAATGACATTTTAATGAAATTTAATGAAATTTGGAATCCGTGCTTTGAAAAACACCCCATCACAAGTGGACTAACAGATTGACTCTACAACTTGAGTTGTCTGTGCAAGAATAAAAAAACAATAGTCGCACTATCTCGGCTTGGTGTTGTGATGACCTTCATGTGCCATTGTGTGTATTTCTGTTTAGGGTTGGCAGCCTCCATTTGCTTGTGATGTTGACAGACTCCACTTTGTTCCTCGGATCCAGAGGCTCAATGAGCTGGAGGTTAGTTGTGTTTGTCAGGTTCTACCAGTAATTATTTGACTACGTCTTCGTTTGTGTGTTTGTAGATTTAATTAAAAAATTTTTGGTCCTAAGGCCTCACTAATCATAACGGTTATGGAACAAAGAACAGAGATGTTATTAATGCATTATAATTGTTATATGTAATATAGGATAATCTGCAAGTTTAGACTGATAATTATGATGCTTAATTCAGACTTTAAAGAATATTAAATTTAAACTGCATTTATTTAAACATTAGTTCACATAACCCTGTGTTCTTGGCCTTTTCATGTTGTATTTTTCCAGATGTTTCTCGAATGTGTTACATTTCCTTGAATTAAACACATTTGTACCTGACCGGTTTAATGTTTTTGCATTTTTCTAGGCTCAGACCAGAGTTAAGCTCAACTTCTTGGACCAGATTGCCAAATTTTGGGATCTACAGGGATGTCCCCTGAAGATTCCTCATGTGGAGAGGAAGATTTTGGATCTGTATAAACTAAACAAGGTTGATCATTTACATCGCTGCCCATTATTTGCATTTATATAATAAAAAAAAATGCAATCAACCAACTCCTAACACCGACGCAACTTGCTGTCATTTCAGCTGGTAGCAGATGAGGGTGGCTTCGACCTCGTATGTCAGGACAGGCGATGGACTAAGATTGCACAAACAATGGGCTTCGCCCCTGGCAAAGCCATCGGCTCACACCTGCGAGGGCATTATGAGAAGATCCTCTATCCCTACAATCTGTTTCAGAGTGGAGCGAACCTGCTGGTGAGTTTGACACATGCATTAATATGAGAGCGTATCCTGTTCCTGATGGCACAGGCACAAAGAGATACTGTCACACGGACTCCTCTGTAAACAAAGACCTAATGATGCACGGCCCAACCAATTATTCAAAGTTTACATAAAAATATAGTATGTGTGATATTTGTGTTTCCATTTGAATTAGAAGCCATCAGTACAAAAAAGATTCGTAGACAAATGTCGAAAAATTGATTATTAGGATGCGCATGTTTTATCTAGAGATTAACATTTGGATTTAACTGTATTTTATCCAGTCAAAGCTATTTTCTGATTAATAGTGTGAATTTAACATTGGGTGCCTACTTGTGTCATTAAGTAGCTTCCACACCCTCGTATATATTACATGATATCTTACGAGAGAGTTTACCAAAGGTCTGTGGATTGGAGCTGTGTGACCTCTTAGACAGGTCACTCTAAATTGTTTAATTACTCTCTTGCCTCAGGCACCAGAGGCAGCTTCCAAACTGATGCGTTTGGAGGCTGATCCTGAACTTGAAGAGGTACAGTATATTTGTGTCATGGTTAAAAAGCCACTCGGCAAAAAAAAAAAAAAAAGCATGTTTATCTACAGCTGGGTTCTTCTCAGCTTACTGGACTGAACCTCTGAGTTTAACCCTTCTCACAACTTAATGTTTACATCAAACATGTGAGCTCTCCCTCGACAAGTCAGTCACCTAACAGCAGTTATGTACTAGTTATATATCAGTTAAAATATAGGATATATTTTGTTTTCTTTTATCCTTTTCAATTGCTTCTCTAAATAATGATACTACAAACTCAAGGGTAACTCCTGAATCTGTGATATCCTCTACCTGCACATCTTTCTTCTAAGTTCAGCATGTTCCTCCTCAGACTATCTCGACCTGTTTGGGGTCACAAACTGTAACTAACCACATCCTTTTCACAAGCCTTTCTAATCTTAAACTATATTGAAACTAACTATTGTCCCATTGTGTGAACATTTGGTTGTTGAAGATACTTCCTCATAATTGTCACATAGGATTGTTCAGTTCATTTTATTATCACTGAAAAACCGAAGTAATAATCATGTCATATATAATTACACCCATTTTTAAATGTTGGCTGTACACTCACTGACAGTCATAGACAGTTTATTCTGTTCTGGCTGTGTCGGTGTATTCATATTTGAGGCTCTATATCACATTCTTTTGATATCTTACTGATCGCTGCTTTTCAGCGTACCGGTATTTTCAGTTCAGCACACAAAAGATATTTATTTACCAGTGGGCAGTGGTTTCAACTTTGTATCCTTTCCCCTCAGTGTGTTCAGAAGCCTGTCCAGTCAGTGGCGAGCACAGGAAGCCCGGAGAGCGAGGACACCAAGGAGCCCAAGCTGCAGGACCCGGCTCAGAGGCCGACTGCCCAGACGCCGGACACGTGCCCCAGTGCTCGCAGAGCCAAGCGCATGAAGTGTGAGGTGGGTGATTAAAACTGTCCCCAAACCAGCTGCGCAGACTTTCCACTCTTATCAAGGTTTTAGTAGTTTGCACTTGCCACAGGTTTTAACATCTCACTGATCATTACTCAGGGCTTGTGTGTGAAGACTGAACCAGGAGAACCTGGAGAGAGCAAGCCCAACCTGAGGCGGAGGATGGGTTCTTTCGTTGCCAAGCCTGAACCAGGTCAGACTCCAAGTCCCAGTGGCAAAGTGTACATATACTTTGTGATGAGAAACACACATTTTAAATCTACAACTTAGATCAGTGGTTTATCTTATTTAACCACCGGGTCTGGTTTATTTTTAGAGGAAACTTAAAAAAAATAGCACTGCTATGATGGCAGTGCTGGTGAAGAGAACAGCCCCCATTAAACACACAATTTCATGACATCACCAAACTGTATTTTGTTATTGTTTTGATTGAGAGACCCCTAGTGGAAATGTACAGATAATGTGTTTAATCTCTGTAACTGTAATATAGTTAGTTACTCTTTAAGTGTCATTAATGCCAAATGGGATGTGAAACTAAAAGTAAACAGTGTTTACGGTTGATGTTGTTATGACTGTTGTGACAACACCGGTTAATTGTGTTGTTTTCTCGAGCAGAAAAAGAAATTCCCATTCTTGTGAAAGTGGAACCAGTGGAAATTAAAGAACCAATAATTGAAGCAGACAAATCGAAATCACGGTACAAGAAATTCATCCCCCCAGTTCCTCCGAGTCCAGTAAGTAGAACATTTTATTTAACGTTTATTGCTGATTCAACAACTTGTATTAATGCAGTTTAAAGTCTTCATGTGCAAAAAACATGGAACATAAGTAATTTTGAGATTAGCAGGTATAACAATTATGTATTTACATACCAGTTACATATAAGTATGTGAAAGATAAAGGCAACAACATGAATCCTCCCTCCTTGATCTTTATGATTTCGTGTAATATATTTGTTGTGAGTTGAAAACAGCTCTGTGTAGAAGAGGGTTTCACAGAACACTTTTCTCACCATGACTCTGAAACACGTACATTACAACGTCCTCCTCTTGTTTTCCAGGTGGATCTGGTTGTGTGTCTGGTGTGCGCCAGCGGGGGAGATGAAGACCGTCTGTTGCTGTGTGACGGCTGTGACGGCAGCTATCACACCTTCTGCCTGATCCCTCCTCTGCACGACGTCCCCAAAGGAGACTGGAGGTGCCCCAAGTGTCTGGCTCAGGTGAGGAGGAACCGAACGTGATTAATGAGCAGTGGGAGGTCTCACAACAACAAGCTGCTCTAACTCTACAAGTCTATTAAAGATACCCATACAGATATAGAAATATTTATAAAGGTTATGAAGTGCTGCAAACCTATTTGTTTAATGATCGTTTTCCTCTTATACAGGAATGCAACAAACCTCATGAGGCATTTGGCTTTGAACAGGCGTACAGAGACTACTCCCTGCGTGCTTTTGGGCAAATGGCAGATGCTTTTAAATCTGATTACTTCAACATGCCAGTTCATGTGAGTAGAAATGGTTTCAGAATTAACTGGTGAGTCTTGTGTGGGGTGAGAAATATAGAATGTTAATATACATTTTGCGTGTTTTACAGATGGTACCCACAGAGCTGGTGGAGAAGGAGTTCTGGCGTTTGGTTGGAGCCATTGAAGAAGATGTTACCGTGGAATACGGAGCAGATATTGCCTCGAAGGACTTTGGGAGTGGATTCCCAATTCCCAATGGAAAATTAAAGCTTTCCCAAGCTGATGAGGTAAACAAACACTCATTAGTGCTCTTACTGTGGAACTGAAATGAGCCAATCATGTTTTATGGAGTCTATCTTAAAAGGAAGTGTTATGATTTGTTTGTTATTGATCTGAGTTTGTCGCCTCTCTTGCAGAAATACCTCAAGTGTGGCTGGAACCTCAACAACCTGGCGATGATGAACCCCTCTATCCTGACTCATGTGACTGCTGACATCTGTGGGATGACGCTGCCATGGCTTTATGTTGGCATGTGCTTCTCCTCCTTCTGCTGGCACATTGAAGATCACTGGAGCTACTCCATCAACTACCTGCACTGGTACTTAAGAAAACAACATCTGAAACTGAAGCTCAGCTGCTTCTGTTGTGGGTTCTGGACTTTTGAGTGCTTGTGATTTTGCTCTGTTGAATTAACACACAACATTGTTCTTCCTTCAAGGGGAGAACCCAAAACCTGGTACGGAGCTCCTGGCTTTGCAGCAGAGCAGCTGGAGGAAGTGATGAAGAAACTGGCCCCGGAGCTTTTTGAGTCTCAGCCTGATCTGCTGCACCAACTAGTCACCATCATGAACCCCAACACCTTGATGGCCTATGGAGTCCCAGTATGTGTTTATATGACTTCCACAGGCATTGAGGCCTTTCTGTGTTTATCCAACAACATACAGCATATATTTCAACGAACACATTTTCTGTCCCCACAGAATGTTAATCATCTTCTTATTGTCTCCTCTCTGCTTTAGATTTACAGAACAAATCAGTGTGCTGGTGAATTTGTCATCACGTTTCCCAGAGCTTACCACAGTGGCTTCAATCAGGGCTTCAACTTTGCTGAGGCAGTCAACTTCTGCACTGTGGATTGGGTATGCATCACATCTTTTATGTGATTCCACACAACACAGCGGAGTTGTTAAGAAAAGTGATCAAAATACTCTCTCAAGCGTAGCTGGCAAAACATATATCTGAACTTGTTAAATATATAATCTATTTAAAAGTATTCTTTCATATTCGCTTGATTTTACAACATCACACACAAAAAATAGAAGCTAATCCAAGTGGTTACCAAGCAACACACACATACTGGTATGTAAATTGCGTTTGGCCAAGTGATTAACGGCTGAATACCAGCAAACTTTATATGGAAATGTTTGGGGAATATAAACCATAAAATAACCCCTTGCCTGTTAATTTGTGGATTCAAATTGACCGTAACTGTTTTTTCAACCCTTTTTTTGTGTCCGATTCCAGATGCCTCTTGGCAGGCAGTGTGTGGACCACTATCGAATGCTGAACCGGTACAACGTGTTCTCCCATGATGAGATGGTTTGCAACATGGCCTCGAAAGCAGGAACACTTGACGTGGTCCTGGCCTCCGCCGTCCACAAGGACATGGTGGTCATGCTCCGAGAGGAGAAGGAAATCAGAGGAAAAGTCAAGAAAATGGTAAGACTGCCTACACTATCATGTTAATATGTCATTTTAACTTGTTTTGCACATATCCAGAATATATAATAAGCTTTTTTTCAGTGTAGACACTTGTGGCTGTCTGGACTTTATTTCCAACAATTACAAATTTAACCTAGACAGAGTTTCAACCTCTTTTTTTTTTTTGTCTGACTCCTTCAGGGGCTGGTTCATTGCAAGGAGGCAAGATATGACCACCTCCAGGATGATGAGCGACAGTGTGTCAAGTGCAGGACCACCTGCTACCTGTCTGCCATTAACTGTCCCTGTAGCCCGGGGGCACTGGTCTGTTTGCACCACATCAACGACCTGTGCTCCTGCCCCGTCTCCAACTACACACTGAAGTAAGTCCCCCTGGAGCGGATTCAGAGGCAGTTAATAGGCTTTGTGTGCAGAGATCAGCAAATGAGATGTAGTTGTGTAATGCATATGTTTGAGGAAACGATAATTCATTACTGAATTCTCTTAAGTTTATTTGTGTGTCATAGAATCCCAGTGCACTAAGTAACGTTATTGTTGTGTTTGCTGCTGCAGTTTCAGATACACAATGGACAAGCTGTTCCCCATGATGAATGCTGTGAAGCAGCGATCTGAGCTGTACGACGAGTGGGCCTCCCGTGTGGCCGAGACTCTAGAGGCCAAACTGGAGAAGAAGAGAGGTAAGCAGCAAGAGCAAATAAGAAAGCCAAGCAGCAATACAAACACCATCTGTTGTAAAACACATATTAACTATCTGCCTATTTTTTATTCAATATCATTTCTTATTTATTTCACATTCCAATTTTCACACCAATAATTCTAAAATTAGGTAACTTTAACAAAACCCAATGAGGACTCATGCTTCTTTATGATGCTTAAGACATATTTAGCAAGTTCTACATTTCAAAAGCCCTTAAATGAACTGAAATCACAGGGCTTCTGGAAAGTAGGAAAACTAATATCAAATGATAGTTTACTTGCATGAATTAGGGTTTATTTACAGTATGTGTCTAAAACCAGTGGTATGGTCCCTGTTAGAGAACAACTATAACAAGTTATGAAAAACAAGTAGACGCACCAAGTCAGCGGCTGCTCTTCGATTTCCTACACGGGTTATTTAAACCGTGACTGTTACTTTATGTGTCGGAGAGAGATTAACCAGCTGTTCCCTCCTCAGGCCTGCCAGTCTTCCGCTCCCTTCTCACTGAATCAGAGACCAGCATGTTCCCCGAGAACGACCTGCTGCGTCGGCTGCGCCTGGTCACACAAGACGCAGAGAAGTGCTCCTCGGTGGCACAGCAGCTGCTGAACGGCAAGAGGCAGACCAGGTAGCATTAATACACTGCTCTTCATAAGACAAGTGTATAAATTACACACCTCAGTGTTATATTACTCACCAGGGAACAGTAGTAGTGTCTCAGTGGGGTTAACTCATTCTCTGTACTCCTCTAGGTATCGGTGCGGCAGTGGGAAATCACGGAGCCAGCTGACCGTGGAGGAGCTGAGTTCGTTTGTGAGGCAGCTGTACAACCTCTCCTGCTGCCTCCCTCAGGCTCCGAAGTTGAAGGTAGGCTGAGGAGAAGAAATGAGTCCTTCGATGTCACTAAAATGAAACCACATTAGTTTTATTTAAGCTGCTCAGACAATGTTTTACTACTCAATATGACCGTCTTTGTACATACAGTTGTTATGTCATGCTGCCACTGTGGTACATGACATTATGTTGCTCATATGTGTGACTGTGATGACACCTTCACGTTAACATGATGATTAAAAACAATGCATATAAACTTAGAACTACCATCACAGGTCTGTATAGAGCCAATGGTCTGATTAGCTTAAACTCCCTAAAGCTAACGTTGTCGTCTTTCAGGTACTCTTGAACCGTATCGAAGACTTTCAGCAGCACAGTGAGAAAGTCCTGGCAGACCAAGTTCCGAGTGTCGCTGAGATCCAAAGCCTGCTGGACGTCAGCTTTGACTTTGACGTGGACCTGCCCGAGCTTCCTCTCCTCAGAGTGAGGCTGGAGCAGGCTCGCTGGCTGGAGGCAGTGCAGCAGGCCAGCACCCAGCCCGCTTCCCTGACTCTGGAGACCATGAGGAGGCTCATCGACCAGGGAGTCGGCCTGTCGCCCCATCCGTCCGTGGAGAAAGCCATGGCTCGTCTTCAGGAGCTGCTCACGGTGTCTGAGCACTGGGAGGACAAGGCGAGCAGCCTCCTTAAAGCCAGGTGAGGGCAGCACCGACTGATGTCAGCATTTAAAACCACAGGGTCAAAAAAACAAACATCCAAAACATCAACAAAAGGTTTTTATTCTCTGTTAACACAAATTAAAATCTTGAGATTAACTTTCTCTTAAATATTATTTTACTGGTCGCAGCGTTAACTTTCTGTCCAGGTATCTGCACTGACTGATTGTAACTGAATAATGAATATGACGTCAGTGCTCCTGATTTTGCTTCATTTTAATTACAGCTAGTGCAAAATGCTGCCGCTAGAATATTCACCAAGATCAACAAAAAGTGAGCATCATATTTAGTTCTGCCCTCATTCCATTGTTTCTCAGTGCTGTTCAGTATTAACTGTCACAAGTGCTTTTCCAAGGCTTTTAATGGCATGGCTGCAGCAATGTGCATCTTTCTTTCTCCATTACCAGCAAAACTAATTTTTAATCAAATCCTAAAATGTCCACTTTAAAAGAAAAAGGTACTGAAAGGTAGTTAACTGCAGCTTTGAATTTTGGGTTTTTCACACAATTACAATGTTGTTAATTCACTTAACTTGTGGTGATGCGCATCAGATGTTTGACACGACTTAAGTCACACTCCATGTAAAAAGAAAAGGTAACTGTAGCTTGAAGTGATTCAATAAAAGCTCCATAAACAGGACGTGTTCACCATTTGAAAGTGTGAAGCTTCCAGTGAAAAATGTCTGACGATGCCACGACAGATCTTATCACAGAGTTTTTACCTTGGTGGCGATGCAGGCATTATGTCTAGATTCATCACCTTCGGCATATAATGTGTGTTTTATTGTCCACCAGACCACCACACTCCATAGAGACCCTCAGTGCTGCTGCGGAGAAGGCGTCTGGTCTCACCGCTCACCTCCCAAACTGTCTGCTCCTGAAGGACACCATCAGAAAGGCCCAGGAGTGGAGTCAAGAGGCTGAGGAGCTTCAGGTCAGGGCACTTATTACACTTCGTGACCAGAGGATGTTATTTACTAAGTGGGTGATTGTGACTCTAAAATTAAATCTGCACAATTCAGGCCACTGGCTGCATTCTGATGGTGGACAGCCTCTCTGACATGGTGCTACGGGGACACGCCATCCAAGTCCACCTGGAGCCTTTGGACCAACTGGAGTCGTTAATGGTAAAAGTAAAGGAATGGAAAGAATCTGCAACAACAACTTTTCTTCAGACAGACTCGGCTCTTACTTTACTGGAGGTAAATGACACAAATGAAAAAAATGACTATTGAGACCACAGGGTTGTGATTGTTGAGCTCACAACTTATTTCTCATGTCCCATCACAGGTTCTGTCCCCGAGACTAGACTTTGGAAATATTGGTTCTCCAAAGAGGAAGATCAAGAAAGGCAAAGAGTCACCGAAAAGTAACAAAAAGAAAACGCCAGGACTCAACTCTCTCACTGATGTGGAAAGAGCGCTTTCAGAGCACAAGGATTCTACCTCTGCAGTGAGCATGGTTTTCCTTCAGAGAGAAATAAAGGACTGTGTCAGTTGATGTGTTAATTGAAGGTTTAACTGATTTGTTCTGACTTTATTTTATTCACCAGATGGCAACTCTGGAGGAGCTGCAGGTGAGGGAGATGGAGGCTTTCTCTAATCTCAGGGCAGCAAATGAGTCTAAGCTCCTTCCCACCGCAGACTGCATGGACCTCAAGGTGTGTGTCTGTCAGAAGGCGCCCATGGGTGCAATGCTGCAGTGTGAACTCTGCAGGGATGCCTTCCACAGTGTGTGTGTCAGGGACACATCGGACCCCTGCAAAACAGAGCCGTGGCTCTGTCCGCAGTGCCAGCGAGCGGAAAAACCCTCCTTGAACAAAGTCCTCTCCCTGCAGTCCTCTCTGCGGCGCATAGGGGTGCGCCTGCCGGAGGGCGACGCTCTGCACCATGTGGTTGAGAGGACACTTAACTGGCAGCACGAAGCACAACAGATTGCAAAGCTGTGTAACCTACCGGAGCTGGAAGAAAGACCAGGGACTCCCCCCACTCTCACCAGCTGGGTATCAGGCAGCCATGAAACTCACGACAACACCCAGGTCACTCATCAGCTGCTCGTGTCACTTTTTGTAGCGGTTTACAGAAACAGCTGTAAATCAGAGTTTGTAAAGTAACATTTGGGATCTGATGTGTTTGATACAGGCGCCCTCCCTGACTCCCGAGTGGAACAGGACAAGCCATGCTCAGACTGTCTTTTACACCGAGCAGAGATGTATACCGCTGCAGGGTTAGTATCAGCGTCCTCGGAACTGTCACTAGGACTCATGAAGAATTATTTGTCTATACGTTGATTACATTTGAATAGAAATATATTCTCATTGTTAATGTTCTGGTTTCCTGTCTGACAGGCTTGAGTCGGGAGCTGGAGGAGCTGATGGTGGAGGGGCTCCTGCTGCCGGTGTCTCTGCCGGAGGTCCAGAGCCTCTACCTCACATTACTGGACCGAGCCACCAGCCAGCAAACAAACAGATGCACGTTGCCTCCACAGGACGAGGCTGCAGACACTGACGTACACACGCAGTTTAACTCTCAGGGAAAAAATCTGCCACTGAACCAGGTGAAGACCACAAGAAATCAAAGAAAACTCAAAAAGAAACCACATCACAACTGCCTCAAACTGAGTTTTAGGTGTCGTTTTGTTTTCAGGAGGATGTCAACGCCATGAGGGACATTAAGACCGACTCAGAAAAGAAAGTGAAGCGGCATTTGGACGACAAAAAACATTCTCATAAAAGACAGAAGATAAACAAGAAGAATCTGCAGCGCCGAACAGCGTCGACCTCGTCCTCCCCGCGCTCTGATTTATCCCAGTCGGACGAATCTGATGAGGAAATGGCCGTGTGTCCAGCAGAGAGGTGTCAGCTGCCAGAGGGGGACGAGGTGAGAGACGTCTCAATAAAACCATCCTGAGAGACGGTTGATCTTTTCTCTGCAGGAGAAGGTTCACCTTCTACGTATTCAAAACGTTATCACATTTAAGAGATAAAAGGAGGAGGAACAATTCAGTTCAGTTTCTCTAAACATCTCTGAACATCCGTAAAATGATATTAGAGATGTTGGAGGGTTCCTCAAGAGCAGAGCTGTATCACAGCAGCAGCCAATAAGGGTCTGACTCTAGTGAAGCAGTAAGAAAGATTATGTGTCAGACATGGTGATAAAATATTAACGTTTATCTGAAGCTTACAGGAGATTTAGGAGCTCAGCATTGAGCGACAGACTTCTCCCTCAGGAGTTGGTGTTATATTGACCTTGGATTCATCAAGCTGCCAGAAACTTGAACAACAATGTTGGATGTTTAAATAATCAGCTGAATTGAACACAATAAAGCGTCTGTGGTGTATTTATGGTTAGTTTTTTCTGCCCTTAAGTAAAGAACCAGATCAGTTATTTGACGATTTCTGTGTCTGGTCCTTGCAGGTGAACTGGGTCCAGTGTGACGGCAGCTGTAACCAGTGGTTTCACCAGGTCTGCGTTGGTGTTACAGAGGAGATGGCGGAGAAGGAGGACTACATTTGTGTCAGCTGTACTCTGGGCGATGGACACACGAGAAAATGAAGAGAAAGAGGAGGTGTTCGTGAAGGATGATGTCTGGAGAAGGGCCGTCTGTCATCAGCCTGATATCGGAGCCACCAGGCTGGCTGTGTCACTTGACCCCTCACCCCCCCCCCCCCCCCCACCCACCCACCCTCATCCCTGTCCCATCTGTCCTTTTGTAACAACGGTGCTATCTCCTCTTTGACTTGTTGTCCAGAACTATAACGTTTAGTTATTTTGTTTTGTATTTTTACATATATATATATATTATATATATTTCTTTCTTCTTATGAATTGTTTGTGGTTGTCTAAAAGGAAAACAGAAAAAACACACAAAAAAAAACACTTGATGTGAAGCGTGCTGCATGGGATTCTGCAAGGAGTCTTCCAACATGAAGCACCTGTGAAGAGGGTTAATGGAGGGTTAGTCTGATCTCCTCTGGAACCTCCCTGCATGTTAAACCAGAGCTCAGGGGCCTGAAGTCCAGGTCTTCATCCCTGTCCCCCCCTCCGCCCGCCCCCTGCCCCCAAAACAATTACTATAACTTCTTGTTTTCTTTGAGATCCAGTGTTTAGTACATGCATCTTAATATAATTATTCCCGTTATTTTATTTTTTTCTGTAGAATAGGTTTATTTATCTGAGCAATAATTTTTTTGTCCGAGTTGACTTCGATGGCTTCATCTCCGCAGAGTTGTGTTCTTCTTTAGCGATGGTGTGATGTACAGGAAGGGACGCCGGAGGACGGTTCACTGCTGTGGAGGACAAGTGTCGCACGCCGAAGGAAAAACGTCTCTGTTGACACATAACTCCGCAGCAGTGTAGTCTGGGTAATGATACTATGGGAAGGACTCGGGGGGGTTGTAGCTGGAGATGTTACACGTTTATATTGTGGAATAAAGCCCTTTTGTTTTATGGAGAAGTCTCGTCCCTTGACTCCAACGTAATGGGAACAACATCTGTTTATTCTTCTGAGTCTCTTCTGAGTCGCTGAATTACTTAAAGCTCATTGATGACAAAGTGGTGCCCTGGTGTCTGTAAATGGACGAGGGAATATCTCTCCCAGTTGGCTGTAGCAACACAAAACAACATAAAAGCTTAAAGCTGAAAAACTTCCACTTGATGGATTAGTCCACTGCTGAAGTGGATTTCACAGAACTACTTAACAAGAGTTATGGACTTGCTGAGTTTCTGTTTGCGACCGTGGGACATAAAACTTCACAAAATCCTTTTTACAATAAGAATAAATACATTGTTAAACAGCTAAAGCGCCACGTGGCTATAAGGCTGTTGTTTTAAAGAGGGTTTTAGTGCAACACATAATAATCCTGTGAATCTGTGTGAAGACAGCAGAGGATGCAATCAGCAGGATGTTCCAGGATAAGAGTCTTTGTAAAGTGACTATTAAACATCTGTGACAGGAGGGAAAAGGGACAAAATGCACAGTGGGAGCGGCTCCGTCCTTCAGGCCAGTGGCTGATGAATCACTGAGCCGAGTCTGATCAGTACTTAACCATAATGGAAAAAGGTCCATATCTAAGTATTGATAAGTGGTGCAACTCAAATCATACATTTGTGTGTGTGTCTGTACCAAAAGCTGCAGTAACTCATTAACTAACAGGGACACTTAAATCTGCCCTCAGGTGTAATCCTTTAAAATGTTCCACAATTTGTTTTATTCGTCAGATTTAATAAAGAATGCATCTCCACTGCACCGTGAACACAACAACGGCCCCTAGTGGTCAACAGCGCCCCCTGCAGCCACAAGTGTTGTTTAGTTCTGTTTCGTGGTTTCATGGCAGGTATATACAGTTCAGCATCACTCTTGAACTTTCAGATCCGGATTCAGGTCAATGTACAGAAAGAGGTTCTGTTGTTCATATTAAAACTCAGTGGACATAATATATTGTACATGAGTCATTTTGAGTTAGAATATATGTAAAATTTTGCTTTAAATAAAAGTCCTAAAACCAAACTTTACAGATACTCCATTAATAATAAAAGTCCTGGATTCCAATGTTTAAGTGTAATGGTGAAAGTATATTAAATATACTCAATACAAAAAGGACCATGTGATTGTTGTACTTATAACTTTATTTGTATAACAGACAACAAGCAAATTAGTTGAATAAGATTCAAAATCAAAGACAGCTATTAATATAATAAATCAAGAGATTAATTAATTTAGCATCTTTTGAAAGCAACAGCAAAAAATAAACAAAAAGCCAAAACAGACACAATTAAAATCAGGTCAAAGCCATTTTGCAAAATTACGTTTCAAGAGACGACCGACAGTGATGATTCCAGTCCGATACAGTGATGATTCCAGTCCGATACGGGGAGAACATACAAACTCCAGCCCAAACAAGTCTATTATTCTATTATAATACTATATTTATAAATCCATAGAACAAAATCATTCCTTTCTGAATGTGAGTATTTTATCTCTGGTCCTCAGTTAAGTTGACTGGCAGACATACTGGGAGTGAAACTACAGGGATCATCTGTTGGACTCTGTTGAAACATAATAATGAAGCTTTGATCAGATCATTAACGTACAGAGCATCGGGAGCAGCAGCACATCCCAGTGGGAATAAACATGAATAACTACAAGCTAAATTAAAGGAGAGATATGGTCACATCTGAGTGATCCATCCATTCATCATTCCATTCATCCATCCATCCATCCATTCATCCATTCATCCATTCATCCATCCATCCATTCATCCATCCATTCATCCATTAATTCATCCACCCATACATTAAATCATCCACATATTATATATTTATATATATATTTTAAATTGTTTATGGCAACCTCTCTTTTGTTTTTACATGTTTGGCCTGAAGCTCAGTCACCGTGTGGCAGTGAACTGACAGAGATGTAGAAATGAGGGAAACTGTGCATCTATATTTGAGAAAATGTGTTTTTAAAAAGTTCAGTATTGATTCTGATCCTCTCTGGAAACCTGTGTTTAGTTGTTATTATCTCATGTGATGTGTAGGTCGGTGTTCACTGGATTTATTTGTATTGAATTAACTCACAATCTAATTATAAACCTGTCAATCATAACTTCTGTTCAAATCAAAGACTGGTAACAACTCTTTTATTTGTTGGACTAAAGGCAGGAAGGTTTTGTTTATGTAACACTGACACACACTTGCTCCACAGTTCATCCAATGACTTTCACAGTTGTGTACACACACAAGCCTCTCAGCTGAGTGAACTGAAGGAGAAAGGTGAGGTAACAGGTGAGTGGACCCCTCCCTCGGTGAGTCAGGTGAGCTGCCTGCTGCTCACACAACACACAACAGTGACCACAGCTGCAGAGCCGGACCTCTCATGTTACCTGTGTGTGTGTGTATGTGTGTGTGTGTGTGTGTCTGTGTGTGGGGCACCATGAGATCTAAAAGTTAAACAGGAACCACTTTAGCAGATTACTGGTTCACATGGAAGCGGTTCACACGGCAGGTGCAGGTATTTTTCCGCTCAGCACCGAGTTCACATCACACATCACAGAAATGCTTTACATAGATTCATGAAACGAGCAAAGAACGTCAGATGGAGACTGAAGCAGAGCAGACTGTGTTTATTAAACTCAATGTTTTAATAAAGAGCCTGAATGTTCTGATGCTGTTAACAATGTAAAGAACTGTTGTAAATGTTTTTAGGCAGTAAAAGTAAAGTGAGGAGGCTTTGAAAAAATAAAAGTAGAGATAAAAACAAGTCAATCGTTATATCGTATCATAATACTAATAATAAAGAGTTATCATCAATAGTTTATAGTAGAAGTTTGGCACAGACCAGGACTAAGAGGCAGATGCAGGAATAACATGTTAGAATATGATTGGTTCCTCAAACTCCAGGAGGAGAGAACCCCTCAGCAGAGTGAGCCAGTGGTTGTGTGGTTATGAAAACTAGAACAGCTGCAGTGAGAACAGTTGTTTGGCAGGTGACTTTTTTCCTGTGGTGTTTGAAGTTAGATCCAGAAACTTGAATCCTCCCCAAGTGAATTTAAAAGATGCTCCAGTTTGTGTTTGTTCACTTTGGCGCGGAGAGATGGGCTTTTTTTTTTCAATTTATAACGAAGAGAGACAGTTGTGTTTGTTTGTTTGTTTGTCTGTTTGTGTCCGATCTGTGCACCATCACTATGCAGCATCTGATGGATCTGATATTATTCTGCAGCAGGACAACAGCTCCATGATGGGTGACCGTGTTGGGGCCTCCTCTGTTTGGATCAATCCCTCTGACAAACTCCTTTTCCTCTTTTAAATATCTTTTAAAGTCTGAATCCACCTTGAACTTTTTAAAAATATTTAACCTTTTACCGAATAAAGATCTGGTCGTCTGTTAGTCTATCTATCTATCTATCTATCTATCTATCTATCTATCTATCTATCTATCTATCTATCTATATATCTATCTATCTATCTATCTATCTATCTATCTATCTATCTATCTATCTATCTATCTATCTATTTATCTATCTATATATCTATCCATCTATCTATCTATCTATCTATCTATCTATCTATCTATCTATCTATCTATCTATCTATCTATCTATCATCTTCTTTTGATAAAACCACCTAGACTTTATGCTGAATATGAGAATAAAGTAAAGTTCGTACTCTCACCTGTGAGGCTGTGATTGGCTGACCCTGGTCCAATCAGCGGCGGCTGTTGTCCGGTCTCTTCCGTACATTCTCAGAGGGATCGAGCTCGCACACACAGCGGAGCACGGTGAGTGTTTCTCGGGCTTCTCGCTGCAGTAAACCCCCTCGGTGTCGTGCACGTATCCGGCCTGTGCCTCCACCACGTCGGCCTTTAGCTCCCGGATACGTCTTTGCCTCGGACGAGACACTTCAACGACCTCCGGCTCCCGGGGTTCGCTGAAATATTCTCTCTGGTGAAATAGCTTAGCTTCCCGGCTACATGGGAAGCTAACGCAGGCTACGACCAACTAACGAAAACTCGGTTTGTGTCCTAAAACCATTCGACCCCGTGTTTGTGTGTCACTTCTCTGCAGACGTGTTGTTATTCTCCCGCGTGCGAAAAGTACTTTAAGCTGAGAATAAGTGTGAAGAATTAAAAAAAAATAACATTTTCAGAGAGTTCCGCCTGGTGCTAGCCTGCTAGCTAACTTATTAGCTCCCTGGTGTTCGCTAGATCAGTAACAACAACTTAAAACCCGGGTTTTGCAGGAGTTAAAGTTAAACTCTGAGTTCATCTCTGTTTCCCTAATGACTTTATATCTGTTAACTTTTGAAAAAACTTGTTAGTGAACAACTCGTTTCTCTCCTGCGCGAACACTCGGGGACGCTAGCTAGCCTTTACCCCAAACGTAGCTGCTAGCGGAATGCTAACGTTAGAGTTGTCAACCTACTTTCTTTTTTTTGTTTTTGTGTCCACCTCCACAGAGTGAAAGCGGATAAAAGTTCATTGGGGTTTGGTTCGATAGCAGCGCGGGACTTTGACTCCCTTTTACCGGGTGAGCGGCCACCGTCTGTCGCATTGGGAAACTAATAACCACACCCTTCCTTTCGAAACCAACTGCGCGTCAAGTTGCCACGAAAATAAGTTGATCTTCATGTCGTGTATCGGAAGCAAACAAGATGATAGAAGAATATAAACTCACACGAGACACTTTCAATGACTTTCACTAAACTATTAACCTAAATTAATTGTTGGTTTATAATCTATTTGCTCGTTTTCTCTTCGATACATTGGTTTTTCAGTTTGTTGACTTGAGTCGCTCTGTTCCCAACAACCTGCAGAAAATCAACTCTGTGGTTAATGGTGTAAACCAAAGATGTGTTTTTTTTTTTTATTCTTGTGTTGTGTGTTGATCAGCAACAGGTCGTTAGGGGAGTAAACAGAGTTGTTTATGTAACATGTGACAACTCACCTCCTGACTCCATAAAGCAAGATCCCCCACAGCGCTGCAGCCATATAAAGTCTTTATTAACTCGTCCTGTGGTCGTGCACACATGTTACAAACTTCCGCTGAAGGAGTTTCTCTTTGTAATGTTGTAATAACCACTGATATGATGTGTTCCCTTGATTCGGTTTAGGACCAGTTTCCTGTCTGAACAGTTTGGCTCCCGACCAGCCCTCTGCACCGGCCCGCTGACATCGGTGTACCCGAGGATCTGCACCGGCCCCCCTCCCCTCCCCAGATGTGGAGGGAGTT
Organism: Platichthys flesus; assembly: GCF_949316205.1. NCBI lineage: Eukaryota > Metazoa > Chordata > Actinopteri > Pleuronectiformes > Pleuronectidae > Platichthys > Platichthys flesus. The sequence continues at coordinate 23,811,006 of NC_084951.1, read as the reverse complement.
GACGTCTGCAGCAGCCGTGTACACAGTAGGTCGAGCCGCTCTCGTTTCACTGTACTTTATTTTTCTGCAATTACGCCAGAGGGCTTTTGTAAACCGTTGGGCGAGAATTTGTTCATATTTTACTACTCTGTCGTAAATGTGCCATGAAAGTGTTTATAAGCTGTTTGCACTGCAGTCACCAGCTGACAAACAGAAAGTAGTGAGTGGGTTTAGTGAAGGTTTCAGGGTCGAGGGCTTGATACCTTAAGTGTTTCAGTCTGACCTCAAATCTTATCAGCTGAAGCTTTATCTTATCAAACGCGTTTAGTGACACCCACGTAAATTCACACTTTCAACACAGCATAATTTTCCGCTGCATACATTGTGAGTGTTGCAAATGCATCAGGCGCACTGCACGCTGACATCCCCCCCCCCCCCCCCCCCCTCAAGGTGAACCCCCTAGCACTGGCGATGAATTCAGCGCCCTGGTCATGCATGCAGCCTCTGATCCCTGTCCTGTTTGTATGGTGTGCTCGAGTAGAGGAGGGTCATTACAATGGCTCTTTGTAGAGGCCTCGTGTGCCCGTCGCACAATGTGGGCTTCTGGTGGTGCTTCATGCGCCGTAGTTAGAATTGCAAATGCCGGTCGAGTGTGTTACAGAGTGGTTTTTGTATTGTTCGCCTCAGCGTTTCACAAAGGTCCCACAGATGTTGTCTGATTAGTGGATTCAAAGAGATTCTCAAATGAGATCTTACTATGCACCCACCCCTCTTTGACATTTATACATCAAATGAAGATGACATTTGCATTTCAGAGTAGCCTTCAATACATAGTTCATCGAAAAGCACAGCGTTAAAAACTTTGTACCACATACGCATTTGTTAATACTTCAACGATATTGTTTTTTGGTCATCAGCTTCCTCACTTTAGTGATAAGAAGTCTCAAACTTCACACCTCAATTCAGTCTCTCACTACTTAACAGAGCAGGAAGATCAACTCAAGTTGTATCTGACACAATCTGAAATGTGACATATGAAACCAAAACAACGGCAGATTTGAGTTCAAGGTGGTTGCTTCCTGGCAGTTATTGTTGCACACATTTTTTGCATTTACAAGTAAAATAAATAAAATAAAAATGTTCATGGAAACTCAAAACACAGAAGAAAAGTGTTTTAAGATTGTCACTTTATACACACGGGGTAATTCTTGGGTGTTTGGATGATCACATTCTCATTCTTGTGACTGTTCTTTTTACTGCCTGTAATTTCTAGGCCACGTACTGAACTGTGTGAGGCTGATGCAGTGGATGACGGGTCACTCTCCAAGGCCGTTCTCCTCCATTTTACAATGAGATGAATTTATTTTGTGGCACTGGAACTCTTACCTGTCAGCTGAACTCCCGTTTTCAGGATCTACTGCACTTATACGTCTACACAGTGAATCATAAAGTGTTTATGATGGATTCACTTACTATCAAACAACCGATGAGAATTTCTAAAGTTCAGGAGTCAGGCTATAGTTTCAGATCCTCATGTTTTGTATTTTTATTTTGTTGTATTTTTTAAGAGGCAACACCCCTATCATCATGACAGATGCAGTCCCATGGTAGTGGGTGGGACAGAGAGCACATTTTTTGGCAGCAACACAACATTTTGATCTGCTGATGTCAGCAGGGATGTTTTCATTGTTGTAGATACTGTAAAACAGGGCGTTCACACTGTCCACAGCGTATTTAATAGCCTCAATGTTTCCAGTTTACATTAGGATTGAGGCTGGTTTCTGATTTGAGTTCCTGCAGCAGCAGAAACAGTCCTGGGTTACAAACAGACCGGTCCAGTGAGTTATTGATCGTGACAGAGATTTTACACAAAACAATTCCATGAACGAATCGATAAAAATGGGAAATTTTCATAATGAATTATGGATTTAGGTATTTTCCTTGGCACAGGGTAATTTAAATAAAAGTTGAGCTAAATAACTTGTTTTAAGGTTTGAACTCATGGGGTTTTCTGTAGCTGAAAATGTCCCTGTTAGGTTTTGTCCTCATCATCCTTCCTCTGTACTTTCAGACTTTTGTGCTGTCCAGTGAAGTTGCCCACCATGCGTGAGTACAAGCTAGTGGTGCTGGGATCCGGAGGTGTGGGAAAATCGGCACTGGTGAGTGACGGCTGCAGCATCAATGTGTTTGTTTGTTTTAAACAAGACGTCAGTTATATTCTATAACAAACTTATATTCTGACAATTTGAGTTAGTGCTACAAAAACAATTTGTGCTTTTCAATGCAATGTTTTACTTTCATTGCTGAGAATTATTTACAAAGTGCATCAAGAGGTCTTAAAAGTAAACGTATTTACATAGATCATTTAAATGACTGCAAAACACTGTGATTTAATAAAATAAATGACTGTAAAACTATTGTTCCAGACCTTAAATATAATGTAAAATTTAAATGTGGACCTTCCATTAATTATTTATTTATAATTTTTGAATTCAATACAGTTTCTTTTTACAGCTTGTACAGGTTTTAGTTGTTATTGATGATTTTATCAGCAGTTATTGTGACAGGTGATAAAATGTCAAACATTTAAATAAATTACCCTAAAGAAAGCAGATAGATATCAAGACAGAAACAGTTTTAGGTACACAGTGATGCTTACAAAGAAAATCTGTTGACCTGTGCTGGTGCTGTATTAATAATTAATAACTGCTGTTACACTACAGTACACTACTGCTGTAGACGGTACACACGGCTACAGCACACGGTCATTTACATGTGTCACAGTAAATATGTGAGCCTTTCCTCTGCTTCCTTTGTCCTCTACAGACAGTCCAGTTCGTGCAGGGCATTTTTGTGGAGAAGTATGACCCCACAATAGAAGACTCCTACAGAAAGGTAAGATCAGAAACTCCTACAGCAGTAGATATTAATTTAGCAAAGCAGTTCAACGATTGACTGTGTGAACTCGTTTTATCTCCAACAGCAAGTTGAGGTGGACGGGCAGCAATGTATGCTCGAAATCTTGGACACGGCTGGAACAGTAAGTCGAGACACCCGCAGTTTTCACAGAAGTGATCTTATGAGATTCAGTGCAAACAGACTTCTGATGGTCTGGTCCATCTCTGATTGTTCTGTAGGAGCAGTTCACAGCAATGAGGGACCTGTACATGAAGAACGGCCAAGGCTTTGCTTTGGTTTACTCCATCACAGCACAGTCAACGTTTAATGACCTACAAGACCTCCGGGAACAGATCCTGCGAGTTAAAGATACGGAGGACGTGAGTGTTGCTCTCTTTAAAAAGTGTTTTTATAATAAGTCATTTATTTTTAGAGTTCAGAGGGTTTTTTTTTTAGCCAAAAATGTGGAAGTACTGTTCTAATGCCATTTTCTCTTCCTGCTACTGATACCGGCCAAAACCGAGTATCTATCCGATGCCAGTGAATGAAAAACAACAACGATGTAACACATTTTAACACCTGCAGTCTCCTAACCCTATATGGAAGTATGTGAATCTAGGAATACACAAACAGTGAACTCAACAAGTTCTGCAGTTATCTTTCTTTCTCTGCGGCTGTCTTTGTTTAGTTGATCGTGTCATTTGAGTGCATTTGAGTTCGTCCTTTTTTCCCCTTCGCCTTGAAAAACTCCTCCTGCTCGTTCACGTGAGGGTTCTTCAAAACTCTGCTGCTCTAACTAAACTATGAAATCTCTAAAAAAAGAAACCTCATGTGTTGGTTTTCTCAGGGCTTGGGTTCTTAGTTCACCGGTGCCATATAAAGATTATTACATTTAGCGATTCATAATTTTATAACATTTTAGTAGTTGACTCTGTATGAATCAGAATTAAAGGGCTTCGGTTTTCAGCGTCACTCAGCCCTGCAGTGCTCTAAGACACCGAGGAGAACGTTCTCCTCAGTAATAACCTTCTGTGTTTCTCTGTATAATCACTTCAGACACGTCACTCCCTCATTAGAGAGAGGGCCGAGCTGGGGGGGTGACATGGTGGAAATGTCAGAGCCGCTGTGAGATGCTCTCTGCCACTTACGCTCTTAGTCTCGGCATGTCTTGATTTAGAATGGGGATATACAACATGCTGAGTGGGCTTTATTTATTCATAGCAAATTGACGACTGGTCTTCGTGTCTTGGTCGAGGCCTCGCTTTGATTAAGAGTAAGCTAGAGAAAGGATCATGTGATCACATTTGCAAACTGTCTCTGAACCATCTTCAAGTGGTCCAGATTGTGAATGGACTCAGGCAAAAACTGAATTAATGGGTTAAATCATGAACATGGAGAGAGTCTTTATAAATGGCCACACTTACAGGGTTCAGATATAAAAGCACCTCACACACTTTGGGATATTATTAAGATTATTGCTCCAGAGGCAACGACGCACCACCTGACATCTCATGTGACCTCACGGGGGAAGCAGATGTGCACAAAGTGGAGAGAATGATGAACAAGTCTGGATGATGAATATGTTTGGAGAGACCCGATGAACACAGGTTATCTGTCTTACCATCCAGGTGAGATGGTCTCACCTGGAGAGCAGACCATCACCTGATAAGGTCTCTGTGTCTCTAATTGGCCGATGTAATCATCCCAAATTCAAATCCTTAAATTCAAACATGACTGATAATTATCAGGACGACCCAGATGAGGGTCCTTACATAACCGAGCACTTCGGGAGGTTTAAGAATGTTCTGTAACTCTGTGAAAAAATGTGTTGTTTAATAAGCTATTTATTCCTGTTTCATTAGTTAAGAATCTTTGTGCAAGCTTGAAACTCTTAACGTTTATATTCAATCAGGTTCCCATGATCCTGGTGGGGAACAAGTGCGACCTGGAGGATGAGCGTGTGGTCGGCAAGGAGCAGGGTCGGAACCTGGCCCGTCAGTGGAGCAACTGTGCCTTTTTAGAGACTTCAGCTAAATCAAAGATCAACGTTAATGAGGTACGTTCCTATTGCACATAAAGAATGTGTGACATACTTAATGTTTGTTTATAAAGGGTAGGGCAGGAGTAGCTGGATTTTAATTAATTTAAATCAAGCTATTACAATTTGCACGAGCAGCTGTTGTAGTTGGTAATGACCGTGCTACAGTTACTGTTGTGACTCCAGGTGTGAAGCCGCCTCTGGCCGTCACTTTGTTAACTAACAAACGATCCTGGACACTGATCTGCAGTTTCTCTCGGTTTGTGTCTGGTAACGAGGTAAAAAATACGCCAGAGGCAACTAAACAGAGATTCTACTTGGCTCCTCCCTCCCTCTCTGCCTCCCTCCCTCCCTCCCTCCCTCCCTCCCAGGAGCAGTGACAAACACTAACTCTCTGCAGACACTGGGTTGGTGTTCAGTTCCACAAACAGCAGGAGCGGATGAGCCATTAGGCATTCCTGCTCATCTGAGCTGCACTTCACTTGTAAAAAATATAAGGTTTCCAATACATTGTAATCCACGTTATTGAAACATGACTTCAATGGCTGCAAGTCTTTTTTATTTCTGTTAATGTTAAAGTGACTTTAATTGCATCAGTGCCTATTCACTGGAGGATATTCGCTCCGTGCTTTAGTAAAATGTCGTGACCTCTGACCTTTCTCTGTCGTAGATTTTCTATGATCTGGTGCGACAGATCAACTCTAAAACGCCGTTGGACAAGAAGAAGACAAAAAAGAAGGGTGGCTGCACGCTGCTCTGAAAAGCCCTCCCACTGTCGCTCAAGGCCAGGTGAGTGGGTGTAAACAGCGTTTATTCCAGACACGTGCAGAGCTGCTGCTGCTCCCAGAACATTCAGACCGCTACATTTTCATTTGATTCTGAATTATCATAATTTGGTGGCAAATTGTATTAAATCCAAACTTCAATTAATGGAAGAATTGTTCATTTTGAGATGTGCTAATAAAGTTTGGAGAATGTTTTTTTTTTTTTGTCAAACTCTTACCCAGCTTCCAGTGTCATCCAAATTATTCAAGCCTGCGTGTGTGACAATCTATTTTACAGATTCATCTTTTAATCTAATCAAAGTTAGTTTGAATGTTTCATATGAACTTTTGATGTAGGAGCCTTTCTGGAACGCTCCTGCTGCTTCTGAGCCTCGTAACAGTATTTGTAATCTGAACCGTCGGTGTTGCTGCGTGTTCCGGCTCATTTACTTTAAATAATGTACTGTGCTGATGTACTGTACTTTCAACATTAGCAGTCGGTGTTTACCAAAGCGTCCTGTGTTGTGTATATGTGAGTCGTCTGTTTACATTCCTCTCACTTTGACATGAGAATCTGCCTCTGGAGACTTGAAGCTTGGTCCATTATTTAATTCAAGGTTTTTAGCTGAGCTGCAGTGAACTGTAACACTATGAGCATCAAGTAGGAGACATAATCATTTTTATTTTTATTAAAAGGGATCTTTTAATGATCAATATGAACACTAAAGGTTATAACACACAGCGCCTCCTGTTTTTAATGTTCCTACATTGGACTTCATTCTAATTTGTCTATGTTAGGTGGTTTAATCTGCACGGTTTAATGTTTTCACTTTATGCACCAAACAGGAGTAACACTTGTTTATTTTTGTCAAATACAATGATTATTTCTCTTCTAACAAGCTAATCCTGCCCGTCTTGTCACTTTTCAACCTGCTCAGTGGGCATATTAAATCCTTATGTCTCATAAATGCAGTGATGGCCGAAGCTTTTGACAGTTTCCAAGTGACACAGTCAGGACAGAACCACTTTGAGAATGAGACTTCTGCTCCAACAGTTTGTGTCGGACACAATTTACGATCATCTGTATTGACTTTTCTCTTTTCCTTCCTCCTGTACTTGCAGAAACCCTAATGATTAAGTGTTTCCCAGTGGATGGTGCCAGCATTCCAAGTCCTCTCCAGAACATTTGAAACAGGCTGACAGAGATACACTCGCAAAAATGGCAGGAGACGGCACATACTGTCACGATCTTCTTCTCTGCTTTTTAATGGCAAAGAAATCTGACTCTTTTTTCTTTTTTTCTTCTTTTTTTTGTCTTGTCAGCCTGATGACAACTGTTTTTGTCGTCATCTTTTTTTGTGTCTTTTCTTCTCCAAGGTGTCTTTCTTTTGGAAATACAAGTTTAAAAGAAGAGACCGTGGGTTTAAAATCCATATATGGGAACTAAAAATGTTTTTATTAAAAGTAATAACAGTCTTTGGCATATTGTGACAATACGTCTGCAGAAGAAATCATGTGAAACGTTCGCCCTCTCGGCCTTCTCGTACTTTTCTGCACTAACGGTGTCGACAAAGATGCGTCATTGTCCACGAGTTACTCGCTCCTACTCACAGGAATGTGTATTGATGAATTAACATCTTTCCTAAGTGACTTTGTTTTATATTGAGAGCTGTAAAGCCTTCCATATTTCCCATAATATATTCTACTTCCATTTTTGCATAATAAAGCTAAGGAAATTAGTATTTTATAGACTGATGGGGGAAATGGTTTGTTCTGATTTGTGTCTTGAGGCTGAAATTGTATTGTACTAAACCAACTCTAATATTGCTTCTTGCGTTTCCCTGTCACAGATGATTTTCCAGCTTTTATGAATGATTAAATTTTAGTACATTTTCATTAGTTGTGTTTTTTTTCACTCCGACTCATTTAAAATGCTGCTGAATGTTTCAAATGTTAATTTATCTTCCAGGATTATAAGCAGAGAGATAAATCAACATGTTATCGTGTTGATCTGTATGTTCGTCTGTCAGGTTTCATTTTGTTTCTGCAGCAGAACTTGTTTTTAAATGAAACTTGATGATTATCTAATGAGGGAATGAAGTGATGACTTGACATTCAGGTTTCAAGACAGAAATAGTACAACTTCAGGTAACTGTGATAACATCGCCTGCAAAACTTTAATTTCAGGTTTTGTAGGTGCTGTTATCTCCTGAGGACTTGTTTATGTTGTGAATCATAATTATGAAATGTACTCTTACATATTTATAACTTATGATTTTCTTAAAGTATGAAGGCTGTTCTTAAGAAGTATCAGTCAACTTCTGTCCTCTGCAAACAGTAGCTGAAGCAGATTATGTGCTGCTGAGTTCCTGTTGTTGCAGAGGACACCGATGTGAGAGGATCAATAGCTCCTAAAGAGCCTCGACGAGCTAAATCCGTAACTGGAGTGTTTTCCTGTCGGTAGAATCGACAGCCGGAGCCCGAGTCACCAGAGTTTTTGCCGAGGAGGAGTCGGATCAGTTGATGTGCTGCAGGGAAAGAGGAAGTGAGACTCCAGACACTCAGCTGCAACGGAAGTGAAGCGAAGTGAAGGAGAAAAAAGCAGAATAGAAAATGATCAGGTGATGGACTTGGCGAGTGAAGGACGACAAATTTTATATCTATAGAAGCGTAGCTCCTTAAGCAAAACCTCACCATCCCAGTTTCACAGTCTGTGATGGTTTCAGGGTTTTCGGGAGGAAATTAATTAAATTAAACTTGTTGTTCTACGAGTCTCACAATTTTGTGTTTATCAAGCAGACATAAATTACATTAAGTGCATCTGGGGCTTTCGAGGCCTCAGCAGTTTCTGGTGATCCAGCCTTAATCTCTAATTGCCTCTGTGGATGGTGCAGTGAGTCAGACTGGGTCTTCTTCCAAATATGTCATGCCTGCGAAAGGGTGCTGGAAAAAACTTCTGTGAATAACGAAAAGCTGATGAATAAATTGTGGAATCCAACATTCTGGCTTGTGGACCCTGAACAAAAAGCATCACCTACTTTGGGCCCCTCCTCCTGTTCTTGTTTGCAGTTCAAAGGAAACAGAAAGAAAGAGGCAAGGGCGGCAACGTTGTGAACAAACGAGGAAACATCACGATTTCTTATCGCCTCGAAAAGTCACAACATAGTTTAAATTTCCTCTTTTTTACCTGTGCTGTCTCTATTTTGTCTGTTTTTACCATAATGCTGAGTATTAATGAGCAAACATTTCACAGGAAGGTTAGAATGAGGGAAAATAAGAAGATATTACAACAAATTCATGCATCAGAACTTTTTCCTCTTTAACGACCCCTAAATTTAATCATGTGACCATTTGGGGGACACCGGCCCCAAGGTTTGGAACCACTGGACTAAACCACATGAAAAGCTCATGCATGATCGGACAATGTCACAAATAGTAGTGTACGGGGGTTCCGCAGAATGAATGATTTTGCACATTTTGTTCTACTTTTTCAATGAAGTTTGATTGTGAATTCAACACTTATATATTGTTCTATCTATAATTAAAGGGACTGGGCACATTTCCCACCACAGGCTCCAGGAGCATTTATGATTAAAATGTACAAACGACAGGTTTAAGTGCTGAGGAACATGTGGAACCTCAGGCCTGCAGCTGGAACCCCTCAGATAAAGTTCCCTCTGCAGGTGACGGAGCGGAGCTGCAGGTTTCTCATCACCGCTGTTAACATCTCATTTCTCCACATCATCACCGCTGATTGATGAGCGCTGACTCCCCGGCTCCCTCGCCTACCCCCGGCGCTCCTCCCTGCCTCTCCCTCCCCTCCCTCTCTCTCCCACACTATGCATCCAGACGGACAGGCTACACGACCCCCCTCCCCCTCTTCCATCATTTTCCCATCTCTTTCTCACTCTCTTCCCTACAACAAACATGGCCGCGAAATCTGATGGTGCACCCGTCTCCGAGCGCAACGAGATCCCACCCGAGTGTCCCTCCAGGTCGGACCCGCGGCCGGCCCCGCGCCGCCTCGCCGAGCAGCGCTACTCGCTGCCGGACTGCTGCTGGGCGCTGTGCGCCCTTTTGGTCTTCTTCTCGGACGGGGCCTCAGACCTGTGGCTGGCGGCGGACTACTACCTAAGGAGGGACTACTGGTGCTTTGCTCTGACTCTGGTCTTTGTGATAGTCCCGTCCGTGGTGGTGCAGATTCTGAGCTTCCGATGGTTCGCATACGATTTCTCGGAAACCGTCGACAGCGGCACGGCGGCGGCGGCCGTGGTGGCGGCGTCGGGCGCGGAGGAGCGGGACTTCAGCACCAAGGACAGCGGCGAGCGGGGCGCTGGCTGCACCGGGGCGGAGGCGCTGCCGGGGCCGGGATCCACGGGAGGAGCCCGGGGCTGCTGCAGGGTCCTCGTGTGGATCCTCCAGGCCATCATTCACACCTTTCAGCTGGCACAGGTCTGGAGGTAAGTCTGAACATATATGAGAGGGGTAGGTGGGGGGGACTACACATTCAGCCTTTGTGTGCACAAGTGTGTGTGTGTGTGTGTGTGTGTGTGTGTGTGTGCACATGCATTCCCCAAAGCCCAGCATCCCTCCCTGCATGTGGCTAAACGCTTATGAAACGTAATCATCCAGGGGAGGTCTGTGCCCAAAATGCCACAATGTCTTTTCGTATTGTTTGACATTTCTCTGTGTGGCTTAGAAAAGCAGCATTAGACTCCACCCACCCACTCCCCCAACCCCCTGACGCGCTTTTAGGTCAATCATCTCCAGCGAAATCACCAACTCTCCTCACCAATCGCCTTATAGAGGGAAAAAATCCCTTTGTCTTTTGAGGTTTGGGGCGAGTCTGCAGAATGAACACTGGTGGATGTCAGGGCAGGTTGTGGTGATGTGTGGCCTCACCTCCCCTTCACTGCTTCAGTTTATTTCCAGGATGCTTGAGCCTCCCATGCTCTGATAAAATCCCTGATCCCCAATCTGCTCTCGGTTTAAAGGGGGAGCTACTCTCCGCCGAGCCCCTGCGATGTGTTTAATCACCAGACGAGCTGCTCTCACGTGGATGGTAGAAGGTCTGTAGGTCAGCTGCTCAGTCAGTGATGGTGAGGCTCAGACCTGAGAGCTCTGATGGGGTTTGACAGGCCTTGGACTGCTGCCAGCCGGGAGGAGGCATTCACATGAGCTGTGGTGGGAGGAGGGTCACACGGAATCAGATCACGTTCAAGGGTAATTTGTGTTTTATAGACATATTGGGTTTTTTTTGCAGGAAGACAAATAACGTGTAATAATGAAATCAGATACAAATCAATTGATTTATTTGCAGCTCTCTCTGTCTGTCTTTGTGGTCTTTTCTTCCTGCCTCCTTAGACAGCCCCTGGGTAATATATATATTGATTCCTTATTTCCTCCTGGAGACTTGGACTTCTGTGTGTGTGTCTGTGTGTGTGTGTGTGTCCAGGAGTACATTAAAAAAAATTGTGGCGGCACAGAATTACCGGTAATGCCATTAAAGCTGTTGTGTGAGCTTCATTTATCGCTGCTGCTCTCAGACCAGTGTGTCTGCACATTAAGAGGATTACCGCTGTGTGTTTTACCCTCAGCTGTTAACTCACGAATGATCCGTCACTGATACACGGTTAGTCAGGTGAGCCGGGATCAATTTGGGCCGGCCACCAGAATTAAATGTCAGCACACACGAGATGAGATGTGGGGTTGTGTTACAGACAGTGTGTGTGTCTTCCTGTACGGCCCAGCCTTTGACCCTCATTACTGCACATATGCTCCATTTTCTCAGTGTGTTACGTCCCAAGGCGCACTTTGTGAAGCACAAACCTGGAATAAAAAAGGGCTACACAAACTCCCTCGTGGTTCAGTGGGCTTGTTGACACAGGGCTCCTCTGACCCTTCTCCCCGAGGCAATTACTGAGACATTTATAGCGTCAGTCCTCTGTAGCAACCAGCGGTCCTTTTCAAACAGCGTTGGGTGATGATAGCGACAGTCGTTTGCACGTTGTGTATTTGCAGAGAACAAATAGATGTCCCATGTCAACACATTTGTGCAGAAATGTGTTTGCAAAGTGCACGCTGCTACATGATGTGTGTGAGTTGCACAAGGTCATTACGGAAAAGGTTGAGAAAAGGTTGGCACGACATGTCAGCCAAGCTCAGGAGTTCACAGAGGGATTTTCAGCGCGGTCCCCCCCCCCCACACACACACATCTTCAACCTGACAACGAGATTCAGAGCGTTTGTTTGTATTTCTCCTCTCAGCAGCCTCATCATATTTTGCCTTTGCTGCAGCCCCCTAGCTTATTTCATTTGAAGAGAGATGGCAGACAAGCTCTGCACCATCCCCACCCCCCAACCCCCAGTGTCTGTACTAAAATTAAAAACCACAGCGCTGCTTAGTTCAGTTTCAGTCTAATCTAAATCCCAGAGGAGCAAGCAACCAGCTTTTTTGGCAAGAACTACTGACAGCTCCCCGAGTTTGAAATAATGAGCTATGACTTCTGAGAGTCTGTGTTTGATGTTCCAAAGTTTTTGAAGCAAAGTATTACAACCTGAAATCCGACTTTCAACAAAACTTAAACCTCAGTGTGTGAACCGTGTCTCTGATACACAGGTATGTCCACGCCTTGTATTTGGGCGTGCAGAGCCGCTGGCACGGGGACCCGGAGCGTCGCCACTACTACTGGCGCATGATGTTTGAGAGCGCCGACATCAGCATGCTGCGCCTGCTGGAGTCCTTCCTGAAGAGCGCCCCTCAGCTGGTGCTGCAGCTCAGCATCATGATCCAGGCCACTCAGGTGCTGCCGCTTCAGGGTGAGTGGCCCCAAAAAGAACAATCACAACAGTCATCAGCGCCATGTCAGAAATAAACCATCAGTCAATCAATGGCTGCAGCCCACGCTGGGCATGATGAGTCACTCAACCCAGCCGCCACTGAGCAGAATTTATATTCTTGATGTGCTAAACTTCAAAAACCAAGTTTCCCCAGAACCATTTCCATCCTCTCTAACTTCTCCATCCCTCTCCTCCCGTCTCCTCTTCACTGTCTCCTCAGGGCTTTCAGCTTCTGCCTCACTGATGTCCCTCGCCTGGATGATCTCCTCCTATCAGAAAGTCCTGAGAGACTCCCGAGACGATAAGCTACCCATGGCCTACAAGGCCGTCATCGTTCAGATTCTGTGGCACCTGTTCACCATCGGGGCCCGTACTCTGGCCTTCGCCCTGTTCGCCTCCGTGTTCCAGCTCTACTTTGGCATCTTCATCGTGGCCCACTGGTGCATCATGACCTTCTGGATCATTCAAGGCGAGACAGACTTCTGTATGTCCAAGTGGGAGGAGATCATCTACAACATGATGGTTGGCATCGTGTATGTTTTCTGCTGGTTCAGCGTGAGAGAGGGCCGCACCCGCTGCCGGATGCTCATCTACAGTCTGACTGTGTTCGTGGAGAACGTGGCGCTGACCACTGCCTGGTACCTGTACCGCGGGAATCGTACCTCAGACTTCTACGCCGTCACCATGGTGTGTGTGGTGGCCAGCAGCTACGCTCTGGGCACCTTCTTCATGTTTGTGTATTACTGTCTGCTGCACCCTGACGGCCCAGTCTCAGGATGGGGCTACATCGTAGAGAAGGAGGTGCCTGTGGAGTTGCTGGCCTCACCCGCCACCAGCCTCCCCCCTGACCTGGTGAGCAGCCCCCCCAGGACCCTCCAGAGAACTAAAGGCTCAGACAGGGAGCAGGGGCCTGGGGTGGACGGAGACGTCTTTCAGGTTCGACCGCCTCGAGGAGCTCAGGTGCCGGCGCAACACCTCACACCCAGAACAGAGGGGCCTGTCATCCGGATAGACCTTCCCAGGAAGAAGTACCCGGCCTGGGACGCTCACTTCATCGACCGCCGGCTGCGTAAAACCATCCTGGTGCTGGAAAGCGCTGCCCCAGTCACACCGAGGATTCAGTACCGCTGTCTGGGCACACCCAAAGAAGTGATGGAGTTCGAGACCACCGTGTGATGTGCTGAAGGTGCTGTGACTCAGCTCGCTGCCATGTGGACATCCTGCCTTAACTAAAAGTGGCAGGGGCATGACTCTCACGGAGCAGTCTGTTTCAGCTCCACGCCGACTTGATCACTCTCTCTACTGTCGAGAAGTGGAGACAAAGAGAGGGACGGAGTGCGGTGGCTTTATTTATTACAAAGGCAGAACCCTGTGATGATGTTGTCTACTGATGGTGCATATTTTAGTTTCTGTATCATTTCTCAGGTCAGGAAGTGGTACAGGAAGAGCTTGGCGGCAGAGCTCGCCGTCCGGTGAACGAAGAGAGGAGCCCGTGCGAGCGGTGAAGTGGAGCTGTGTGACGATCAATCAAAGGCAGCACGTCCTCGTCAGTGGAGGTGTTTCTGCTCCTCCTCTCCAGGCGGGGCGTCGACCACAGAGGCAAGCCTTCAACATGCATGACTACTTATGGCAGCTAGAACCGAAAACATCACCCAACACCATGTAGAGCGGAGGCATTTTGAGATGTTTTAAACACAAACCTACAATAAACACAACACAGGACCCGATCGCCATAATCATTATTTCCCATAGATATTCACTCATGTTGAAGGAGTCTCTGAAAAATGCTGCTTCAAATCTGACGGGCAGTTCAAAGGCAACATCTGAGTTGAATGTAAAAACAGTTAAAATGTGATATTTGTGACAAGGCTTCAAGCATTTTCATGCTGTTAGTGGGATTTACAACATTCCTGTGGTAATATAATAGATATATCACTTGTTTTTGAGGTAAGCTAGAACAAAAAAAAGAGGTTTGTGTGTGTTTACAAGTGATCTGTTGTTTTTGGGACATGCCGTCACTATTATCCTGACCAGATGCACCTTCATCCAGAATGTGTATGCACCAGATACAATAGCTACAAAAAGATTTCCATTACATTCACAGGATGTATTCTACAGAGGGGACTCACCACAGTTGTATTTTCATACTACACACGTTCATTTCCATGTAAATTAAAGTGTACAATGATGTGGACGTTACCGAGGGACAGCACCGTCTGTGGTTGTACTTTGTTATCAGAAAAAAATATATGTCAAATTAGAATTAGCCACAGACTCCAGACTCCGAACAGAATAGCTCTGATATTATTGATAGAACAGGCATGTGATACTTTTGGTAAGACTTCATTTTACAGGTTTGCTATATTCTCATATTTTCCTCAAAAGTTTCCAAGAAAGAAGAAAGTTATCTGATGTGTGCTTTAGAGAAATCAGAGCAGTTGTTGATTCCAGATTTCTGATATTTCAATAACTGCTTCGTATAAACACCAGATACGTTTTTATTGATTATTGGAAACTTTGTTCTTTGCAATTCTCTGCATGGTCAGCTGAAAAAAAAGAGTTGAAGTTGCAGTAACTTATTAAATTGAAATTAGACATGAAAAAATCAGTAAAATAATTGATTAGCTTATTGACAGAAATATTATCTGCAACTATTTTGATCATCGCTTAATCATTTCAGTCATTTTTCAAACAAAAACATTGAAACAACTTCTAAATACCTGCAGACGTCAGACACTCAAAAGAGACGTTTTGCTGCGTTTCTTTCTTATATTTTATAAACAGAATATTTGAGCATTTGGGGAATTGATGTGGTAATTTGCCTGTTTAATAATGTCTGCGCTCATCTATAAATACAATTACATAAAAAAAGTTCTTTCCAAGAAGCTTTTAAGAAAATAACAAGGAATTTATGGACCCGTAACAAGTTCTTAATTTCATCAGGGTTGCTCTTTTATAGAATAGTCACAAGTGAAACGTTTCTGAACTGCGTTTGTGTGTGTGCGTGTGTCTGTGTGTGTTTGTGTGTATGTGTGTGTAAGCTCACATACCAGCATGTGTATGAGTGTATGTGGATGAGGGGGAGGGGCTTTTTGAATTTAATTTGAAATAGTGTCGCTGAGACGCGACAGTTTTGTTGTAAACACTGTCGGCTCCTCTTCCCCCCCAGATGACACAGAAATAAAGTACCGGCCCACAGAGCACCTTTACCACACCTGTGTCAGGACCAAAGCCTCAGAGGCTTCACATTGATGGTGCTAACGGTTCTGAGGCCATCAAGTAACAACCACATTACAGATGAGCTTGTCGTGGCAGGAGCTGAGCTGAGGCTGTACCTCAAACATAAAGCTAGAATCAAAAAGCCTTAAACTGTTGCTGTTCAGAGCAAGAAAAAAAACCCCGTGAGTGATCAAGTAGGTGAAGACAATTTCATTATGTTGTTGTTGCTACAATAAAGAACAATGTGTTTATCTGACTCTGACTGAGGGTGCTGTGTTACACAGACATGGATGGATACATAGATACATACATATACATAGATACATAGATACATAGATACATAGATACATAGATACATAGATACATGGATACATAGATTCATAGATCCATACATTGATATATAGATACATACATAGATATATAGATAACATATTTATAACACAGTTTCATTATGTTGTTGTTGCTACAATAAAGACCAATTTGTTAACCTGACTGTGACTAGATACATAGATACATTTATATAAAGATACAAAGAAACAGAGATGCAAATAGATGGATGGATGAATGTTCTTTAAAACAGACTCACTCTCGCATCATGTTCACAAATCAATGTGGTGTGAAACCAAAATGAAAATCCTCTTCGATCACACCATCACAGTTTACCATGGATTTCTTCACCAGTACTCTTCTGAGAAGGAAAACACTGGTGTTGGATACCTCAGAGGTGGAGGTACAAGGATATGATATACATATAAATGGGTATGAAATCACAATAAGAGGTATAAAACATGTAATGCGAAGAAGACACTAGTGCTATTTTAATCATCAATAAAGCAGCACAAATTCTGTGATTAATGTTCATCTCTGCCCAGTCTCCAAAACTAAAATGACTTATTTTCCTCACTCAATTGTATTTTAATTTTAAGAGAAAGTAAAATCAAATTGTTTTTTATGAATGATTAATTAGTTTTTTAATTATAAATATTTACTGAGTTAGTGGTGAGCTATTTCCCACTGTTTACATTCATCCAATCAAAAACGAGCCTCGACAACGTGTCCGTAATATCTCTTATCCAATTACCTGCGAGTATTTACAATACAGTTTGCATAATTACCGTCTTAGCCAATCAGCGCACAGCGGGGCCGGGCCGAGGAGCCGGTATCCTCTTCCTTCATCAGCCACATTTCAAACCAGAATGGCGACCGCCCTGTGCGGAGTGCAGGCCGCCGGCAGCGCCACGAAGCCGGCCAAGACTTACCGCGAGCACCGGAGGAAAGCGAAGGACTCCCGGCGGCGGCAGGCGGCTCTTCTGTTCCTCAACAACATCTCGCTCGACGGGCGGCCACAGGGGGTTACACACGGTGGAAGTGCGGAGCTACAGAAAGCCGCCACGGAGGAGCAGCGGCTCGGGGACAGAGACGGAGCCGTCTCGGTCTCGTCTCCTCCGGCTGCTCCGCCTCCTCCTCCGCCGCCGGTAGTCCAAGGAGCGGCCGTCCAGGTGACGGAACCGTCCGGCAGCGGCTCATCCTCCAGCGTCCCCGGGGTGGAGACTCCTACCCGGCCTTCTTTGGTCATGTCTCCGGGACCGGCCGTGGGGGCCAACGAGGTATTTTTGGATGGTGTTAGTCTGGCGGAGACGCTGACCCCGGACACCCCCCTGTCTCCGGGGCCCGCCGGCCACCAGCCCTGCTCCCGGGCCAAGTCCACACCCGCCGCCCTGAGCCCGGCCGGAGCATGTCCGGAGTCTCGGCAGAGGTGAGTGAGTGTGTGTGTGTGTGTGTGTGTGTGTGTGTGGATCATCATGGGCCTTTAAATGAGACCAGCGGTTATCATGAGCGGTTATCTACTTTCATTCTCTTACAGTAGTAAATATATATCTGTAGTTATTTATTTAAGTATAATAAATATAATCATTAATCTGTTTCTGGTGAACATTGCACCTTTGTGTCTTGTAGTCTTATTGTTGTCTTATCTCTTGTGTTAGTTGTCAGATTTATGATGTGTGGTTTTAAGAAAACAACATAAATCTTACACCTGTTGTCTAAAGGTGGTTTGGATTTGACCCTTGTCGTCATCCTTCCATCACGTCCACACCTGAGTGACATCACTGACCCACAGCCCTTTGATTGGTTGATGTTGAGACGATGAATGAAACATGTTTCCTCCCCTTGCTCAGGTTGAGGAATGTCTCTGGTTCTCCTGGACCCAAGGTGCCAAAGAAGGTCCACTTCATCAAGAGTATGAGACAGTATGACACCAGAGGATGCAGGTCAGTCTGCAGCTTGTGTTTACACACAACACACATCTATACACAGTTGAGTAACACATGAGTAACTCTGACCTACTACCCACATGTCAGAGAACTTCAGACAAACGCAGGCAGTTTCAGGTCAGAGTGTGAACCAGGCCGGTGTCCAGCAGGGTTACACTGCTCCTGCTGGTATTGTAATAAGCGGCTTAACTCTGGCAGAGACTTAGTTTTGGGCTGCAGACGACAAACAGCACTGCAGCTGCTGAGTTGCGATTGCTTCCGTGAGTTTAATCGCCCCTGGGAGTGGAGCGAAAGCTAAAAGAGGTGCAGTGGAATTGAAACAGCCTATTGCACCAACAGTGAAGTAACAACATTACCAACACCGGACCAAAATATCCCTGTGTCGGCCGCTTGTCCAGCTGCTCGATTTGAGATGATTCTGTTTTCATACCGAGTCCCTGACATACACACGTCATCCAGATGTTTCTTCTTTTTCCAGAGTTTTTCATTCCTCCTCCGCCACATGTCACCGTCTGACACAAGCTTCATGTTCATATCCACCCACATGCTGTTGCGTCACAGGTTTTCTGCGGGTGTGTGCAAAAAGAATGATACCTGTAAGTGTTCTGAGGGCGTGTCTCTCTGCTTCTGTGTGAGGCAGGTACACAGTCAAGGTTAGGAATATGAGATAATTAACGCCAGGAGAGTCAGGGGTGAGATATTGTTTCCCTGTAGGAGATTTGATATCTGTCCCTCAAGGTCGGACCCGGGTGTTTACTGCAGAGTGTCCGCAGCTGAGATGGCTGTGACCGTGTGTTTTATTGACTGACCGGTGGATTGTGTGGAGCTGAAGGTGTTTGTGTTTTGTGGTCCCACGAAGTGTTGTTGTGTTCACTAGTTGGGCTGAAGTTTAGTAGACTTTAGTAGACTGAGAACTCAGTTTGACAGTTCTAGTGAAACTGTAACGTGTTTGCTAGTTTCCTGTTGAATTTGTCTCTGAGCCCTGGTTTGTGTCTCTGGCAGAGATCAGCATCTATCAGAATCTATAAGCATTAAACAAAGGTGAAGTTTGATATTTACTACTTTTCCAGGCTCATGTTAGTTAAGTAGCTATTTTTTTATAAAAGTTTTTTATTTATGTCAACAGCCAAATGGTTTGGTAAAATAAATTATCAGCAGATTTATGGAAAACTAGGACGTCTCTCAGGCAGGTGCAGAAAACAGTCTCGAAAACGTGCATTGGAACATTTTAATGACTTTTTTTCAGTAGTTTATATTATCATACAAATGTACACTTTAATATTTAACTTATGATTTTAAAAGGGACAGTTTTCTCCTTTCTGTTAAACTCGACTTCTGAGATACAAAGATTATTTGATAATCGAAATAGTTTCCAATTAATTCACTAATGATTCAGCTCAACCTATTGTTTCTCTGTTACTTGGAGGCACAACCTGGGGCAGGTCCCGCTCCCAGACTTCCCTGCCCCTGTTGTAGACTCCAGATTGAAGTGGGCCGTTGTTTAGCCGTGGGAGTGATCGAAACAGAAGCGGCTCTGTGACAGATTTTTGTATTTCGCTGGTGAAAGTCGGGCGTTCAGAAGCTGTAGGTGTAGAAGTCATTGTTGCCTGAAGACTGACGCTCCATCTGTTCTGTCTGCCTGTACTTGCGGTGTCCTGCAGGATCATGCTGATTTGTGCCAAGCGGTCGCTTTACGCTACTTTCTCAGTGCTGCCCTATGAAGAGAGCACTCACCTCAGGTACAAAACCAGCACCATCCCAAGCACACAGCACCCACCCATCGCTTTTATGTTTTCATCAACCTCCATATCATTATCATGACAGGTCAGTGTGTGTGTGTGTGTGTGTGGAGAAAAATGACGTAGGTGTGATTCTTTGTGAACAGTGAAATGAAGATGGAGACTCAGAGACAGAGGCTGTCGTCTGTGGTGGCTGCAGACCTTCTTCCTTACTTGGAGGGTGTGGAGCTCGGCGCCTGCGGAAAGGTAAATGTCTCGTCGTGCTCTGGAGACGTAGCAGGAGATTCTGCGGATTAGATGCATTCACAGGAAACAGGAAAATCTGGCTGTGAAAGTCTTTTGTTTGTAGCGTTTCGACAGCGGTGTCAGTTCCTTCCCGTCAACAAAAGCTCCTGAATCTCTTTGTCTTAAGTTTGTGTGTTCTACATAATCCCTTATTTCCTTCTTAGATATTAGTTTTGTCTGTTGCATGTTAGAAACGTCGCCCACACGCCCACTTGTTTGCTGTGAAGTCTCTGGATAATCTCCTGCTGTATTCTCACGTGGGCTCACACGGACATTCTCTGGAGTTTTTACCGGGGGGGCCGGCAGGAAGAACTCCAGAGAATGTCCGAGTGAGCCCATGTGAGAATCAACTGACTCTGGCATTTCTGTCCTGGAGCAGCTTAAGGCAGTTTCAAAACCAAACGCATGATGACAGGATTCTACATCCTGTCATCATCGCCTACATGTGCTGTCTCTCTCTTGATTGGTGTAGAAAGGGGCGTGTGTCCAACTTCAGTGTTTCTCATGATACCGAAAGGAAATTTAGACTTTTATAACAGTTTACACATTAACTTGATTATAAATGAATATGAAACATAAATGCATGTTTTAATCTTCAATGTTTATTCTGCCAAATAAGATTTCATATCAGTAACTGATAAATCTGTGAGGCTCTGAGCCCGACATTGTTTTCCTGATGTCCTTCGTCCACCTCAAGGTTTGACGTGTAAGACGCTTTCCTGCTCAGCACAGTTGTAAAGAATGTGTTTCTGTAGCTTTCCTGTCGGCTTCTCTGTCCTCTCATCATCGAGAGGCTTCCCTCAGCAGAACTGCGTCTCTCTGGATTATTTCAGTTCTTTGGCATCGCTCTGAGTTAAAACCTTAGAGACTGTGGAGAATCACAGGAGATCTGCAGTTTCAGAAATATTCAAACAAGTCGTACTGACGCCAGCAATCATGTCACAGTCAGAGTTATCGAGATAACACGTTATTTCTGAAGCTGGTGACCGTTATCATGGTTTAATTCATTTCCCTGCTGCCACACGATTGGCTGAGCCCGAGTCGGTGATCCTCTGAAAAGGAAGGAGTACGGTTGTTCCTAATAAATTGCAGAAAGAGCGTTGTACTGAAAGACACAGTGACCCTGACATTATCTCTGATTCTCTTGTGTTTCCTCCTCAGACTGTGTCGTACGCTCAGTTCCTCTATCCGACCAACGCCCTGGTGAGGCAGAAGAGCGGCAGCGCGCCGGAGAACGGAACAGCCCAGACCCCCCAGTCCCGTTTCCGTGGCAACGGCCAGAGGAACTTCACCCAGGGTCGTCTCAACAACAGCGTCACGCAAGAGCCGCGTACGTCTCAGATTAAACCTCTACAGAGACACGCCTGCTTCCTGGTTCTTTAACTGACCTGACTTTGTTTTTTTTTTCGTGTTTTTTAGATGCAGAGGAGGTGGCAGAGTACGACCCCAACCTGCTCAGTGACCCTCAGTGGCCGTGTGGGAGACACAAGAGGGTTCTTATATTCGCTTCCTACGTGGTGAGTTTGTTTTTTATTCAGCTCACTCACAACAGGGTTAGAGTCATATTCCCTGAAATGTCAAAAGACCTTCTACCATAACTGTGGTTCAGGATCTTTTTTATTCTGATGAGATCAGGAGTGTGTCTGCGATCAGAGGGTTAAAAAGCTGAAACGTTTCAACTTTGGACAAATTGAACCAGTTAAATGTCATGTAAAGGAAAAATCTAGTTTCCGTAATTAGGATAGAGGTTTAGAGAAATCTGGTTTCCTCAGGTGTTGTACTGTGCAAACGTTTTAGCCTCTAAAAGTAAAGTTTGGATGTTTAACTGTCACTTAATCTATGGAAGGGATGAGTGCTGTCATGGTTGTGTGGCCTCGCTCAGGTTAATCCCTTTGAAAAAAACAAATGCATACAGAAACATGACTGGAACTTTCAGCTCTGGCTAATGCTTTGCTTCTGGAAATCCCTTCTTCTCCTCTGCTCCACAACAGAACTTTGCAATGAAAGTAACAACTCAATCAAATAGATTATTTGTGTCATGACTCTTTACATTTTAAAATAGCAGCCGTTCTCTCTACACCCATCTGTCGGTCCGTCCTCTCACTGTTATGACAAAAACACACACACACAGACACACACACAAAATTCTCCACCAACATGGCCGTGTCTTTCTCACAGTGAAAGTAAGAGAGCCATGTTTGCAAAACACGGTTGTGTTTAAGGGAGAGATCTGATTACTGATGTGCTGCTTGTATAAGTGAAGTTCTCTCTTGACCTGTTTTACCTGCTTCCTTCTGTTGGGTCATGTGACTAATTGTGACACATGGGCTGTTGTTAGTTGCAGAAAACGGACGTGGTCCTTTAACCTGTCAAAGTAAAGCAGTTCTCTAAAATCACATGTTTCCATTGCTGCTCAGTCACAAGACTGAAACCTCCAGCATGAGAATGTGTGGAAACATGTTCCAGAGACAGTTTACAAAACCATGTGTGAAGCTTTGCTGTTCTGTGATTCCTGCTCACATGCTGCTCTGTCTCTGCAGACGACTGTTATCGAGTACGTGAAGCCGTCCGACCTGAAGAAGAACATGAACAACACCTTCAAGGAGAAGTTCCCCCACATTAAGCTGACACTGAGCAAGATAAGAAGGTACAGACCTCTTCAGTTCCACGTAGATGTTCAAACTTTGCTCTTTTTTGAACGTTGAACCTCCTCACATGATTCAGTCTTTCTTAGAACACTCCTCAGTAACCCTTTCCCCTTCCCCTGCTCTAGCCTGAAGAGAGACATGCGGCTCGGGAGCGAGGACTGTGGCCTGCAGCCCGTCACCATAGCCATGGCCTTTGTTTACTTTGAGAAGCTGGTGCTGCAGGGTCGACTCAACAAGCAGAACAGGAAGCTGGTTGCAGCGGCCTGCGTGCTGCTGGCTGCGAAGATCAGCAGTGATCTGCGGAAGCCAGAAGTCAAACAGCTCATTGATGTGAGTACAGACAGACACACAAACAGACAGACACAGACAGACACACACAGATCTCTGTCAATGTATACAAACCTGAAACAAAGCAGGATGATGTTTAACTGAAGTGAAGACACAGTAAAAAAGCCTGTAACACACATTCAACTAAAGTTATTCAACAAAGATTATTTCTTCAATGCTCACACACATTAATCAGGAATAGAAACAGGTTCTAGTCGATGTTATGTGAGTAAATAGTGTTAGATTAAAATCTGATTTATTTAACTTGATTAAAGGTGAAGTAAGAAGTCTTCATTTGACTGCACCACAGACAACAACGGCCTCTCTGACTCAGAGGGACCTGGAATTTAACACATTCAAATGTTAATGAAACCATTCAATATTGATCTTATGTTCACTTTATACACACCGTGCCTACAGGAGGGAACAATTTGACATGGTTCACAATTTTACTCAGTAGAGCACATAACTCTGCCAAGGCCCAACAATCTCCTTGTGAAACACACTTACTTTCACCAGATCCAGATTTGTATTAGTCTGTGCACTAGGGCGGAGCAATTAACCGAAAATATACAGAAACCAACATTTATAACCGATTTAATCATGCTCGTTAAATTTCTGTTTATGCTTTCCACAATGTGTGCATTCATAAACTGGCGTGTACCGTTAGGGTTCCCCCACTGACCTGCGCTCACTTTGCATGTTAACAATAAACACCAACACTAATTAGAAGTAATTAGGACTTGAACAGTACTGAAGTTTAATGGGGGGGAGGTCCAACATTTTGTTCACAAGAGGCGAGACACACACAGTCAGGACATCAGGGTGAAAGTGACGTTAACGATCAGGATTCATGATCCGACATCAGCAATTCATAACTAAATAAATGTGTGAAGGGCGACAGAGACACACACACACACACACACACTCTCCTGCAGACAGGAGTGAAGTTCCTCCAGCAGATTTCTTTTAGTATCCAAACAATAAATCTCTCAAAGCCTTTCATCGAATCCCAGATGTCCCCCGACTCCATTATGGACTTTAAAGACATTAAAATGCAGTCAATGCCACATGAGCGGTTATGGAGCAGACATTGATCGAGTGGCGTTATAATGTCTCCGTCGTTCACCTGCATGATCATTTAATGGATGTGACGCATCACAACATGTTCCTCTAAACTCCTCCTGTCTCTCTCTCTCTCTCTCTCTCTCTCTCTCTCCCCCTCCCTCCCGACGAGCAGAAGCTGGAGGAGCGTTTCCGTATAAACGGCCGAGAGCTGATTCCCCTGGAGTTCCCGGTGCTGGTTGCTTTGGAGATGGGACTCTACCTGCCCGAGAGCAAGGTCATGCCGCACTACCGCCGACTGGTGAAGCAGGGTTAGAGTGACACCCCTGTACTCTGCTGACATCATCCATAACACCAGCAAGTGTGTGTTTTGTTTTTGTGTGTGTAAGTTTGGTGGATTGACCAGTTTATAAGCCATCATGTCTAAAACAAATTCTATTTATTTCCTGTCGGTGAGAGGAACTTGTTTACACTCGATGTGAATGTGTGTGTTTTTGTACGTGTGACATTTTGATGGTGATGCAGTCACAAGCTCTATGTTAGAGACGTCCAATCAGCACGTTATTTGTGCTTTTATTTTCTCATGATTTTTTCCTCACCTGTTTCTGAAGTGTACGCTGTGATCTTTGTGGAAAAACTCTTCACTGGCACCTTTCTCCCGACTGAACAGTTCAAGTTGAGTGTTTATCACAAATGACAGAGAAACCACTCTGCTTATTTTTGTGAACGCCTTTTACAAACCACTGTGACATTTTTTAGACATTAAAACTGTAGATTGTGGTTGTGTAACAAGGTTTAAGTCCATTTTTCAAGAAGCGATGTTTTAATTTGAAATGTCCGTCCCACAGTGATGCAGCCACTTCATGAATTCATCAAAAAAAAACAACCGTGGCAGCTCCGTGTTTAAGAATTTGTTGTTGTTGGTGATGAATCTGTGCTGATATGTATTGTCTATGGTGTCACGTAAAGAAAAAGGATTTCTGAGCTGTCATATTTATAGAAATTGTATGTTTTTTATTTTAAATGTCTCATTACCCAGGGATATGTTTTTGTCAGATGCACTGGAATGTAATTCTAGAAGTCATATTTTTTTCAGTTCTCAGGAATCTTTGCTTTTTTTCCTCATATCTTTGAATTGCTCTTGAAGTCAAACCCAAAGAGGTGTAAACGTTTTACCGGAGCTGTTGTCACTGAAATCCCCTGAGCGCCGTTGAGAGCCGGTGTTCGGTGACTTGTTTGTGACTGAAGGAAAAACCCAACTGTCGGAACTCTGCAGCATGTGAATGGATGTAAGAGTTTCTTTTGCCAACAGCGGTGGAGCCTGACCGCAGTGCGAAGCGTTCAGGTCTTTGTGCCAAAAGGCGGATGAGTACGGGGGGGGGAGAGAGAGAAAAGTGCCTGAAACCACAGTGGCAGTGAAATGGTTAACCATCTCATCGTCAGTGATATTTAACGTTGACATTTCTTCATCTTGCTGCTGTAGAGAATTTAAAATGTTGAGGTTGTTCTTTATCTGTGAGATCACACACACTTTCTGGACACGTGTTACTGTTCGTGGACATGATGGTGATTCAGTGTTGTGTGTCTGTAATGTGTAACTGCAGAAAGTGTATCTGTGTGTTGGATGTCAAACTGTGAAATAATCCACTGTTTTCTTTTTGTAAAATGAATGTTTTTTGAAAATATATTTTCAGACACTGATTAGTCTTCTGGGTTAGAGTTTGTTTTCAACTCCAGCAACATTTGTGAACCTGAATCTAGATCGCCCCCTGGTGGCTGTCTAGAGTACCAGTAACAAACCCTCCTCCATGTTGGTGGACTACATGTCAAATACATTTTGAATTAAAAGATGTTAAAATGATGTCTGTTCAAGTGGTAATTTAGATTTTCAAGAGCTCAGACTGTAGCACCTGTCTCCAGGATATTTTAGCACCACCTGTCGGCCATCTTAAATCAGTCTATTGTGAAACAGATGCTAAATAAAATCGACTGTAGCTCCAGATAGAAAATAACCACAACAGTCAGGAGTGTTTCTCATCACTTTACTCGTTCCCTTGTGTAAGGGCAGCTGACATGCAGGAGGGACACATGTTCATTCAGTTAAATAAGTAAATATGAACCCAGCACACTGTTACAGGATGAACACAGCACTATCAGCTAAGTCTCAACTAGATTAATCACATTCCTTATCCTGGTAATATTAATAAAATGTAAGGAGCAGCTAAATAATTCAATAAATTATAATGTCAATGGTTTTTAATCCAGGCTCATGTCCTCATCGTCGTCTTTCTTGTCTTTGGAGTCTCCGTCCTGGTCCGACTTTGTCTCCGTCTCCATGGCTTTAGCAAAAGCCTCCACATCTGCAAAGACAGACAAACGTTTAGAAGTGAAGGCTTCAGGTAAAGATTGCATTGGATATCATTTAAATCCATGAAACACTTAAGGAAATGATTAAGTCTGTTTATTCTTTCTTGGTATAAACAAATCCCAGAAGGAGATCTGAACCAAAGACCTTCAGGTTCATCTGTTAATCTGATGAGAAAGCGTTTGAAATGGTAAAATCATTTCCCAACATTTACTTCTGCTTGTGTAACGCCAACAACCAACTCTTTTAGAAAAACCTTCTAAAATAATTTTTAGGATAAAATGTTTTAAGTGTTTAAAATCTTGATCTGCAAAGTAACTATAACAAATAAATGTCAATTAAAAACGATAAAAATATAATATCTCCCTTCGATACCTTGGAAATACTCAACACCATTTCACTGCTTTAAAAGATAGTGTCTGTGTTTTAGTTTTTAGTTTTCTAAGGTTCATTTAAATCTCTTGTGCACCTATAAAGAAAGATGAAAATAATAAATGGAAGTTATCACGATTAGAGAAAGAAATATCTTATGTAAAGAGGAAGAAGGAAAGAAAGAATGTCCCCCCAGTGAACAGTGTGTGTGTGTGTGTGTGTGTGATGTGGGTATAACACTGACCTCCTTTGTTGGCGGCGTCCACCGCCTCTGCAGGCAAACCGAACTGGTTCATCAGAGGTCCCAACTGCCCGGACGCCAGAGCGCTGCTGAACATGCTCATCGCCTGCAGAGGACGATAAATACCGAGAGTCACAACCAGATGCTAAATACCAGACTCTGCTCAGAGGAGAGAACAAAGTGCAGAACTTCACATTTTATCTCGGTGCTCGAGGACAGTCAAATATTTAATGTCAAACTCCCCTGGAAATAAAAAGCCTGGATCGGTTTGTTGGTTTATCAGATTTCATGACTGGAACTGATTCATGTGCAATAAATACGAAGTTTTGTGGAATTTTAACTCTGTATTTCCAAATCTCTTAAATCAATGAATAATAGTAAAGGATGAAACATAATCTTCCATCGTGTTCATACAAGGTTTCCCTGTTTTGAAATCATAACTTTTAAAGGGGGGGGGGGGCTCCCAGGAGGGAGACTGGGAGCTGACCTGCTGGAACTGGGGCGAGCTGAGCGTGTTCTGCAGCTCGTCGGAGCTCTGGGGCAGAGACTCTCCGGAGGGCAGGTAGGCCGTCAGCCTCTGCTGCACCTCAGCGTTCGCCAGGATGGGCGCCATGACCTCCGGTGTCAGGACGCTGGCCAGGTCCACTGCAGGAAACAGACAGACACGGGTCAGGTTGAATAAAAAGGCAGCTTGATTTTAAGTTCACGATACAATAAAAGCACCACCAGTTAAGGAATTCACAATAATGTGTTAGAATTAAAAACCGATTCATTGTTTAGACAGAAACACAAACTATGCTCCACTGGAGTCAGTCACTTGTCTCAGTCAGTTTTCAGTTTGATTTCACGCTTATATTTCAACATTTGATGCACTTTAAATGAGCTCAACTCTTCTCTGCACACATCCCTTCTTATTTTATCGCTTTGAAACTTTGTTAAACTACTTTTAAAACCTGCAATGACTAGTTTAATATAAGTGTTTATTTCGCTCTACACCACTATCTGATAAGAATCTCTCTTCAGTCTCTAAACGTTCCACTCGCCTCGTCAACAAGTCACTGAGATGTTTGTCTGTCGGCTCTTAAGTGCTGAACTGAGCTCATCAGGGCGTTTTCACAGGAAACTGCTGCAGCTGAAAGCAGCGCGAGTGAATCAACACAATAAAACTGAGACATCGAGCTGAAAGCTGCATAAAGATCCACAGAGCGGAACTAAAGACTGAGATGATTCTAGTTTGTCCCCCTCTCACATACAGGAAGTCATGTGATGGCAGACTGCAGTGTGGATCCAGAGTCAAAGGCTGCTGGGCCCAGTAAAGGGCAGGTTCAGTCA
Source organism: Platichthys flesus (assembly GCF_949316205.1). Taxonomy (NCBI): domain Eukaryota; kingdom Metazoa; phylum Chordata; class Actinopteri; order Pleuronectiformes; family Pleuronectidae; genus Platichthys; species Platichthys flesus. The sequence goes on along the minus strand of NC_084951.1, from coordinate 23,782,621 downwards.
CGTCAGGCTCTGCCGGTTCATTTAACACTGCACACGTCTAATCGGGGGGGGGGGGGGGGGGGGGGAAATCAGGCTCAAACAGAAACACTGAACAGAAAGCCTGTCAGCTGGAGTCGGGCTCAGCTGCAGTGATTCTCCTCAGACAGACGGATGCAGAGCGACGCCTCATCCAGAGCGACGCAGTCAAACTGAGTCACACCAGGGACAGAGTGTTGTGTTTGCAGTTTCCTGCTTCTGCAACAAACTGGATTTAACAAGTTGAAATTACACAGTCACACGGAACCTGGTGTGTTCACACTTGTAATTATTATGCAGCATAATCAGTTGTAATTGTACTAATTGGGTGTAATGATGTATTGTTCCCTCTGGGGGTTGTGTAGGTGGAAGTTTTCTCCCAGCTCTGAGGAGAGCAGCCGCGGGTCTGCCTGTGTGAGTTGTGTTTACCGGGAGTCTCACCACCCTGACCAGTGGCAGGGACGTTCATGGTGGCCAGGATGCTCTGCAGGTCCCTCAGCTGGATGTGCTGAGTGGGGTTGGCTGCCCCCGCGGCCACAGACGACACCGCGGGGGTGGTGGGGGTGGTGGCCGTGGGGGAGGCTGCTGAGGTGGCAGAGGGGGTGATGGGAGTTGTGGGAACCTGGGAGGAGCCGAGGCGACTGGTAGCGGAGGTAGAGGTGGGGGTGACGGCTGTGGACGGACTGAGAGGGAAAAACAACAGCTTCTCTGTCAGCGAGCAAACTTCAAACTGAGATATAAATGAACATGTGAGATGAATCGTTATTAATATGTGAAGTTTAGTTTGAGGTTTCTACCTGGTCGAGGAGTTGCTGGCTGCAGGGACGCTGCTGCTGCTGCTGCCTCCACCGCCGCCGCTGCCCAGGAGGTTGGCCAGGCCCGGACCGGCCAGAGCCCCGAGGCCCCCTGGGGATCAGAGAGCTTCAATCAGAATCTAATGAGATGATCTAACTCTGTCAGCTCGGCTGTGTTCGGACCACGTACCAATCCCCCCCAGTCCAGTCGGTCCAATGAGCTGCATGAGCTGGTTGTGGCTCATGTTACCCAGAAGGCTTTGCAGGCCGCCCTCCCCTACACATGAAAACAAAAGATGGCACATCATAAGAGATCTGATAGATTAGTTAGTAGATAAGTAAGAGAATATGTGTTTACCTCCCAGAGCAGACAGGTCGTGTCCTCCACTGCTGCCGCTGCCCAGAGCACCGGGCATCGGCGGGTTGTTCAGATACTCGTTCACTTTGCGGCAGTGCTCCTCGTCCTTGTCGGTCTTCGGCTCCTGAGATCAGAACAAAAAACACTGAGTGAGGTGTAAGTTCAGTCACAAGTCTTTAATCAAGAGGAAACTAAATCTACATGAAGAATGAACTGTGAGTAGCTGACAGCTTCACACCTGCATCCAGAAGAAGAGTCTTTTGGAACCAGCCTTGAACTTCAGCACATAGACCCGTCCCGTGGTGCACTGGCTCACCCGTTTGAACTCACAGTCGTCAGGGAAGATGATCAGGTCCTAAATCAACGAGATGAAATGGTTAAAATAAATTAAAAAAATCAAACACAGAGCAGCCGGTGCTTCGTGGGGACGGAGTTTCCGTACATCATCGGCGTTCCCGGTGGTGCGATCCTTCCAGCAGAAGTGGATGAGGGAGTCGTCGGTCTGCTGGATGTAGACCTGACCTTTGCGTTTGTCGGGGGTCACCGTGCTGCCCTTCATGGTCATCTTACCGGCCCGGAACTCCACCAGGTACTTGCTGGAGGAGCCGCGGGACCCGGACACCATGCTGGGGAACAACGCTCCAGACGCCATGATGAGGAGGACACAGTGCTGCAGGGACACAGTTAGTTTTTATATTTAATACGACAATACAAACACACACTTAACTAAACTAAAAGCTCAGACATGTCAAAGGGCCCCTCGTCCCTACTAGAGTTGTACTGTCACGTACTGTTCACACACAGAGCAAGTGCTGCTCTGTGTGGGAACTGTTGGTTCCTCTTAAATGTTGTTAGGTCTCCACCTCAGTATGTAAAATGTGATTTGGCTCCATGCAATACAAAACAGGACTCTTACACTGAAGGGGACACGAAATGACATGTGAAATAATTTTACATTTAAACAAACTCGGTCTCAAACACACAAACGTGACCTAGTTGATCAGAGTGACACACTCACAGTGGACGGATGGTGGAAGTATGTGCTAACAGAGATATTGACAGTACAAATATTGTAATATAAAGTATTTATACAAGTAACTGAGGCAGAGTATTGAAGCAAAATATTAATACTGATTTAAAGATAAATATATGAAGCTACACAAAGTTAAGTTGTACAGCAGATTTAAGTGTATTTTTGTTTTAATTATTATTAGGTGAATTATACAAGAGTAAAACTTAAAATACAAAACTAGAAATAAAAAGAATTATAGAATCAAATAAAGAAAATTCATCCTGTAGATTTTTTTCATGAAGATTAAAAAGTGTTGATTTGTAAACTCAACTCGAACGTTTTAAACCCTTATAATAACACAAAGTGAATCGGATCCAGGATCAGATGGGACATGTCTAACACAGGGAGCTGCAGCAGATGACTGTGCATCCTGCAGACAGAGGCCTGATCCCAGCTCCCTCCTCCCCTACACGCCTCCACACGGTCACACTTCACACACACACACTGAACTAACATCTGGATCCGCTCGTACGAACCGGAAACATGTGGAAATAACGTGTTTTACTCACATTTCTCTCTGAATCAGCGAACAGCCGCAAGATGGTCAACAGCTAACCGAGGGTGATGGTGATTGGCTGACTGGCTCCGGTGCTTCGCTGGGATTGGTCGACACAGGGGTCAGTCGTGGGTGCTTTAAAAGCGCTGAGCAGGTTCGGTAGAGACGACACAACACAACACAACACACCACAACACGAATACGCAAATACGCAGGACAATATTTCAATACTTAAAATGATGTAGTAATATCTGATATGTTCTGAACCCTTTGATCAGTGTCCTATTTTATGTTGTTTTATTCAAATATTGTATTTATTTTATTCTTAGCTTTTGTTTACTTGAATTAATTAAGTTGATTCTTTCGTGATAATATTTTAAATCTGCAAGAGACATGAGATCTGCTTGAATTATATTGAGTGACCTTGTCTTTGTATATTGTTTCTCTAGGTAAATAAAAACCTGCAATTTCTGTGTGTTTTTCTTTAGATATGGATCAGAGAGATGTACAGGACATACATTTAGATTAGATTTTGATATATATATATAAATATATATATATATAGACACAGTTGTATAGTTAGTTTGAATCATTGAAGTTGTTCTGTGTCTAATTGTTGATTCCCTTCATATCAATTATTTTTCCAAACTGTTTTTAATGTCTTGGTTTTTCTTTAATTCCTTCTTTGTTTGTTTTTTCTGTCTCTGTAGTAGTTTGTTTTCTCTTTTAAACTAACCTCACTCATCGTTTTTCCCTCTGTGGTCACTTTGTGTGTCCCTTTGAGTTTGTCATGTGTTTTAATGGTCATTTTGTGAGACTTTAACTGAGTCTTTTTTTGTCTATTGTTTTATTTCTAAGTTTCGTGCATCTTTGTGGCAGTCATTATTGGTTGTGTGATGTCTGTGTTGTAGTTTTGTGTGTCTTGTTGTGTCTTTATGGTCATTTTGCTATTGTACTTTGTCGTCTTTTGTTTTTTCTCTAAAATTGTTTGTGTCTGTGGTCATTCTACACGTCTCTATGATCATATTGTCTTTGTTGTGTAGTTTAGTGGGTCCTTGGTGGCGTTTCTCTGAACTAGTATCTGCCTTTTTTTTTAAGAAGCTGAAACTGATTTAAAATATATTTGGCTTATTTCTCTGCGACAGACTATACCATTTTATATATATATATAACCATTAATTGTTTATTATAAAGAAGGATTGTTACAATCCTTCTTTGCGATGCTGTTAAAGTGAGAAATTAATACAACTGAAATTAAGATCTTGAAATAAGAACATTGTTGGAAGTTTCCATAATTTATTTCTTAAATATGCCTTGTGAGCATATGGTTACGTGAGGAGAAGCGTATGAGGAGAACACACAATGTAAACATTTCAGATTGGCGTCGCACAGAAACACAGAGGTTTGATCAGAGGAACCATCCGACTGAAGCTGCAGCTCCGAGTGTGCAGGCCTCACAAAGTGCTTTGAATCCAGGATAACAGATGAGAGCATCTGGGGGAAGACACCAGTCAGACATTACAATAAACATTGGACTGAGAGAGGCGACTGTGCAGTTTAATGTGAGGTTAGTGCTCGGAAACCAAAAGGAACATCTCTACGCTGCAGTACAGTTTCTACCATCATCATCTTCATCACACGACATTCATTAACTGCAAGCTCGGCAGAAATTAAGTGTTTTTTATTTTTCACATTTCAGGAGGGCAGAGTGGATGGGTCAGTTTGCATAGGTTCATGATGTCAACAGTTTCCTGTTATGTGTGTGTGTGGTGAACTGAAGAATGGCCGAGGAGCTGAAGCTGGAAACACTCAGAGTGACTTTGTGTCCACGTGTGAAGAGAATGTCTTTAATTAACAATCAGTAGGACACAGTTTTCTCTTTGAGGTACAGCTCCTCGATCGGGCGAATATCTGAGATGAATAATGTTTTTCCATTTAGATCCAGTGTCCAGAGAATATCACAAAATATTTATCCCACAGTGAATAAAAGTCTGCATGGAAGATTGAAAACAAATCTGATGTGTGAAAGTCACTGCAGCTGGATTGACCCGTTGGCAGAGGTGTGCTCTCCTACTTGGAGCTATGACGCCCAGAACTTAGAGAAAGATTGTGCTCCTAAATTCAAGTGAGACAGAGATTAATAACAGGAGTTACAAAAATCCATTAGTATGAACATTTTTCATGTTGTAGGCTAGGATTCATATTTGTTGACAGTCGTACTAAGGCTCAGGTTATTTTTCCTGGAACACTGATTCTCTCCTCTGCACATCCACGTACAGGCATCATGTCAACAAACTGTGACCATCTACACAAACGATTAAAAAATGTCTGAGGCTGGAGTCTGCAACCTCAGACTTTACACCCCTCCCCCCCTCCCCCCTTCCTCTCTTCTAAACCAATACGCTCTGTATCCCTTTGCTTTATAGTCTCATGTATTATACTCAGTGCAGAAAAGGTTTTTTATGGCTTAAACGTGTGTAAATAATCCACCTGGTGAACATGCATGCACCAGTTATTATACACACCATCTATGTTACAGCGGACAACAATATAATGTACCAACAACATCTGTTTACCGTGGCAGTAAACGCGGTTATAAGCAGCTTTTTCGATTTTACTGTATGTCTCCAGTAACGGAAAATGATCACACGTGTGATGTTGTACAGATGTTTAGTGCTAACTAAAATAGACATCTAATATTCAAATAGGGTTTATATAAAAGTAGCAGATGTGTAGAATATCCCCTGATATCTGAATGCAACTTGACAGAAGTGTGTGTTTTGTCTACAGGTACGATGACGGTGGAAAACCTAAACCTGGAAACACGTCCTATAGGAAGTCAGAGCTCTGCCTCCTGCAGCAGCAAGGCAGCGATCGCACAGAGATGACAGGTTTAAAACCCTCGTCAGGTGAGTAAGGTGGACTATTATTGTACATTTACAGTAAGTAAACTCTAAAATTCTTCATATTATAACAATTCTCCTGTGCACAGCGCTCAGTCGGTTGCAGATCATCTTGTTAATTGCCTGATAACAGTTCGATGTTATCAGCGTTACACTGACTCAGACACAGACACGGTACCAGTGAGCGCCACAGACACACAGATGTTCGATGCTCAAGAGAAACTAAGTAAAACCAGTCGGGGAGGAGACGTTCACAGTGAGCTCCCTCTGGTGTCAATAGATGCTGGGACAGTCGGCGTAGTTCCTGTCAAAGTATCCACCGGTGTAGAGCCAGTCCTCTGCTCCCGTGTGGGGGTTTGTTCCCAGATTGAACCACCTGACGGGAAATAAAACCAGGAAGACCGGTTTTTAATGACGGCTTGAAAGGACGTTACACAACAGGAGCAATGTGCAAATGTACAAACGTGAGAACATGTTAAAACACATTTTGTGAATTTTGATTTCTTCTTCTTCTTATTATTATATATTTAACATCTTCACTTTACACAAGTTGAACATGTTGTTGCTTTAACAGTTTGTTCAAATGCTGGGCTTTTGTCACTAAGATGATGTTGTGATTTTTTAATTCATGTTCTTTCTGGCAATATTAAGACATGACAAAACAAATGCTTGTGCAATATCAGCCATTTATTTCCCCAGAGGGAGATACACCACCACAGCACGAGCCTCTGCGGCCTCCCTTTTATTTTCTATCTTTATATTGAAGAGAATGTTCAGACAGCAAAGATTAATTTCTGTTCAGATGATAAGAGTTTCACACAGTCACATATTGCTGAGCTTCAAACTGCAGTTGTATCTTTACTGTATGAGACTTGAGCCAGATGTTAAATAGCCACTGCTAAAGAGATGGGTATTGGAAACGAACACACACCTGGTGGACCACTCCTCCTCGTCCTTGGAGCGATCCCGTCGTGAAGCTCTTTGCTTCTCTTCTAATCGCTCTTTCTCTGTATTTGCAGACTCTATAAATCACAAAAATATAAATAAAGAAGACAGAATCATGTCAGTGATGCAGTCCTGTGTAAGGAAGCGGCAGCTTGTAGCTTTCTGAAATCCAAACCCTCATGTTCACGAGAGGTCAGCGTTACCTATGTCTCCATTTTCCATGGCCCTGATGTCGGGCCTCAGCCGGCAGTCTGTCGACGCCATCAGCCGCTCCATGCCGGGTTCCAGCTCGTTTAGTGTCATGGCAAAACTGGTGAAGCTGTACATCTACACAGGAGGATTCACACAGAGGGTTAAAGTACGAGTTAACATCTTTTAATTAATATAGTTTTACTTCTGATGTGACACAAAGGTGGTAAAAACAATGCAGTTCTTCTGCCTGTACAGTGAGGGATGTGATTGAACCATCACTTGATCTGATGCTCATAGCTTCTGTTCTGAAGACAAGTTTGAAACATGTAAACTGTGCCACTGTGTCTGTCTCTCCTCAAATAGGAATCGTTCCTCGTCAGTGGGTGAGAGAGGAAATACAGATGATGTTTAATCTGGTTTAAGACATTTGAAGTTCTGCTAATATAACTGTCATGGTGACTTTTAAATTAAAAAAGCCAAACAAAGCTTCATAGAAGATTGTTTTTTTAAATCCTCAACTCTACACTCATTGTTCAAGCCCATGAACTCTACAGAGAGAGGGACAAAGCATCTCCACTTCCTCCCACTGTCCAGAGACAAAGCCAAAATATCCCAGAGATCAACACTGCCATCTTGTGCCAGAGACATCATCAGCACATCAGCGATCTGGGGATGGAGTCACAGTAAAGAGGATGCACACTCTCAATCAATCGGATTAACTAAATAACATGCTTTAGTTTGGTCAATGTCTCATCTACAAACATGGAAGAGGTGGGCTTTATGACCTTTACTGAAGTCATCCACCAGGGGGCAATCTAGGTGGGTGGGCTTCACTCTTAGGGAGCTGGCATTTCATCCATCTTTATATAAAGTCTATGCTGAAGTCTAAGTTAATTGTGTAACACATGGTGTAGTGTGTGTCTGTTTGTGTGTGTGTGTGAGATCCTGACCTGAGCAGAGTTGGCAGGCGGCGGCGTCATCCTCCACAATAAGGCACTTCCTGGTATCACAGTCACAGTATCTTGAACTTCCGGCATCTCATCTGCCGCTTCACCTTCACAACTTTGTTCCTTTACACAAACACACACACACACACACACAATAACCATCATCCGACAGATCATTTAGAGCTGACAGTTAATACAGTACGTGTGCAAACGGGTGACCCACAGAACTACAGTCGCCACAAATCACACATGTCTCTCAACCAACAATGCACGTCATTGCAAGACATTATGGAATAGTGCTGGCAATGATCTAACCATACACTGCACTTTGAACATAACTCCAACGGGACAACAGCAGTAGCACACTACAGAATACCAAGTACACGTTCACCTTACCTGCTACTAACGCCACTGCACGTTATGTGAAAGGAAAAGATACCGTTTGAGAAAAAAACATTTCAGAGCGATGAGTAAATCCACAGATTCACGTCACATTGTACGACAGAGAAAAGATGTGAAAGAACAGACTCTGAGCATTTTCCATTTCAGTGTTTTTTTCGGTCACTCACTTGTCTCAGCTTTTTTGAGTCTCCTCCCGTCTTCTTGTCTGACTTCTTGTACGCTTCATACACCTTGGGGTCCACGCTGTACATGCACTCTGTCCACTTCCCGTAGATCACCCTCCGCTTCTTCTTACTAGTTCCACAGCAGAGACATCAAGTTTGTTTCAGGGGAAATTAAATCAGGAACCGGTCGTTTACAGGGTTGTTGTGCTCTTACCTTTTGTCTTGGATGTAACCTTCCACTTTGTGCAGCTCTTTTCCAAACATCCCACATGGCTTAAAGTTTAACACACACTTGTCTCCCGTGCTGAGGAATTCAATCGAAACAATATTTAAATAAGTTGATTGATAAGCACCGGTCTATAACGGTTTGTATTTTTGATCACAGTTATTATCTCTTTACCTGTGATTGACTATCTCCACGGTTCCGTACTGCTCAATCCAGAGTTTTCCTAAAATTATATTATGCACACAGCACATTGGATTTATCCACGTGTACGCTTCTTTATGTCTGTGAAAAAGAGAAACAACTTTTTTTAATTAAAGTTCATTTCAGACAGACTTTTATGCAGCAAAGCTCAGATACAGCTGATCTGACTCTTCACAAGATTTTTGATTTAACATATTTCCACATGCCAAGATTGAGTTCTAACCCCTCATGGAGAAAACTACATAAACGACTCACTTCAGTAACTCCAGTGTCATCGTGCCTTTGGGCTCAGCCTCCACACTCTTGCCCCAGAACTTGAGTTTCGGGTAAATGGAGCCATGGAACTCAAACTCTTGCTTCAGAGACTGAGCGTGGAAGGCACTGACGGGGGGGTGGTGGCTCACCTGCTCCGAGATCAGTCTGTAGCCCTCATCCTCCCTTTTAAAAAAAACATTAAAAAAACGCTCATTAATGACATTTCAAAACATTTTATCACCAAAGCAAAACTGTACGGGGCATTTTAAGTGTCCACTGTCTTCTCTTATACCTAATGAGTTCATAAGTCTCCCCCAGTAAGGGATTAAATGGCTTTCCAGTCCTTTCCCATTGGGACGCTACGGCTGAAACGGCAAAAGCAGCGACAACCTGTCACAGAAACATGAAGTGAATGAGAGCAGAGCTGCAACCATCAGTCCATTAATCAATCAACTGGACATCAATGATTCAAATGTTTTTTTAAGCAAAAAATACTAAACATTCTCATGAGGTAGCTTGTGAGGACTTGTGGCCTTTTTATGTTTTATGTTTAAGGTAAATATCTTTCAGTTTAAGTCTGTTGGTCAGATTAATTAACATTTGGAATATGAAACACATTTTTTGACATTTTAAGGACCAAATAATTAATCGACAAAGTCACTGAATTGATACAGAAATGAAAAGTGAGTTGCAGCTCAAAATTATACACATGTGCAGGTGTCCTTACAACGATAATAATAATAAAAAAACAGAGGGAATTAATTCCAAGAGAAATACAAAACAAAGCAAATCCATCATCTCTACCTGCATGCGGTCTATGGAGTCAGATAAAGTGCAGGCTTTGTGAATAAGCTGAGTGTGTTCCATGTACTCCGAGATTCTCTGGAGAAAACTCAGTGGCTCGTTAAACTCAACCGGCATTGCTATTTTGGACAGCTCCTGTAAAGCCCCAAAAATAAAGAAGCAAATCAGAAGACTGAAGTCAGGAAACACAAGGAAAAGTAAACAGTTACAAGCAGAGGCTCTGTGGTGAAAAATACTTTACAAAAACAGTTCATGCATATCAAATCACTTCCAAACTCGAGAACAACAACCAGGAGAATGAGAGAATCATGACTTTTGCATTAACGATGTTCACTCGAGTCACTGCGCTTCTTTCAGACGGCTGCAGGGAAAGCATTTCTCAAAACCAATTACAGCCGAGTGAGCAGAGAAGAAGAAAGCAAGACTGATCTTGTATTGTTGAGGAGAAAGATGAAACATGTAATTTATTTAATCAGCTTCCATAAAAAAGCAAAGAGAAGCATGTTACACCAAAACATAACCGGAATGCAACTTATCCGGAGCAAAGTTGACGTCGGTAAAATGATATGAAACTGTTCTCGTGCACGTGTCGGGGACTCACCATGCCAATGCATTTCTTCAGAATGCTCCACACGCTGAAGTTGTTTCTGGAGATCATCTCCGCGGGCAGCGTTTTCCTGGTGCACATTAGAACCAAATAAGATTAAACTGCTCTTGTGAAATCAGACGAATGCAGTGTCTCTGTTAACAGCTGTTTTCTTAACGACTGCAGCTACACAGACGTGCTCTGCAGAGGAGGTGCTCAAAGACTGACATGTTAGAAATGCGGTCACACGGGCCTCGTCTGCCTCCACGTGTGAGTACATGCATGATAAAGACCCGAACCCACACTCACGAGGAGTCGACATGTGCTGACACGCTTGCATCATACAAACATGCAGGTGTGGACAGAAGGTTGTCCACAAGTTATACAATAATAATACAATATATAAGTTAATTTTAAAGAGAGAAGCATCTCCTCACATCTCTTGAAGTGTTTCACGATGGATTTTGAGATATGCTTTTGATTATTGTCCTGTTGTAAAATCTTGCCTCTTCTCATTTTCAGTATCTCGACAGACTGCAGGACATGAGCCGCCAATATTTTGTGATATTAAGTAGAATCCATGGAACTGAGCTCCACCGCTTCTGTGTCAGCTTAAACCTTCCTGCAGTTCTTCAGCTGTCATGTGGAGGTTTTGATTTACCTTTGTGCCAAACAGATGCACAGTTTGATCTGAGACTTCACTTGATCTTTCAGATGTTTCCCTCTGCTGTTATTTCTACATGACGACTCAAGACAGTGGAAATTTCAAGCTGTAAAAAGTGTTCATGTCTTTTTATAGCCTCTTATTCTTTGTAGCTTCATCTTAAGATCCTCAGTCGGTTGCTTAGATACTGTTTTTGTGTTAATCATAGATATTGACTGAAACATTTAGTCTTATAATATAATTTAGGCCACGTACTCCAGCCCTAAATGAGTTGATATTCTGACTGTTTCACAAACACAAGCGTCATCTTCATTAGAGGAGAGGCTCATTTTTAAATGTCTGTTTGCCGCAGTGGTTATATTTTAGTCATTATAACACGAAAAATGACAAAAAAAACTAAACATGTTCCCTCGGCTAGAATCAGGTGAAGAAGAAGGAAAAAGAATCTTATCAGCCAACCTGATCGTGTTTTGTCTCATGAGTTCACGGTGACACCTTCAGGCTACTAAACTCAGACAGTCACCGTTTTAAATGACATCTTTTACAAGATAACTCATGTAAATCATTTATATTTTATTGCTACTTATTTTACTTCCTTAAAGGTCTATTGTGTAAGATTATTGGCAGAAACTGAATATAAAATAGTCCTAGTGATGTTTTCACTGGTGTTTATTGTTGTTTTCTTCAACCTAGAAAGGTTTGTTTATATTTAAATACTTGGATCAGGAGCGGACACAATTATAAAGTGAGATTAGTGTATATGAATGTAAAAGGACGGTGAACAGGATGTGAAAACTGATTTTAAATAATAAAGTAGATAAATATTGTGAAGGATTAAAGTGATCCGAGTGCATTGAGGGAATTATTAAGCTGCATCAGGAGAACTTCACCACTAAACTCAACACACTGAACCTTTAACCTCTATCAGGATGACCTTCACTGACCTCTGATTGTTTATTGACATATGCTTTTTGGACACGTGTCAGACTGGAAGTTGCTTTTGTGATCGTGAATCTGAAAACATACATGCACACCCCATGGTCCCTCACCTGCGCTCCCACACTCCGTTCTCCTGTGTGGCCGCCTGCTTGCGCTCCAGCACCAGGGCATCTTTGAAACTGACCTCACCGGAATCATCTGACTCCAGCCCTGCAGATGATGGAGGAGGACGAGGAGAAGGAGGAAGAGGAGGAGGAGGAGGAGAGACACAGGTCACTGATGTCAGCGTAGAGGAAGCAAGTGTGTCCTGCATCATGTCCCCCTGTCTGTCCAGCTCACCTGTCTCAGCATCGTAAAACTCCTCCTCGCTGTTCATCCTGACAAAGTAAACGAGGCGTCACTCAGAAGACATGTCCCCGCCTCCGGCCTGTCCTGTCCCCGCAGCAGCCCTGCCTCTCCCCGGGCATCACTGACAGCCGCACACACCACCTGCGAACCGCGGAAAGCTGGTTAGCACCGGGCCGAGCAGACACGTCCTCATGCGGGGAACCACTGAAACCACATCGGCCGTCAACAGCCCTGCTCCCCGGGGGGGGGGGGGGGGCTGCTAGCTAGCTGTGTGGTTAGCTAACGTTAGCCGCTAGCATCGCCGATTTAACTCGTCTGCGGGTCAGCGGAGCTAAGCTAACGTTAGCTACACACACTCGGGGACACACACACGCACACACATGGGGGGGTTTCGAACGCAGCCCGGTCACACGTACCTGAGAGTCGAGGTCAAACTAACGCGCTAAAGACGTAAACAACCGAAGAGTGGGCAACCGCTAGACCACGGCGGATGTGGGCGGCAAGGACAACGTGATGGACAGGCCAAGCGGGCCAATCAGAGAGAGGGTCCAGCAGCTGCTTTCAACCACAACAACAACACAGATGTGACTTTGACAAAAGAGCAAAAGTTTGATTTAATTTAAACTGAGAAGATGTTACTCTCACACAAGAGACTGATTCTATAAAACCATGAATTAATCTATATATACATTCATTCATTAGTGGACTATGGAGGCTAGAAACACACTTTGAACTATGCACTATATATATAACAATAATAATAAACAACTTTATTTATACAGCATTTTTTAATAACCGATTTTACTAAGACAGCAAAGCAAGAAAAATAAATGTAAGAGAAACAACGATCTGCAGGATGCAATGTGACAAGAAGCCAGACAAACCCGTTAAGGTGGTGAGAAACTAGGTAGTGTTCAAATTAAATGATTAAATATAGATAGATAGATATCAATTTTTTGGTTTTATGTGAAGTTTTCCTCCTTTAAGTTGAGTATTTGCTTATAAGGCATCTTTTTATTGCTAAGCTGTGACACAAAATAGATATAAAAACAGACTTTAAACTAAATATTTCTCACATTTTAATATGTATTATTGGTTAGAACAAATACAGTTCTAATATCCCTTATAAAACTGCTTGGGACTTAATATGCAAAAAAACACTCTCTGTTTTTATGCTACACGGTTTAAAAGTATTTGATTGTTAAGGCTCAAAGGAGCAGAAACACCTTAATATTTGCAAAAATGTAATTACCTGCATTAGTGCATATTCCATGTGCTCAAATCTTGGCTTTAAAATAACTTAAGATATTAGATGAAGGAGTGTGTCTCTACTATGAAGAAAAACAATATTTCTCTCTGTGAAATATGTTGTAGACTGGAAACGGCATGAAAAGAAAATACTCATGTTGAACACAAGTACTTTAGTAAATGTACGTATTGCAGCAGATTAATTGGGTTGAGGAAAACGTCCTCCTGTCTTCTTTGGCCACATTTTAATAAAGAATTAGAAAACTAAAACTAAATGCAACACAACAACTAATCCACGAGGTGGCAGCCTTATATCTGAGATCAGTCACCTCAACTCGATAATGAAGTCAAAGTTTGTGAATCACATAAACATCAAAAAAAGATGTGACATTGTGTGTGAATATTGAAAATGTTGTCTTCAGATCTTCAGAGAAAAGTGTTTAATATGGTAAAAATATATTTTATCAAACTCCTGATTAAATCAATAAATAATTTAAAACTCAGATGGATAATGTGAGCTACATGGCTAACAGTTTAAAATGTATTCAGTAGAAGGTTGAAGATGAATCAAGACAGAATCAGACCGGAAAACGATGCGAGCTGCAAAGTAAAAGTTTAGAAAATGTGAACGACCAAGTTACATGTGATAAATCTCACTTTGAGATCATTCATCATCATCAGTAATGTACAACTTATACGTTTTTATGTTGGTGAAACTTTCATCAAGGGTGGAAGCTTTTATTTTGTAAACGCTGTCCGGAACTCCTTATGAAACCACGTCAGTCAGACTCAGGTCACTGTCTGTCCTCTGTCTGTCGGTCTCATGCGTAATGGCACAGTCCCAGTCTGCAGGATGGGTAGCAGCCAGTCGCATCTCCTCACTCACTGAGCTCTGAGAAGTGGACACAGGGGGGATTTTAACACATGAAAACATCATGGTCACATTGGATTAAACATCTTTTTAATTTTTTCCACCTAAAGAATAGAGAAGAAAGAAGTCGGGATGAACAGAGACGGAGATAAAGGCGCAAAAGCTGCGCTCCGGAGCCAAAAACAACCGAGGACGCAGCAGCAGGTTTTGTTGCAGAAGAGGAAGAAAGATGCTCCGATTGTCTCCTGCTCCAATAAGGAGAAACAGTCAGGTCTCTGTGAACCAGGGAAGGAGGTGAAAGCTGCGGGAGTGCAGGGAAAGCGAGCGGGGAAAGTGTCATCCAGTGCCGCAGCAGAGTGCCACAGGAGCCCCGGTGCGCAGAGGAAACTCTCCGACGCCAGCAACGCTTCGGAGGACCTAAGCAAAGACTCTGGCTGCGTCTCCGGGAAACTCTCCTCCTCCGACAGCAGCTCAGAGATATCCGACTGCCCCTCGGAGGGCATCAAACACGACTCTCCAAGCAGCGACAACGAACTAAGCTGGATAGACGGGAGAGCTTATGAGAATCCGAACAAATCGTGCGCAAAGGCAGCCAGGGTTTCCTGCGCCCTGCAGCCCGATGCTGCCGGAGGGGGCCTCACTGTGTTCAAATCCCCAGGGGCGTTCATGGAGCTGATAATGGGGGAGACAACCGAGGACCTGGTCAGGGAGGTGGAGGAATTACGATCAGAAAACGAGTATCTGAAAGTAGGTTTGATTTCATGATTCTTTATACCGTTTCTTTAATACCGTTTTTTTGTTTTAAGTTTGTTGGCAGTATCTCCAGGTGCCAGGTGTCTAAATTTCCACTTAGATCCATATTGGTTTAGCTTCTTTATGAAGTGTATGTGAATCCCAGTGAGTGCAGGATCTTCCAGACTCCTGTCAGTCTTCATTAGTGTCTGCAGGAGAAGTGAGAGGAAGATCTCATGTAAGAATCAAAAGTCAAAAGTCAATGTCATTCATTCTTTACACATCAAATCTGCCAAAGAGAGAAATCGGCTCCTTTGTGGCAAAATGTCCAATCCTTCCACCCAGTGTTGTGTAAATCTGTTTGGTCGTTTTTGTGTAATCCTGCTGATAAACAACCTAAACAACCAACCAACCGTCTGACAGATCGACCAACTGACCGACCGATGGATGGTTGGCTGGACGGTCGGTCCAACCCTATCTGTTCCTTATACATTCCTGATTTTCATCAAGTTCCATGGATTATTCCAGATCTGTGCCTAAATACTGTATAATGGCTCCTCTCTTGGCCCATGTGTCATCCGTCCAACAAGTTTCATGGAAATCTATTCTGGATTTTTTTGCGAAATCCTGCTGACATACAAACAAACCAATTGACAGAGGTAAAAAAGAAAAACATAACCAGGTTTAAGAACATGAGATTTATCTTTATTTCATTACAGTTTGTTATTTGTGTACAGATCATTCTCTGTTATTCAGGCCGACCTTGAATCTGGGGGCTTGTGTCTGAGCTGGATCTCATTTCACAGACAAGCTGTTATCGAGACTTTTTTCTGGTCACGAAAACTAAAAAGTGATGAGTGATGAGACCCGGGACACAGGATGAAATCAGGAAGCTGTCCTGCAGAGTAATTCAATCAGAGAGAAGCCTCAGACTCCAGCTTCTACTTATGAGATCAAATCAGGCAAATCTCAGCTGATCTCTGTGACGTATAATACAGGATGTATGTATATGTCAATTTTTGGCCATTTTCCTATTTTCTAGTTAATTTTAAAGCACCACATAGCTTACTTTAACTATAATATATATATATACTTAATATGAGTAGGGCTCAAACACCATTTACAAATTTAGAGATACATTTTATAATTTGCTCTAACATGGAGGAGGCGCAGTCAGCCAGCAGGGGGCGACTGAGAGGATTTGGCTTCATTTTATTGAAGTAGTCATAACTTACATCTTTATATACAGTTGATTCTACACGAGGACTAGAAACAGTCCGAGCTGAGCTTCTAAAGCTCACTAATCACCAAGAAGATTATGTTTTCACCAGTATTTGTTTGCCTGTTTGTTAGTCAACAGGATTACACCAGAGCCGCTGAACTGATTTCCATTAGATTTTGTAGAGAGCTCAGTTAGAACCCATTATGGTAACTAGTATGTAAAGAGAATACACTTCAGCCGTTTCCAAACATAAAAACTGGAGAATGTACCTCTCACACCCGGGCAACACAGCAGGAGATTCTCTGCCAAGACGTGTTCACAGCACAGTAACCTTGGACCATCAGGTGGAGCTTTGAGCAGCAGGCCCATCAACACCAGTATCGGCTCTTATCAACACAAACTCTCTTGACTTCTTTGTCTGTGTCTTCTAAGTGTTTCCTTTCTTTTTGTTTTGTTTTCTCAACTTTGTGTCTGTCGGTATTAGAATCGTCCCCAAGACACAGAGTCGCTGTTGTGTTCTTACATGAACTCCTCTGGACTTTCTCCGAAGTTTCTACTACAGGAGGCTGGCCAGACAAACTGTGGACACAGGCTATTACTCTGACATTTGCGTTCCCACAAACTTCCCTCCGGAGAATGTCCAGAGATTATCCGGAGTTCAGTGCATCGCTGACGTACAACCAGCTAAAACCAGATGATGCTATTTATTCCGAAATTCTCATCTGCTTTCCGTCCCTCTGCAAAAGCTGAAGCTTAACTAAATATAAGGATTTTCTGCCAACACAAGGGGTTTATGTTTAAATCTGAGATTTTGGGCCTGTTAATTTCGCCTTCTGGGTCAATTTCTGGATGTGATCCAAGTGTTACTTGATACCATGGACACTCAACATAGGCATAAACCTGCTGTTGTTTGATTTATGTCAAGTCAAGTCAGGTCAGCGGCTCTGCACCGAGGGTTTGCTGGTGGGCCTTCACCATTATTAAAACTGTATAGTTTCAAACCCCAAATTATGTTTTTTCCTAATCATTGCGTTTCTTTACTTGTGTCCCAGGATGAGGTGGAGGAGCTTCGCTGTGAGATGCTGGAAATGCGCGACATGTTCCAGGAGGAGGAGGTTTACCAGCTGCAGGAGCTGCGGCTGCAGCTGGAGCAGGCCAACAAGTCCTGTCGCATCCTGCACTACCGCCTCCGCAAGGCCGAGCGCCGCAGCATCCGGGTGGCTCAGACGGGACAGGTGGACGGGGAGCTGGTCCGGAGCCTGGAGCACGACATCAGGGTCAGGAGCCTTCTCCTTCTGTGCGTGTGTGTGTGTGCGTGTGTGTGTGTGTGTGTGTGTGTGTGTGTGTGTGTGTGGTGTGTGTGTGTGTGTGCGTGTGGTCTTGTTAAAACTCACCCACCACCATCAGTGAAAGCTCTTTTGGGGAAATCGTCTAATCACTGCCGTTCCAGTTGCCTGAATCATTCTTCATCCCACTGAACTCTTTCATATTTCAGTGCTCGTCTTTCTCACACACACTGACGCACTGTAATCATTTGACAGAAAACCCTGACTCACCAGTCTTTGCTGTGCTGTAAACTGCGGCTCCCTGCTGTTTGCTCACACCGCAAATATGTCATTAGGTCAAAACTGCTCCATCATGCATCCTGTTTATATTTTTAACACACGATGGTGTAATTATGTGGTGGGCTGGTCTCCATGAGTAAGAGATATAAAAGCCCATTACTCTTCATCGGAATCACGGCAGCTCACTGGCTCCCCCTGTAAAAACGAGACTGTGCAGTGGCAGCCGGTCTCTCTGTATTGTGGTGTTGGATTCCCAGCAGCCTCAGCTTCACCCCCTCATCCACACATGTGGTGAATTCCTGTCGCAAGCATTTCCCTGTGAAGTTTCTCCGCTTGAGGCAAACCACACACTGCAGTCCCAAAATAATGCTCACGAGCACAACCAGGACTAAAAGATTTGCTCACTGCCTGTTGCAAAGCTCTCGATTATCTCGCGCCCCCCATTTATCACTGATCACCTGATCCTGTATTCTGCCCCAGGTCACCTAGGTTGTTCTCACAACAGCTCCTTTCAATCCCCTTTCTCCTTTAAGAGCTAAAGGGGACAAGCTTTTCTCTGTCGCTGCCGCCAAGCTCTGGAACTCTGGATCTCCTGTCCCACATCCCGCTATCGATAACTTTAAATCTAATACAAAAACCCCGCTTTTTAATCAGCCTGATTCGGTCTCATGATTCTACTTATGTCCCTCTCATTATCTAGTTTGACCACTTACACTGTTTTACTTTCATTTTAACCACTTATGTAGTTTTCCCTTTGCCGGGGCTCAACTCCTGTTGTTTTTTTTAACTTGTTATAGAAATTTGTAATAAACAGACTTGATTACTGGGCACAGTGACGCCCAAGAGAAAAATTATCAATAAGACAAAAATACTATAAAGAGAAGTAAATGAACAAAAAGACAAAAAAACAAAACACAAAGAGACATGTTTTCTGCCTCTTTAAATTTTTGAGTCTGGCTCTTCTATAGGGGGAGTGGGAGACGTTTTACATATAATGATAAGTAACTCTCTAATCCTTTCATAAAACCAAATGCTTCACAAATATAAAACTAAAAAATTTATAAAAAGAGAGCCATAAAATAATAAAAACATATAACAGACATTTAAGCAGGAATTAATTACGATAAAACGTTTAAAAGCTTTGATTTAAAGGAAGCTACTGACTCAGCCTGTTTTTCCTCTTATTTCAAACTCTGCCCCCCCCCCCCCCCCCCCCAACAGAACATGAGACCATTTTCTCCTAACTGAGCCACAGTAACCCAATCTTTGCTTTGCCTACAGGTGGCAAAGAGCGTGTCCCTGCGCTTGTACAACGAGCTGGAGGCGGTGAAGAAGAACAATTCCCAGTTGGAGTGGGACAATGAGACACTCCGAGAGAGGACACAGGAGCTGGAAGTGGCCAGGCAGGTTTTACAGGCCGAGGTAGAGAAAACCAGAGAGGTACGACATTTTAAGTTATTAAAACCAGTGGTCATTTAGTTTTCATGTTGTTAATTCACTTGGACGATGGAGCTTCATTGGAGAAGACGTTGAACGTTGGAAGCTGTTTTCACATTCATGCACGAATTTGGCAATATGGCAAAAAGTTTTATCGACCACTTAAAGCTCTTTACAGTACAAACCACATTCCCCCATTCACACAGCACCACTATTCACACACAGCCATGTAGGGGTCTATTTGGGGTTTAAGGAATCCAGGGATCAAACCGACGACCCGCTCCACGTCCTGAACCACAGCCGCCCCAGGTCTGTGCAAGACTTTGCAACTTCACAATTATTGGTTGGGTTGGTCCAGGATCAAAGATGAGTGTGAAATGAAAACCTAAACTGAGAATGAACTTTTCAGTGACGTTGTAGAAATCATCTATTGTTGGATATTCATATATTTTAAAGTTTTTCTAGGATGGTTTGAAGAATGAAGTTAGACCATAAAGACCTCAAGCTTAGAAATAAAGACACTGATGGAAAACAACCTCCTAAAAGCCTGAGGGTCTTCTGAAGAGCTGAGAGAAACAACAATGTTTATAAAAACCTCATTACTCAGCCTCTGAAGCAGATAGAGTGATGGAATGAAAACATTTGGTAGCTGAAACATTTGGCCTTCACTTTAATTCAATGGCATTTTTTAATAGTCAATAAAACTCTGCTGTAATTTGCTTCAATATCATTCCCTTCCCTCAGAATGTCCACCATTGTGTGAAACTATAATTTAAAACTTTTTTGCAGGCTAAGAGTTTTATGTGCGAAAGACAGAAAGTATTGTTTAGGATTTCTAAAGTCCTTCTCAAGCTGAGTAAGAGACCGTTTTGATACCACACAGTTTTAAGTAGAGTTTTAAACACGTCTGGAGGGGGATGGTAAATAAAAACCTTCACAGAAACTCAAGCTTCCACCACTCACACGCCTCACAAACCATCATCCCTCTAGTCAGGAATCCTCCTCTCAGTCCCCCCCCCCCAACACAGCTGCACCCATCCCAGCCAGTTGTCGCCCCTGATGTCAGGTGACACATGACCCTGGTGCGGATCGCTGATCTGAGCGCGGGGCTCGCCCTGCAGCTGCCCGGTGCCGGGGCGGGGGAGAGGGAGCCTGGTATGCTGAGGCCTGAACTCCAGGCATAGCTGATCTCAGCTGAGCGGACGGAGAAAAGGGAGAGATGCTCCGAGAGATTACAGAAATAGTCTCGCCCTCTCTTTTCTGTCGTCTATCAAGCGAGGCTAAATCCGGATCACTGTGTCCTATGGCCTTCATATAGACGGGTGCTGGTGCTCCGACATACTGACCTACTACAGTCACCGCTCTGACTTTCAGACTGCACTGATTCTCAGTCCACCTTTTATTCCCGGGGTAACGGCCGTGCACTGAAGTGACACGTATTCGGTTTAATCCTGGATTCTGTGCTTTGGCATGAGCTCAATCTGGTCCACTCATGGGAGACAGCTGCTCGCCCCGTGTGATCCCACGAGGGAAATCCACTTAGATTATCTAATCCAGGAGCACAGAACACAGGGGAGGTAGACGTGAAGGAGCAGGAGAGTTTCAGAGACTCACACGGCTGCTGGACTGTCCGTGACCCTGCGAGTGATCACACAACACGGTCTGCTCCTCTTGTAGCTCATCACATTTCAGCTCGCAGTTTATCCACAGGCAAACCCGCTGACCTTGAGTTGAAGAGATCCTAACCCTGCTGCTTCCAGCCCGACTTTAAGATGACTATTATTAACACTGACATCCTGTCTGGTGGCTCCGAGCGGGACAATGGCGCCAGGCAGAGGCTGACATTCTTCTCATACTCAGACTTACAAATAAATTAGTCGTGTTTGGAAACCAGGGACACTGGTGCACTGGAGGCAGCGGAGAAGAGGATTCAAACCTTTTACGTCAAAGTACAAATAAATAGACAAAAATGTAGTCAAGTAAAAGTATCACAGTCACTTTCTACTTGAGTAAAGTTAAGTATTTTCTTTAAAATATACTTTCCTTACTATTAAGTATTAAAAGTAAAAGTATTTGCTTATCCCTGATGTAACTGTCCACTACATCATTATGTCTAACCTCTTCTACCGGCCTGCTCTGATTGGATCAGGGGTTCAATTCCCCTAACGTTATTGATAACTTATAAAAATATATGCAAACAATTTGAGCAGTGTCATATTTGAAATATGAAAGTTAAAATGTACATAGAGCTTTTCCAGTCTTTTTTCACAGCACAGGTCACATGTACTCTTTGACACAGGTGTTCATTCGGTTCTTCTGTGACCCGCTCTACCTCCTGAGCCACAGCTGAACCTGATAAACTGTTACTGTGAAAGTTTTGAGCCAAAAATAATGTTTGTTCTGAACCGTGAATAAAACTCTTTGTCATGTTTTTATCCATCAGAACTCTGTGAAGAAGAAAAGCATCAGATCCACTAAAGCTGAGAGGAGGATCTCTCAAGCGATTGAGGTTTGAGTTGTTCATAAACCAATTTTGATTTAAAATATCAGGCGTTGCATTTATTGCTTCTGACTGACTGTGATCACTGTTTGATTCCTAAAGGATGACAGCGCTGATCTCAGGTGCCAGCTCCACTTTGCCAAAGAGGAATTAGCTCTCATGTGCAAGAAGCTCACCAAACTGGTGTCAGAGAGCGAGGGCATGCGCGAGGAGCTGGTCAAATACCACTCGGCCTTCGGCGATGTGAGCGTCGCCCAATCACCTGAGGGCAAACACAACTCCGCCCACGCCAGGGAGGCAGAGGTCAAAGTTCACCTGAAGCTGGTGGAGGAGGAGGCCACACTCTTGAGCCGGCGCATCGTGGAACTGGAGATGGAGAATCGTGGGCTGAGATCGGAAATGAGCGACTTGAGAGAGAAAACTGGAGGAGATGGAGGAGGAGGAGGAGTAGGAGGAGGAGGAGGGGAAGAGGAGGAAGAACAGAATCGGGATGTTTTGGAGGAAAAAGTGGGGGCTTGTACGCCATCGCAGGACAGAGCGGGAAGGGAGAGAAGTTTGAAGATGGGATTCAATGTTTACGAGCAGGAGGCAGAACAAGGTGTGGAGACGTCTCTGCTGTGTAACCAGACCCAGGTGGGTGAGGGGATGATCGCTGCTTGTCATGTGACTCGAGAGGGTCCAGTCGGTGGAGAGTGGGACCCTTCAGACGGTCAGGAGATCGACAACTACAGTAAAACTGACGGAGGTCTGAGAGGAATGACGGTGAAAGACTATGAAGCTCTGCTCGCTCTCAGAGACCATTCCTGCGTTCTGAGTTCAGCCATACAGATCCTGACAGCACCACCCAAACACCGGCGTTGTTCATCTCTGACAGATGTGGACCCCAACGGTAGAGCCCAGAAGATCTTCCTCCCAGGACCTTTGAATGAGGCCCTGGAGCTTCTGCGGGACATGCTGTTGTCGTTCACCGGGAGAATGGAGACGCTTTTAACAGGAGAGGATTCCGGCAGAAACTCTGTTTGCAAGGACGGACATGTTTGGGATTCCTACACTATCTCCTCTGTCTCCGGAGACGGTGCAGATCCCGACGAGGTCGGTCATGACATGAGAGAGTCACCAAGTAAACAGGAACATGTTGAAGACCTCCGCACCTCAGAGGTCAAGGAGAGAGCAACAAGACGAGGATGCTCGGCTCAGTGGGACCTCCTCCACGGCTGCAGGGACCCCAAAATGCAGCTTTCACTACAGATTCTGTGGATCCTCCATCAGTGGTGTCAGGTTAAAGGACCCGACCTGGAGGGAAAAGAGGTAAATAATGACTCTCAATATAATGCATTCCACCGCCAAGGCCCCACAGCCCCTTTATGAACCCAGAGATTCAGTTTATTGCAATATATACAAAACTGAGGAGCTGGAACAAGTGCCTGTTTGTCTTTTTTTTAACAGCTTGACCTGATTGATCTGTTTTAGAGATCACACCCACACAAAGACATAACTGTCTCCTTATCAAACCAGTTTGCACAAACTCACGAGAGCGTAGGATAATTCTGTTGCTTTGTCCAGATCCGCCTCAAAATGTGTCATCTTTGCATCAAACGTTGTGTAAATCCGTTCAGTACTTTTTGCGAATCCTGCTCACTAACAATCAAACCAACAAACCAACAAACTAAACAATCAACCAACCAGTTATCCAACCAACTAACAACCAAATAACCAGAATGTCACTCAGTACAGCCAATACCTCCGTAAGCCCCAACAGTCCCCTTAACTTCAATCAAGCTGCACCAGATTTCTCACACTCATCGATATCAGTCCCCTAAACATGCCAACATTTAGATTTTATCACGATTTCCTCAAGATTCACAAATTGTTCTCTGAGAAATCATTTGACAGATGAATCACACCCAATCTGTCAATGTTAAAGAAGTGAAAAAACAGGATCCGCCCACTAATCCAGATCCGCACCAAAATTTCCTGACCCAAACTTGATTCCTTCCACCAAGTTTTATGGTAATCCACCCCGTAGTTTTTGGTTAATCCTAACTAACAAACAGATACAACAAACTCCAAATCGACTGCTAAATCAGCCGATGTCATGTTTGGTAAAGATATGGTTAATCTTTGGGATATCTAAATATATCTGACTTGTGTTTTTTGTATCCAGGGTAAAGAAAGAACCGTGTCTGTGCTGCGGGGGCTGTTGCAGGAGCTCAGTGCAGAGCTCCAGGATGAGCGGATTGAATTCGACAGCGGAGCCAAGGCCGCGCAGGGCCAGGCAGCCGAGGTAAGGATGGTGTTTACCCTTTAGGCACGCCCCCCCCCCCCCCCCCCCCCCCCCCGCTGTATGTTAGGCTGTGTGATACAGCGGGAAGTCCTGCTGATGATCCGTCTCCTTGGCCGCGCGTCCTCCTCACACTCGGCCCAACAGGCATCATGAGGGGACCCGTGCCAGAGTATTTAGGCTAATCTCTCGGAGGAGCTCCGGCCAAACAGGACAGTCATGTTCAAATCTGCTGCAAGAAAACTCTAAACAGATTCTCTGCAGCGTCCAGACCAGAGTCACTGGGTCCACCTGCTCGGTCCAACGCAGACACACAGAGAGACCGTTTTAATGTGCACGAGATAGGAAATGTAATCTCACATTTGAGATGTTGCCACTGGCCCCTCCGCACAGCGTGACTCAAGATCTGCAGATTTATTTCTTTAAAAGGTTGTTTTCCTTCTTACTCCTCTGACTGGACTGTAATCCGTCTTTCTCTCAGAGGAACGTTCAGTTTGCCCTCATCATCTCCTCCTCTTAGATGAACATTTAAAAGATCATGAAAGTTAGTATTCATGGTGAAAGGAACGTTAATGTCTGTACTGAATTTCATGGCAATCCATCACATTGATATTGAGCTGGTAGCACGATTTACAAGTTGTCTTCTCCTTGTGTCTCCTCTCGTGGCTCAGAGGGCGGTCAGTGGTGTCTTTGATGATGAACGTCCCTGTGAAGCAGACAGGTCAGTGTTTTTATCTATCTGGTCCATCTTGTTTTTGAAGACATTGAAGTCGAGGCTCATGTGTCTCCTGCTGATTTCACAGGATCCGCAGCTCTAAAGAGAAAAGACAGAGGCGGCAGTTTTCTCCACGCGGCCCCAAGATCAAGAACTGGTGCTATCTGAGCCAGGAGGCCGCCCAGCTGGACCGAGAGGACCCCGTTAAGACGTGGGACCATCCAATCATGCCGCTTAGCTTCCCTGATCTTGATTTTGAGCAGATGTCCATGGAGAGGAGCCACACTGCCCCGGAGAAGTCGACGTTCCGCATCTACTACAGCCCGCCGTCTGCTCGCAGAGTCCAGCTGGCTCAGCTGAAGCAAAGCCCCGTCACAGACAGAGGGTCGGACAACACTTCCTCGCCCTGGTGCACGCCGCCGACATCCTTCTCTGCGCTCTGTCTGGGCTCCTCTGCCAACTTGAGTGACGACGTGAAGGAGATGACGGCCAGCTGGAGGCAGGCCGCTCACAGCGGTCCACAGGACAAGAGAGGGAGATCGGCGGGGCGCTGGGTGGACATGGCCTGCTCGGGCACTCAGACCTACACAAAGCCAAAGATGGTGAGTGTTGGTCTGCAGACCGATGGCCCCCAGGGGCCGGTCGCTGTGAGGAGCAGCCCCTCTCGGGTCCTGAGCCCCTCCTTGGTCTCTGTCCGCTCTCATTACATCTCCACCTCGCTGGACGGAGTACCAGGTCGAGTCGAGAGGAACAGAACCTCCACTTCTTCACCTAAACTCTACCGGAGACACTCGTCTTCTTCAACCCCCACTCTGAGTTCCTCCTCCTCCACCTCCTCTGTATCCACCTCGAGAGCTCTGTGGAACCAGAACCATCAAAGCACCTCTGGGCTCAACTGGACCAGACAAAGCAGTCAGAGACAAAGCACAGGACAGAGCACCAGCTCCCTGAGCAGCGCCAAGCTACCCACCAAATCTGCAGGCGCCAACCGCTACGGCCTGGTCACAGAGTTCCTGCGCAGGGTGAGCGGCCGGGCGGAGAAACCAGTGACGGTGTCAAGTCCGAAGACAAAGAACGGGCTGAAGAACCTGGAACGTGTTCCCTCGACGAGGCCCCCGGCCGCCTCGCTGCACAGGGCCGACAGCGTGACGAGGATCGTCAACCAGAGGTTCATGAAGCAGAGAGAGGAGGTGGGGAAGGTCCAGAGGGAGGAGAGAGGCAGCAGCTTGAACCCCAGCTTGAGACGCAGCGGCAGTGCAGAGGTGAGGGAATCAAAAAGAAAACGTCTCACTACACGAGGAGACAGATTTATGTTCAATCATCAGTTTCTTTTTTCTCGTTGTTCATCCGAGGTTTACACCTACAAGGAATTTGCTCTGGTTATTGGTGCAAACAATGAACATAGAAACATAAGAACACAATAAATACAACACACATAAGAAAAGCAATAAAAAGAAACAATATATATTTACTCACTATTTACTTCATATTTACTCACTTTTTCTAATATTTACACAAAGTAACATTTATTAAGACACAAACATATCTAAATAAAAATATATAAAAGATACAAGATATAAAAAGTGAAATGCAAAATGCAAAACCCTGAAAAGTGTCAGATTGCAATATGCAATGTAATGCAGTATAATATAATATAATATAATTTATACATGTTATTACGCACACACAGAGATTGATACATAGTTACAAAACTCTCCACACACACACACACGCACACAACAACAAAAAACAACTGATTTCAAGAGCTAGAAGTGACTCTTTAAAAACTAATTGAAATGATTAATTGATTCTCAAACTAGCTGTGACCAGTTCCAAATTGATTAATTGACAAAGTGTCGCAGCTCGTTACAGACCCGTCATGATCTGATATTCAATCTGCCTCCTCCCTGTCTCCGCTCAGGACGGGAACTACGACTGCAGCTCCAGCAGCACGCTGACCTTCTGCTTCGCTCGTCCGTCTCGCTGCACCCAGAGACAAACGTCCAACCAGAGCAAGCTGCACCGACACAGACTCTCGCCGCCAGTGAGCGCGGCCACAGGCTCCAACTGTGAGTGAGGAGGCGAGGAGGCGAGGAGGCGAGGAGGCAAGGAGGCAAGGAGGCGAGAAGGCGAGGAGGCTCAGCGGCGGCTCCACTGACACCGACAGCTGAGAGCAGGAATTCAACATATAATATTTAAATGTAATCCTGCTTCACTGCAGGAGGCTTGCACTGGGAGAGCTGGTGTAGACTGTATGAAGGGGAACCGTGAGATTAATGTAAAGTGGTACTTTTTCTTTTGGTGCAATCGATAACTCTTATCTCCTTTTTACAGATCGATCATTATGTCAACTAAAGACAAATCTTACAATTATCAAATATTCCTTTATGATTCAAATTTCACGCTGACTTTTGCACTTATATGCTGAATTAATTTTATATTATCTTTATGTTGTAGAGATAAACGTCTTGTTTTACTGAATAAACATCTAAGCTCTAACTCTCGTGTTTTGTTTGATCTCCCTTCATGTTCCCGTCTTCACAGTCAAACCTGACTCTGGTTTTATCTAAGCTGTGGAAACGTGTCTACTCAGCACTAATAAGCTGCTTCAGAGCCAGGCGTTACGTCTCGTGGTTAAAAAAAGAAAAATAACCGCAAAGTAGTTAATAAGATGAGGTCTCCTCGCCTGTGAGAAGCATGATCCTCCTTCCTCACTCTCTCCCTCTCTTGTCATGTGACACTTAAACTCTCACTGTCTCTGTGTGACACCAGCACATTTCACTGCTCCTCTTTGTTTACACCTGGACATCAGGTTTAATGTCTCTGTGGGAGATGGAGGCTCAGATTCTCGAGGAGCAGATCAGCTGACTGGCGGCAGACGGGGCCTGTGGTCAAGGACAGAGTGGGTCTGGTCACACAATCGCACGGAGTCACGTTTCTGCTCGCAACATGTGTCGGTTCTACAGTTACAATGGACACACACACACACACACTCATGCAACAATGTGAGTTACTGCCTCTCTTTCATTCACTGTGATCTGGTTTCCCACAATCAGAGAGAAGGTGGGTACTCACACACACAATGGACCAGTAAAGTAAACAACTCTGCTTCAAGAAATTTCCATGCAGAAACAGTTTTCAACACAATCTCTTTAAAGTCGCGGTGTGGATTGAAGCACTTGGATGTTAGTGATGGGAACTGGGAGTTAAGAGTTGCAGAGAAAAGCGTTTCCCAGAGATTTCACAATTTTCACAAATTTCACACGTTATCTGTGCTCTGACACTCACACACACAGCTTTGTTCCAGTCTCACTGGGAGGGAACAGACTATCTTAGATATTTTCTACAGATTAGATACGACTAGAATAGATATATAGATAGATATATAGATGGATAGATAGATAGAGAGAGAGAGAGAGAGAGAGAGATAGATAGATAGATAGATAGATAGATAGATAGATAGATAGAGAGAGAGAGAGAGAGAGAGAGAGAGAGAGAGGGAGGGATGGATAGATAGATAGATAGATAGATAGATAGATAGATAGATAGATAGATAGATAGATAGATAGATAGATAGATAGAAAGATGGATAGATGGATGGATGGATTGATGGATTGATGGATGGATGGATGGATGGATGGATGGATGGATAGATATAGTAGGAAGAGTATAAGTCATCATGGCGCCTCCCTGTGGAGAGAAGTGTGCCATACAGCATCTGGTCCTGCATCAGTTGTGTCTCTAAACAAACATCTGATCTCAGACTCTCTCCTGTCAACATGAGGTGAGTCCCCCTCATGGGAAGATGGTTCTGAGCTCAACAGAATTGAAACATGAGCTGGGATCCCCTGTGATTCTGTTTTGGAAAGAAAGTTCACTATGCTCAAAGTCTGTGAAATAGAAGGATTTGAACTGATGTTGGTTGTTTATCACTGAAAGTTGACCCTTGATTGTGGGTTCATGTTTTTACATTGAAATAACGTGTAATAAATATTGTGTGAGCAGGCCTGACCGTCTTCTGTCACTCCTCAGTAGTCTAAATCCAATGAGGGTTAAGTTTCTTTGTTCACAAACACATACACTAAGTTCAATACAACAACTGCACTGATGTTAATTAAGGTGAATAAATGAAAATCACGAGTAATTAATGTTACACAATCAAAGTATTTTTGGTGATTTCTTTTAACTCACTGTTCGAATAGCAATATTTGCATTTCATATATTTGATATTCTTTGGCACAATTAATGGATTCACTTTTTATTTTTTTAAATCACATGTTGAGATTAAGAAAATGTGTCAAGAAGTACAAGATAATGACTATTAATGATTAATGTTAAATGTTTCTCATAACTTGAAGTAAATCTTTTTCCTCAGATTTTCAAACTCCTCAATTCTTCCTCCAGTCTTTTACTTGTAGATGTTTTTTATGAATTTTAATTTACTTGTAACTGTTTTTTATCAATTTAATTTCTGTTTATATGTTGTGAGTGTAATATTGTGAGTGTACATATGTTATTTGTTGCTGCCTCTTGGCCAGGACTCCCTCGGAAAAGAGGTTTTTAATCTCAATGGGACTTTCCTGGTTAAATAAAGGTCAAATAAAAAGTTGTAGACAGTGGCCACAGGAGGCGCTGCAGCCTCGGCCCTCCTCTCTCGGTCTCAGCTGTTCCGTCTTTAACCACATTTGTTGATGCCAAACAGAGGCTGAGAACCCGGAAGTGAATCTCCGATGGAGGGTAAACAAAGCGGAGCCGACATGGAGTCGGTTTTCGTCAGGTTTCAATCTTACGACTTCGAGTCTGATCAGAAGTTTCAGGAAGGACTGAAAGTTTTACAGGAGTCAAACAACAAGAGAGAGAAGAGTCAACTTCCAGACATGAAACTCTTCTTCTACAACAGGTCGCTGCTGCTGCTGTTGTGTTATATTAGACATGTATTATATTATATTACACTGTACATGTAGACATTAGAGTATATTATACACCTAGTATACATTGGAGTTATATTATATTATAAATGTACTATATTATATTGTACATGTATTCTAGAGATATTATATCATATAACTTTGTATGAAATAATATTATATTAGACATGTATTATACAGATATTATTGTGTATTATACATACAGGAATTATATTATAAATTGTATATAATATATTGTTATTATATAAAATTGTTATATATTTATATTATAAATGTATTATATTATATTGTACGTATTTTATTATTCGTGCATTATACTATATTTTACATATATATTATTGTACATGTATTATATTATAATATATTGTACACATTTATTCCATGTATTACACATATAATCATAGAGATTAAAAAGCAGAATATACATAAAAGCTGTTTCACCTTTGGGAGGATGTTTTCATGTTTTCTCTTTCTACAGTTTGTGGATCTGCTACATGTTTATCTCACCAACTCTCCCTCTCGGTTGTCACCAGGTTTGTTGAGCCCATCGACCGAACGAGCTACAAACAGTGGAGCTCTGCTTCTGCTCCTGTGACACAGACGGAGCAGGAGACGCCCTCAGTTTCAGACTCTGATCTCAGTAACAACCAGGTCGGTCAAACATCCGCAGGGTCGGAGGTGAGCCAGCTTTCCTTTGCTGAGGTGATGCGACTGATTCAGGAAGGGAAGGAGGTGCCAGGAGCCAAACAACTGGACATCAAACCGTGCAACCAGAGTGCAACTCCTTCTCAGATGGAGAGGAGACTGAAACCCTGGGAAACTTCAGCCTCATCCTCCAAATGACCTTCACCTCTTTACGGAACTGTGCAGTCAAGAATATTTTCAAACAAAAACTTTAAACTAAATGAAATGCTGACATGTTGCCAGGTCTTAAACATGTAACGCAGCTGTAGTTTATAACATTGGTGATAACTTTGAGCTGTTGAAACACAGGAGACGTTCAGTGACTCAGTGAGATTTCAATAACTTAGATTAACTAATTAATTATTTATATAGAAAATGTATCCATCAATGTTCTACCCGTTCTGAGTCAGGGTAGAGACTGACCATGAGTCAATGGGCCCTTTAACAGAGATAAGTACCCCCCCCCCCCCCCTTGTACATAAGACTCCAGTCAGAATGTCCACCAAAGACCAATGACCCAGCACTCTCTGTGGTTGTCTGGTGTTTCGTTGTTCCAAGACAACATGGTGAAACATTGTGTGTTGATAATCTGAATGCTTTGATTTATCTTCACCTCTTGATTTATTCACAGACAATATTTCTTCTATGTGTTTCTCTACTGCGTAGAGTTGTTGGCCTTACTTTTTTTCTTTCTTTTATCGTGTGAGCTGTCACCACCAACCCTTAATGGTCACACAAGGTCTGAAGCTACAGAAGTGGGACCATAGACTGATATAAAGTGCACACGCTCTACTGGAGGGACCCACAATTCCTGGAAATCTAAAAACACTGCCTTCCAGAGCAGTCTGTTATAGTGACACTGTTTGGAATCAGTTTAACTTCATGATCAACGAGGAAACAAACTGGACACCAGAACTTTCGATTAACAGACCGTAACAACTGTTTGATGTTTTAGTTTTATCTTTTTTATTTATGAACCAAGAACTCTTATGAAAACAGTACTGATGATATCGTGAGGATTAAAACCAATGAAGTAAAACACAGTCTCATCCATGTTTAACAGCCGTGACGGGACGCAGACTCCCAGGAAGCTGATGAGCTTGATAATAAAACTCTCTGCACGTCCCAAATGTTTTACTGCAGCAGAGTTTTTAACACTTTGGAGCTCTGGTGGAAAAATGTGTCATTTCCACATTAAACATCTGGACATGTTCATAATCACTGGATTTATACAACAGCATAGATCCAGTTCAATCAGCTGGTGTTATGACACTGAACTCCAGTGGCTTTTCAGCATGCTTTCCATAATTAGGGTTATGAACTATATTCATATACAGATTTTTAGAAAAGGCCAAATCTATTAGTCAAAAATAATCTAATCAAATATATAAATATATGTGTTTTGGGCTGTGAAATTGTATTTTTTGGACAAAATTTGTCAGAATCAAATTAAAATAGAAGCAAAAAAAGCAAATAAACAAAACAACATGTCTGGCCATAAAACCCAAGCCCCACTTGTTCAGTGATACCCCGAGTAAAAATCCCACATACATTTATTCAGTACGTCCTGGCTGGTTCTTCTCAGCGCGGAAACCGAAATATATAACGCTAATATATATAAGTCACTAGCACACAATTAAAGAACCAGCACTGGGCAAAACAAAACACCTAACAGGAACATTCACTTTTATAAGGAGCCAATCAGGGCACAAGTAAAAATACCAACTTTACATGCAGGACTAGCACCGTTAGCGTAGCACCGTCAGGAAACCGGATGACCCAAAGATCGATGAGGTAAAAGTGTCGACCTTGTCTGAAAGAGTCTGTTCTCACTGCAGGTCTGTCCAGCATTCACAGATGAGTACGTTACACATGATGAAAAGTCATAAATGGTCAACCACAGGAAAACCAACAGTGATTCACACGTGACGCAGCAACACAATCGTAACTTTCAGAAAAGTTAAAAAAATTCCTCATCTGAACTAAGTAAAACACTGGTGTAAGTAAAATCCTACTTCAAGGTCACATGACAATGTTGTATGAGAATTAAAAACTAGGCAAAGTCACAGTAAACAAAAATAAAGATATAACAATGGTGCATATTAATGTCTGACTGAGATCAGAGTGACAGTAAACATTACTGCTGACAGTACAGTTAACAAACCATAACTTATTTCTTTCAAGTTATAGCAGGGCTGCACCTAACTCTTATTGTTTAATTTATTTTTCAAATATGAATTATACTGAAAAAATGCCTATTCACATCTTTGAAGGGTCCAAGGTGACGTCTTCTTTTGGATGAGTGCATGTGATTTGCTCGATGCAACAGGTCATTTGATGACAAGACTTAAAACTGAAGATTTTAAGACAATTTTCACAGTTTTTTGGCATTTAAGACAAAATGATTAATTGAAAAAATGATCAAAGGTTGTAGTGATTATGGAAATAATCGTAGTTGCAGCCCTGGTATTTACATTGATTGAAAAAAGTAAAACAAAACCAACAAATCCCCCTGTGTAGTACATGTATTTGAACTATTTTAACTTTATCTTTGTGTTTGATCCTGAGGAAGATTTGAGTGTTGTTTTTAAATGTTTTTACCACAATAATGAAAAAAACTATTTCAAGCTTTTGCCGACATTTGGTTAGTAAAGGGATCCAACATGCAAAACCACTGTTGTGTTCCTTTAAAGTACAGGTATCCTATGTATAAATAACAAACCTTAAAATAGATACAAATCTAAATGTTAGCACAAAGTCACTGGTGCTCCGTAGCAGGATGAATGTAATTTGGTTAAAAATGTATAAAACCTTGTCCGGATTAGACCTAAAATCTCTGGTAAGATTACATGTTAAAACAAAATAAAAAAACACAGACAGAAAACCAAGTTAACATTGTTGTACATAAATAATTAAAGATAAAAAGTGTAACTGCAGTAAGTCTGTGTTGAGGTAGAGACCTGAGACCTGTATCATGAAGCGAGATCAGCGGGCAGGTTCCCGGGTTTCCTAAATGGATCCTGAGTAAACAGTATAATGATTATGGTTATTACTTGAGAAGTCATACCCACAAATGAAAGGTAAGCCCATATTTAAAGTTTAGTGTTAATGAGTTTTTATCAACCTGTTCTGCAGTTTGAATCTGTGATGTTTTGGCACTTTTGGTGACCTGATAAGTTTATCCAAACTCCCGAGGGAAACATCTGGCTCTGTATGTCATGTCTTACCATGTCTGTCGTTTTGTGATGGATGGGTAGAGAACAGTGGCTTTTCTGAGCTTTTCCAATTAAAACCGCCACAACAGATGCAACGAGGGGCGATAGTGAACCAAAACAATCAGCTGAGAGATTCTAAAACCGCTGAGGGAGTCGGCAGAGTCAAGTCAACTGTAGATTCAACACTACAAGCAACCACACATTATAAATGTCCAATTCACTGATAATGTAAAAATAATGTTAATAATTTACTGGACTAAGGACAAACCTTACTGAAAACAGGATTAACTACCGGTTTGTTAAAAGTCCTCAGAGTGGACACATGGTTGTTTCTCTCAGCAATAATTTAACTTATCACTAAAAGTGTCTCGACTTCAACTTAATCACGAGTGACGTCATGAAAAACTTTGTCAGTGTTGAGGTCCGGTTGTGTAGAAATGATGAATCGCATTATTGCTCTTAAACTTTATATTAAACTCTTAACTAACCTAATTAAAGTGAGTCAGCCTCTAGTAATGGTCGACCAGCGGTAAGCCCAAAGAGAACCAGCTAACTAAAGTCTCTTCATGATACAGATCTGTGTTCAGCATCAGTACAGTTTGATCAGAGCACCATCATTTATCAAAGTGAACCTGAAACCGGGAAGTGTCAGAGGCTGCTGGTGGAAGAGTCACAGGATTAAAAGAGTTGTATGAGTGAAACGTTTCTAAAATTCTAAATAGTAAACACTAAATTAGGTCTTTCAGAATAAGATTGGAGAGTTTGAAAAGTGTGAACCCAGAAACGAGGGGCAGGATAAGGCAGTAAGGTTTACCGCTGCTGCTCTGACAGGAAGATTCACTTCTGAGGTTGTTCTATACATTCAAAGTAATCCTTCAGTGGGGCGAACAGGTGGCGGATGACGGGGACGCTCCAGGAGCGACCCAGGACTTTCTGCCTCTGCATCCGGCCCATGTTGTTCACATCCGTGTAATGTTTGGGGAATCCAAAGATCCTGAAGAAATGAAAAAACATCAAAATTGTTCAATGTTACACGTAGGAAAATAACTGAAAGCATCATCGAAAAACAATATATATACAAGAGCATGTTGATTTGAACAACACGTACTGTTCCATTTCAGTGCACCACAGGTAGTCCTCTCTTCCATTCATGCTGACAGGCAGCGATCCATGCTTCCCCTGCCTTATGGAGTTAGACTTTGTTGTGATGGTGCGGACTTTGTCAAACTGCAGGAAGAGATGATCAGTTAATATTTAATCTAAGAATTGTTTTAAAGTACATCAAGTATGAAAGTAAAATGGAAAACCAGATGGGAAAAAATGGCTTATTGAGTTGCTTATGTACCTCCCAGTGGTGTTCAACAATAATATCTGATGTTATCATTATTTAAATGAACACAACCTAAACCTGAAAGACATAAAATGAATGGAGGGATGAAGGTTTTGCTTAAATAGACAGTAAACCATCATGATTCATGGAGCTTCTTATCAGCTATGACTTATGAGCTATGACACTTCAGGTTCCTATCTGTCAGCAACGCAGCAAATTTAATTTATTTCGGTCGTAATCCCATTTGACGCACTCTAGCGTATCGTTTCTGACATAGAGGAACCACAACAAATCGTGGGAATTTTTTCCCCCCAGAGTTTTTGGGACGGTAGACATGCCACATACCAAGATTAACGTGTAGAAGCACTACAAAAGTGGAAATTTCATAATATGTCCCCTTTAAAGTTCCTACCTTTGCCGTGCGTCCGAGTTCCAAACAATCCTGGAGAGACACTTTGTCGTCAAGCGATGTTGAAAGAGGCCTGAAGACAGATTCAAATAGGTATGTGAGCCAACACCTTTTTTAGAGTGAGAACCTCCCCATGAAAAAGGAATATGACTGCGTATCAGTGTGTACCTGTTCATGCCAGGGAGGTTCCCCCAGAAGTAGCGTGCTCGGTGAGCGGGACTGACTTTCACTGCATCGACGAGAATAGGATTACACTGGAAAAACAAAAGGAACCAAACAATGATCAGTAAAAACGGAATTGTAGCACCAATACTTTCACTAATAATGAAATATGAGCAAACCTCGAGGAATCTGCAAATGTCTGCTTTGTCGTGGGCACTCATGAAAACCACGTTCTCAAACAACCAGAAGAACGGACGGTCGTCGCCTTCCTTCGGCTTCAACATGGCCAGAATGCGGTAAAACTCAAAGAAGAGCCGCCCAGTGCCCTCTGCAGGACCATCAGATAAGAACAGAGTGTGAGTACAGATGAAGAGTTACATTGTGTGTAGATGCTGAAACCTACAGTGACATTATGTCCACCAGTATCTTAGCAGAACTCTTTTGGTTTGAGACGAGTGGAAGCTTCTTACCAAACAATCCTTTTCTGAGAGGGTTGACCATTGACAGGTCGTTACATGGACTGCCTCCAATCAGAAGATCGAATGGGCCCCATTCCGCCAGCTGCAACACACGACCACCTCAGTTCATATTTCTATACAATGTTTAAACCTCTTGGTGTGAACTTTAATGACAAACTACACGTGTAGTGATCTCGCTGGCGCTTGTACTCACATGTTTCCTCGTGATGGTACGAACGTCATTGACATATTCGATCTTTCCCTTATGCTTGATCATCCCCACAGCGATGGAATCCTCACAAATCTCTGCAGCGACGTAGCGATCCATCTTGACACCCAGGTCTTTGAGCACCAGGTATCCTGTCGTGACGCCGCACACGTTAAAACCAACATTTGCTTCAGCACTCTTCAGTGAGATGTTCAGACTAAACACTACAAAGACTGGATTGTTTAATTCAAAACAAAAAGAGAGGAGTTCACATGAATTATGTTCAACATGATGAACCAACCTGTTGCAATGCCGTCAAACAGTGAGAGCACTTTGATTGGTCTGCGCTGGTCAGCAGGGATGGAGGGATACACTCTGTGAGGCTCCTGTGATAAAAAGTGAAAACACAACTTTCAGCACCACTTCTACAATTAGTTATTAAACAGCAAACACAGCTCGAAACACTTATACACAACTATAATCATTTGTCTTTTTCAAAATTTGAATATTTAGATCTGACGACTAGTAGTAAAGCTTTGTAACTGAGTTATAGTCAACTGTAAACTGTACTGGGAGGAGAGTGTGGCACGTACAAACTCCATGGCGCTGTTGTTGGCGAAGAAGTCTTGAACCTTAACGCTCCAGTCTGGCCTGAGTTGGAGGTTCCCTGCGCACTGCGACGGCTTGCACATGAAGCAGCTCCAGGGATCCACATCTTTCAATTGGTCAAAGGTTCCCGGGCCCACCAGGATTTCCAAACAGTCCTTACAGAAACACCTGGGAGATAGAGAAAACAACAGATACCATGAGAATAAGAAAGTAGTTCCCTCCTGTATTTACACATTTAGTCCAGAGACTGTGGACTGTGGATCCCTTCTCTGTAAACGTCGAAGAAATTGCTCACAGCAGCGACAAGTGTTGTCTTTACCTGCAGCAGCTGGCAATCCCACACAGAATGACCTCTAGCCCAGCACAGCACACGGTGCAGTACGACTGGTAGCCATCCTCGTCGTAGCGATACAGTGTCTCTGAGAAGTTCACCTACAAACAGCGACAATGTTGTGTTGCAGCATTTGGGATGTTAATGGCAGCCGTGTTTTGGATGGAGGTTACACATTTACAAACTGGGCTGGAATGGAGCAAAGCAAACCACACCGAAGTAGACAAAAAGGTAGAGCGTTGGGGTTGTTAGGTTACCTTGCATTTTTGACAAAGAGCACCTTCAAACAGTGGGTGAGAAACTTCAATGTCAGATGATCCACAAGACAAACACAGATCTGAAATAACAAGCCAGTGCCTTTTAGAATTGAGAGTTTTAACTAAGCATCAAAGAATCATTTTCCAACTAAGCATCAAAGAAACATTTTCCAAACACTCGCACACAAAACGTACCTTCAATGGTAACTCCTTCTTCCTTGAGCTTTTCTGGTATTGATTCTGTGAAGTGAAATATTACAACATCACACATAGGAAACACATAATAATGCTAATAACAGGAGAATATCTGAATCATCTGGATTCCTCTAAATGTTTCCTCCCATTATTCTGTTGTCATGATTGTGTACATATAACACGTACCTCTGCTATAGGTGATGGCGACTGCAGTTGTCTTGTTTTTAAACACGTATTTCCTTTTTGCTGGGGGCTGGTAGTCGGACTGGGCCGAGTCAGAAGTCTCAGCATGTGAAGCAGAATCTTAAAGATCAGAAAAAGACAAAAGAAGGAAGTTTTCAATACGCTTTTCTTTTTTACAGCAACTACTGGTTTAAACCAACAACTATAATGTTTTCATACCAGGAGGTAGGAATCCGCTTGGTCCTGAAGGCAGAAATCCTTCAGAAGCCCATTCCACCATCAACTTCAGCTCTTTTTCTTTATCACCTTCAGCCACAGCAAAGGATTTCCCACATCGCTCACCTGCCAACTGCAGAGAACAGGTGTGAACAAACTCTGAAATGCTGCTGAAACTGTTTCCTCATGCGATTCTGAGCAGTCTGCCTGACTCAATGATTTCATCCTAGTTAAAGCCATAAAACAATCAAATGGCTGCTGACACGACCAGTAAAATAAGTAATATATATGTTGAATTGAATTTATGGAAACAGATAACATAATGGGTAAGAGGGGGATGATATTGAATTTAATATTTTATGTGTACATATTATAATACATCCTCAGAGCAGCCCTACTTCAACATGATGGATATAGACAAAAAATGTATCTAAAAACTATAGAGAAAGCTCTCTTATCACAATCGGCTGTCGATGCTAATGTAGTAATAGCCCAAACCCGCACAGCACCTTTTAAAAGGTGCAGATACTCCTGTACATCATTATAACAAACATCCACGTCAAACCTCCTCAGAGTCGACTGATAAAATCCCAAGTAGAGAGAAAAGAGAATTGCAGATGGAATCATTTCCCCCACGAATATGAAGGAAATGGTAAAAATAATCACTCTGATTAATGATGCGTGTATTGATAAGAACTGACTTCTACTCTCTGAGTTGATGAAACAATTGGTTGAAGAACAAACTACAGAATCAATGTCAATGAAAATTTGTGAGCAAGAATAAAATTCAAATGAAGACATGCAGGAGGAAAATATCAAATCTGACAAAGAGCATGTGGGATATAATGTTTTGCTCTCCTACCTCTATAATTTGGTAGATGGCTTCTTTGTAGAGGGGCAAGCAGGTGAAGGAGTCTTTACTGAAGTACTTTGTGAAAGCACTGAACGCCAGTAGACCCTCGGTGTAGATCTAAAAACAGAAAGCAATGATGAGTTAAGAATCCTACTCCACGCTTGTTTCTGCAGCTTCTGCACATGGACTGTGTTTCTCACCTCTGAGAACATCCCATCTCCAAACCACTCCACCCGCCGCATGCCCGGGGGACCGGACTTGGTTTTCCAGGATGTCACCAGCCCAGGCCACCAGGTGAAACCCTTCACTTTCCCCCACACCAGCTCTCCTGCCAGAAACCCTTTCCCATCCTGCAGATGTCAAATACAAAAGCAGAAACATTATTCAAACCACATTTCCATTTTAAAAGCAGATCAAATATGTAAAAGAAATTTTCTCTGACGTGATGTTGGATCAAACAGTTTTTTACCTGGTAGACGTGCTTCCTGCGGCTTCTTGGTGTGGATTTACTGGATGGAGAAGACTCTTGTGGCTAAAGGTCAACCACATTTAGAACAAAGAAGTGTCAAAGGTACAAAGGAAATAAGAACTATCATCACTATTGTTGTGGATATTTAATTGCAGATGACATGGATGAGTGAATTTGTTAGAACCAAGATGCAAGGGAGCCATTCATTGGTGTTTACCAAATTTATTTTGTTCAAATTTTTAAATCTGTTTTATTTATAAACTGAACAAAGCAAACAATGATTCTGAGATGAAGATGTGTTATAGGTGGGACTGAATTATGATCATTTATTAATCTCTTCCACAGCCTTTTAGAGGTAAATTCATTTGATGTTTTTGGTTTTTCAAGACCTGTAGAATCCTGATGAACAGATGATTCCTTCAGCAACACTAACAGGCAGCACATGTGGATTTGCAGTAAAAGATAATTTACAAATTATTTAACATCGCAATGAGAGTTAATAATTAATGTATGTGGCATGGTTATGATTATCAGCTTATGCAAAGGCTTGATTGAAGGATGTGGTAAATTTTGAGGGAACTTAACTGTGGTTTCATGCCAGAGGTCCAGTCTGGTAGCAAATGTTATCTAAAATTGTTGAAGCTCTCTGTGCAGGTTGGTCATATGTTTGGTAAACCCCTTGATATTTATTTTGTCAAATCTATCAGCATTACAGAGGGTCAAGAGGCCTGTTAAAGGTACTCTGGTAGTATACTTAAGTATACCTACCACCTCATCTTGGGACTCCAGACCATTTTTGCTGTCCTTATCAAGACCTACGGGTTTGGCCCAGGTGCTAGCACCAGCCTGAAACACTGCACGGGCCTGTGGCTTCTGGCGCAAGCTGCTCTCCCAGCCAAAACTTCCCCTACTGGCCCCCTGAGAGACAACACACTCTAATTACACACTCGAATCGCATGCACATGCAGATATACCCCAAAACACTCACACACACACCTTCATCTTCATCATACAAGTGAAAGAATGAAGAAGCAAGTGCAACAAAAAAAACTGACAGTTGATGAGAGAGACTGAAAAGTGGAAAATTCACTTTACAAAAGCAACGTAGTTTTAAATGAATCCACATTTTCTCATTGACAAGTTTAGCTTGTTAAATCCAAGTTGCTTCTTTGCTATGTACATGTATTAGACTGAAATGCAAAAGAAGGGCAGAGAGAAGAACTGTTTACCTCTTTAAAGATGCCATTCTCGCCATGTGTATCATCACATTTTTTCTTTAGCTCTTTGGAAGGAAGCAGAGAGAACACTGCTTTAGAAAGATGATTATTATGTTTGGACATCAAGACAAAGCAACCAAAACAAGATTTGAAATATTGTTCTTACTATTTATCTTTGTAAGCCTGACTTCACACTGCTTCACTCCGATACTACGGCCATTCACTTCTAGAAAATAAAATAAAAGAGTAAAAAACATTAAATTGTCAAATGCCGTGGCTTCTTATATGCTTTTCCTCATGTATTTGTACATCATATAAATCATTGTCAACATCTAATGCAAGGTGGTTTATTTATCAGATTATTTGATCAAGGTAAAAATTTACCGTTATTGTATTTTTTGATGGTGCTGTCGGACATGGCCTCAGACTCGCTTTCTGCTTCGCCGTCGGAGATCTGAGCAGCGTCTCCATTCCCGAAGGCCTGCGACAGGAAATACAGCACAAACACATAATTAATTAAATTTAATTAAATTAAACAAGCAAAAACTTAACACGTACAAAAGAGGAGGATGCAGATCTAGCATAAACTTACCTGAGTAAAAACGTGCTGAGCATCCAGTGGTGGACAGGGAAGGGCCAATAGGGTCAGAACAAGCCTCCTGAACACTGTCTGCTTGCTGTCCCTCAGTACGCTGGCCCAGTGTTTCTCCAGTGAAACCTCTGCTGAGTGGTTCTCCTCTCCCTCCTCGACCAGCTGATACTGAAGGAATTCACTTGTGAGCTGGTTGACCTCCTCGGGGGAGCTGCAGAGTCCCAGCTTGGTCCCAAGCTCCCCAACTGCTGTCCCTGTCACTTTCTGCCTGCTCTGGGGATTCAACAGCTGAGCTATGCTCTTCAGCAACCCATCATTTAGGGGCAGTTTCTCTGCAATGCAACTTGTCAGTGCGATGTAGAAAGACATCACCTCCTCAGTAAACGGTGGCAGTGCCTCTACGGACTCATTTAGCATATCTTCAACGGCTTTCCCTCCCAGTTCGGGGCTTGACAGGTGGAATGTCTTGTTCTTGAGGATTTGGGCATCATGTTCTTCAAGGAAGCGAGCAGCAGCTTGAGGACAAAGGAAGTAGGAGGTGTAGGTGCTCAGCAGGTTACTGGCTTCTTCTAGAATGAGCTGCATATCAGCTTGAGCAACTCCTTCCGGTGGCTGCAGATGCATTTGGAAATCGTGCAGCGGCTTTAAGGCCCGCTCCATGAATGTAAACGTTGCCCTCACTTTGGGATCCCGCAGCCGGGAGCAGATTAACTTGGCTTTGTCATCATTCGTGTCACAAGAGCCAAAGTACGATTCAAGATCTGTCCATATTTCCAACATTTTTGTGACTAAAAGGCAAAAGTTAAGGCAGCGGGCGTTGAAATAAGATGATGGACAGTCCAAGGCGATAGAGCCAAAAAGAGCCTTGAGGTTATCATTCTTCTTAGAAGAGGAGGAGTAGTGGGCATACATGTCCACCGTCAGCTCCTGAGCCTGATTGGAGAGCTGCTTAACTCCAGCCTGGCAAGCAGCATCACTGATGCTGTACAGCCCTCCAAAGACAGCTATGTTCGGGTTGAGTTCCTTCAGCTGTGAGCAGATCTGCTCTGAGGCCGCACCATAACC
The DNA here is from genome assembly GCF_949316205.1 of Platichthys flesus. Taxonomy (NCBI): domain Eukaryota; kingdom Metazoa; phylum Chordata; class Actinopteri; order Pleuronectiformes; family Pleuronectidae; genus Platichthys; species Platichthys flesus. Next base: position 23,740,358 of record NC_084951.1, on the reverse strand, counting down.
ATCAAGGTAGACAGCGACAAGGTTATCTGCTGGTAACCCGAATTTCTTTAAGGTCTCCCCCACTAATACGGCTGTTTGATCCTTTGCACCGTTCTCTGACTCAAGAGCATCCAGAAACCGGATGCAGTGCCTGGAGGCTTCTACGTCAAAGAATCCAATGAGGACCACCAAGACAGTGTCATCCTTTCCAACGGTTTCCCCTCCGGAAATGTACACACAGTAAGGAGTGTGCTGGCAAACAGATGTAATATCTTTGGGGTACTGAAGCCCCAGCTTGCGGCGTGCAACGCGCACAGACACCTGTTCCCCTTTGGCAGAGCCATTATAACAGTGTCTCTGAATAAAGCGGATCGCTGCATCCGTGCAGGGCAGCGGCTCAGAGTGTTGGCTTTGCAGGCAGGGACCCTTGGAAACTCTTCCCCGTTTGTAGTGAAAGTTAGTCTCCATGTGACGCTGAAGTTCTACATGGCCTCTAGAAAAGGTTTTGAGGTTTTTAGCACAAGTGTTGCAGTAGGTATATTGCTTTCCAAGAGTGCTTTTTTCAGCCCAGTCAAACATATTCTTCCACTTTTCTGTGTATGGGTATTTTTTATGTATGCCAGTGCCGTTCTCTTCTTTGTCTGATTCTAATTCAACACCTGCTGACAGAGTAGGAGAAAACATAATTACTGCACAAGCACTGTCAATGCTGCAATTGAATCTTAACCATATGTCATTGACACAGTGAAAGAAAATGAAATGCTATATTTACGTGAGGGTGGAGATGCATCTACTGGGCTGATATCCTGGCCGTCCCGGGCTTGCACAGGGTTGTATTCGTTACAGTCCTTTACATTTGCTGTGTAAAAAGCTTTGAACCACTTCAAGATCTTAATGTTGCTTTTAAGATCACCGTTTCCGAGACTTGTGACTGGAATGGTCTAAAACAAGACAAAGAAGACATGTTAAAATTCAGAAAACTTGGGTATAATATATTAAAACATAACTACCAGTCATTGTCTTCACAGAAAAGGACATATCTGCAGTCAGAAATTGAAAGTAAATTATCCTGTGATAACTTTTCATTATTCAGTGTGAAAGAAACTATTTATTTTCCTGAGTTACACTGAGTCAGTTTAATAATGGAACTACTAATTTCTCTGTTACAAAACATTACAAAACAATTTGAATAAAAAATAAAAGAAACTGTAACGCTATTCCAATAGAGATAATGTGCTTACCTTGGTGATACCCCTCTTGCTGAAGGCCTCCTGGAGCAGAGTGAAGTTATGCTTATATTCATCCTCACCCTTTGCATCAAACTTCACCTTGGTCATGTCAACAGAGCCACGAATAACCCAGTCCATCATCTGACAGTGACACGCTCCTGTAGAAATGTACAAACACATTATGAGCGTTCAGAAAGTGTCGAAACAGAGGCATGGCACACAACACGGGACACCTGATCTTAACAGCTCTGGTACCATAACTTCCCAGAAAAAAGACCAGGTCCAAAAACCAATGTACTCCTAGCTTGTAAGGGCTCGGCATGATTAAAAGTGCAAGAAATCAGGCATATCTAAAGAATTGCAGTAGGTCAGCCCATTCTGATTCATCACCTGAGCCCATCTCTCGCACATCGGTGAAGTTTGTTTTGAGCAGGCGGTTGAACCAGGACACCAACTGCAAGCTGCTGATTTTATCATGGCCGAAGACCGGAGACAAAACCAGGTTTGTTGCCATCTTGCAGCTCTCTGAGGAAAAACAACAACAATGATCACATGAATTCAGATTACCTCATCATAAACATGTTGTTAATCCAACCATTTATTCACAGCCGGTGTTCTTGTTTGTAATGTGTTGTGTTGTTGTTGGAGATTCTCGGTCATCCAGGTTTATCCAAGAGCTTAAAACAGGTCAACTGGACCCGGCTGTTCAGAGCCCAGCACAGTGCAACTCTCTCAATGTCATTGAAGAGGAGCAACAGCACGTTCTTGCCTCTGTAACATGTCAATGTTTCTGAACCGAGTCCAGTTCACCTGTTTTTAGCATAATAATAAAATGCATTATTCGTTGGACCTTGTACCATTCACACCCTCCTAAAACTATCTTTTCCCATTGGAAAACCATCACATTGTTACTCCTTCTAAAAGCACATCTGTCTGTATTCAGGCTGGTGTGTGCCCCCCCCCCCCCATCCCATGTCTGACTTCTCAGAGTGGGGGGTGGGGGGTGAGACAGGGCCAATGGGTGGGCTGCCTAATCCTCCATTGTGTGCCTGATGGTGGAGGAATAAAGGCTGAATGCTTGATGTCATCAAGCTCTCGCATGCATTTGTTGGCGTGTGCTGGTTGTGCATGTTTGCATGAGGACATCGAGCTAGCTGCCGGACACACGAGCCCTACACGCTGCTGCAGCTCTTCCCCCCCCCCGCCGCCTTCCTTCCTTCCTCAATGTATAGGAAGCGTCAGTGAAATCTCGCGTTGTCCCACTCTCCCTTTTTGCCGCGAACGTCCCAATTGCACAACTTTCACTGACAACGAAACTTGGGCTGCAACACTGCTCCGTGTCGCTTTACGTAACGTGAACACAAACGCGGGCGAAGCGGCGGTGCGATTAACACGTCCCACCTGGCAGACACACATCTGTAAGTCAGCCTTCAACACAACACAAGCACGGTGCTGTAGCCACAACCTTTAGATCTGCTCTGTATACACATTGGAGCGAATAGCATGAAGCAACACACACACACATCTAATAACAGCTGACTACCCGCGTATATACATGTTATTACTGCAAAGAGGCGACGTGAAACTATGTCTATAAAGAATCAATAATACACCCCCCCCCCCTTCCCCCGGGTCCACGATCCAGTCAGTGGGTCCCGTGTATGAGCCGGTCTTTGTGTTGTGCGGCTGCAGGAAACCGGGAGAAACAACACAACCACCAGACAATAAACAGTGCAACACCACCACGCGCCGCTTCATCCCGGAACGCGACGCTCTACGGGAGGAAAGTTTACACAGGGCGACTGTTTTTCTACGAAGATCCATTGTGGGAGACTTACCTCCGTCCTTCCCCTCGCGATCACAGATCAACTCCCCCCACCCTGGACTCTTCGGCTCCAGCTCCAGCACAGAGCTCAGATCCCCGCAGCAGCCCGGCCCATGTGACGTCGACCTCACCGGGAGCGGTCCATTGGACGACCGGTGCGGGGAGGCTGTCCAGTAGCAGCACTGCTAGCTTAATGAACCGCGGATAATCAGCTCGGTACGGCTAGCACGTGTACAGAACAAAATGGCTCGCGATGTTTAGCTAAATAAAAGCGGCTGCTCATTATATCTATAACGTCATCTCCCCTGTTTGTGTCCGAACACGAAAGAATGTGCGGCCCCCTCTCAAAATAGACTGATCCAGGAAGCTAGCACGACACTAGCATGTTTTCTAGTTTTTAAATTGATATGTCATTAGCATAATCGCGATATATTTTTTTACTTGCACACCAACATGGCTGCGACACCCACTCAAAAAAAGTAACAAGTGGCGAGCTGCTAGTTGCCGCGACACGTCCCCTCCAAACCGATTAAAAGTGAAGCTAATTCGTTATGTAGCTAATGTAGCAACAAGTGCGAGTTGCCGGCTGCTGCACCACTAACCCGGGTAAGTCACGGGTTCACTTACCGAGATAAATCCGTGAGGACCACTTCTGGAATTAGCCCGGGTTGTTGTTACCAGGCTAGCGCCGCTTAGCTAGCTAGTCCCCGTACTTCCGATAGTACAGCTGCTAGCATAGCATTAGGTTAGCCCATATCAAATCTGCGCAGTAACTCAAAATTAATATCTCATATTGAATAAAGGCTATTGATTGATTGGAAGGTGGAAAGTGAGCGCTCATTGTTCGAGAATCATTGAACAGGTAAATTAAGTTATGATAACACCCGATGAGTTTCTGCTTCGTTTTTGTGGATTGGGTTAGGGTTAGGATTGTCATTTAAACATTACAGTGCTCAATTCAGCCTTCACGATTCAAAATGGCGGCTGTTCCCTGCAGGTTTCAGGCCTGTTTCCTCCAGAGTATCCCCTGTGTCATGGCGGCTCGGCAGGTGCCAGTATCCAGCCACCGAACAACCCGCCAGAGAGACGACCTTCTCCCGGTAAATCTTATATGACACATAAAACCAACAGAGGAAACGTCTGAGGGCTCCACGAGCTCCGCTTACATCTCGCGTGTGCTTTCGCCATCTCGTGAAATCCTGAGAACGCTGGGGGAAGCCATTACACTTGAACTTGCGGAACAGCTAAACATCCACCCTACGATAAGTGTTCCCCGATAAAAGCTGAATCTTTAAATCAACAAATTCACTGCCTAAATAACAGGCCTGTGTAAATCCCATGAAACACGCCACAGCCAATGTGATAGTAACTGAATCTCAGTCGTTCAAATACAGTTTATTTACAGCAGCGGCAGTCTTGTCATTGAGCCATCAATGTATCACCTCAGTGTTTGTTCGAGTGTGGATAACATCTTTATTGCAGTCAGACAAAACATTCATTGTATGAGTCGAGTCTCAGTGACACTAAAAGAGATTATCTACATTATCTTCTCACCACTACGCCTAGGGAGTTTCAGGGGTAAACATCGTTGTAGCCAAATCAAATACAATTAAAGGGGCGACCACGTCTTCAAATCTAAAAAAAACTACACAATATAATATAAGATGATTCCATTCTGCTCCTGTGTTGTCATCCAAGTGTCCCTAAGCCAGACATTCAAATCCGACTTGAAACAACGTCATTTAAACCATGGTTTTAGCCTAAATGTTGTCCAATAGCATTATATTATTGGATATTACTGTGGTATTAGGATTAACATTTGTCAATGCTGACACAATCTTAAAAGCCTTAATACAAAAGGGTCGATATCAAAGTCTATGTAAGCAATAATTTGGGCTCTATGAAGATTAAAAAATCATCAGCTATGAGCCACACAGTCTGTTGGAGGTGTCTTCTAAAGTCACAGGATTCGTGCTGGAGGAATGAATCCTGGCAACCAAAGAGTTATTATTAGCTGTAAGTAAAAAAAAACGGCAGGTATGGTTTGCGATATGAATTTGCATGAGCACACATGTGTTAAACACGTGATTACTGAGAATGTCTCTATGGCTACTAGGATATAAAGACTGAGAAAAGCAATCGACACAGCTGGGTTAGTGACAGATCAGGTGAGACGTTACAGTGTCATTTGAAAATATAGCAATTTAAAGCAATGACAAAATTGGCACTTAACATAATAAAATTTGAAACATAAGTCAAATGTTGTGGTATGACTATCACAGGTCCAAGTGACACTGTGTGCTTTGGAAATTGGTGTATGACTAACATGATTTAGGGCATTTCTACAGTATGTCATACATGTGCTGAAATAGGTAAGTGAAGGGGTCCAGGGGTTAATGTGTGTGTCTGAATTTATGTCCAAACTCAGCTGTAGAATCAATGTAGAGATGGGACTACAATGGCTGACCGCTGACTGCTCGCTGTCCTCCGGGGCGCTGATGTCCATGTCGCAGTATTTATGGACTGATGTAGGGTCATGCAACCCTTGATGTGAAAATCATCTCGCATTGTGAAATATTGGTTTAATACTCTTTATGATGTCATTATGAAGGTATCTTCAGGCATATGTGACTCCGGCTGAGGGCAGAAGAGTAGAGCAGCACCAGTGGTCACCGGCAGCGGGGTCACAGGGGTCAGGGTTGGCTTTGTTTGTCCAGCCACCTCTCAAAGCCGCCCATCCTCCCAAAGGACAGCGTCTTCCAATTAGAAAGAAAGAAAGACAGACGTTGGATGTTCACTTTTACTCGTGAGGCTGACGTCTAAGTGATGGTGGAAAAAGTGATAAAATATATGTGCGTGTTTTGTTTTAGTTAAACCACCTAAACAATAATTTGATAGCTTGGACCAATCTAAACAAATTGTTGGGTTAACAGGTCAGAGAAAGGAATTCAGGAGTCTTAATCGTAACAATGCTTCGCTTACAAAAGGAGAAACAAACCCCACCATAAATTCCATTTGTTGAAAGCTTGAAGAATCGGGTCTAACAAAGTCTAATATACGACAAGAAAACATTTGTTCAAGTGGAAAAAAAGGATTAAGTGGATGCATTTGCTTGCATGTAATGAATGTATCTAATATTCAGTCGATCTAGCGGCGCCTCTCTAAATAATACACGGGTATTAGTCTAGGATTGCAAGTTCTCAGGGTTCAGTGATTGGATTAAGACAGACAAAGTTTAGCCATTTCTATAAATGATTAACATATATCCTCCAACTCAAAATATTATAGCGCTTTCAGTTGGGTATGCCATTTGATCTTGTTTGGAAGTTTGAAGACATGATTCACTCGCTGGTTTTAGTTTGGCCTTGTTAAAAAACGTACCGCTTGCATCGGCCTTGATGGGAATTAAATCAAAAACACAGTTACATTAATCGTGTAACACGAAATGTGGAAGATAAATCTTGTGATGTGCAGAGTGGGAAGAGTCGAAAGAGTGAAGAGGAAAAGTCTAAAAAGTAAAGATATTACACATTTTTGTTCTGTATACAAAAAATGAGATAATTCATATTTCATCACCTTATAAAGGATAAGGACAGTAATATTCTATGTTATTCTTATGGTCAGAAAATCCAATGAAAAGACCAGTCACCAATCAATTGGACTCTTTCCTATCTGTATTGATTCTCTGCAACAAAGACATTAACCACTGCACTGGGCGACATATCCCTTTAATAACATGGGCCAATGTATTTTATTTTGAGTCAATCGACACAAACGTGTATGAGGCCGTGGTCAGACTGATAATGTGAAAAAGTGCAGGCCCCTCATTATATGTGGTGCAGCTGCTGCACTGACACAGCAGGGCCCCAGCTCAGAGTGTTGTTCTCTGAAAAAATGTCTGACCTGGCTCAGCTTCTGCCAACACAATCCAGCTACACGGCAGACCTCTAGAGAAACAAAGGAAAAGGAGTAGAGCACTCGTTTGAATATGGTGCTTTAGACAGAAGAAGACTTCTCCCTGGAGCCATTAGATACTGGTGGTGGTCATGATGAGGAATGAAGCACATGGTGATGGTTGAAGGGAGTTGATCCGTTATCCAGAGTTGAGGTGGTGCCGGTGGTCACTGTACGATCAACTCCCAAGCTTAACGATATAGAAGGAAGGATGATCATATTAATCCTCTACGTTTATGTATGGTAGGGATGTGACCACACGATCATCGCAATGATATGTTATAATGAACCTTTAAACGCTTGGATCTTAAACTCCAACCAGCCTTGTATTTATATTTGTATCTCAATCCATACACAACTATATGGATTTGTATGTATATATTGAAATTACACAAACTACAGAAACGACACGATTTCTACCTGTTTTTAAATCAGCTATTACAGATGTTTTCTTTTAGCCACTTGGGAAGTAGAACAATATTATAACCTTTTAGGTGTGAATTTGTTATGAAACAGTTGCTTATCAATATATTTTTGCAGTTATGCAGCAACAATGTCTCTGTTTAACTGATTAATCAGTTCAAGATTTTACTTTTAAATCTAGAGTTTAAGGTTCAATGTGAAGGATTTAGTGACATCTAGTGGTGAAGTTGCACATTGCAACCAAATGAATACGTCACCATCTCTTTTCACCATGAAGTCGAACCTATAGTGGTCTTTAGGTAACCTCTTTAGAGCCAGTGTTTAAGTTCCTAAGTGTTTGAGGACACCTTCCCCAAGTAGATATTATGGGTCATTCTTAAATAACAGAAAAACATTTTCAGGTTGTAATTACACACTAATTAAAATATAATAACTGAACTTTTAATTACCTCCCCCCCAAGGAGGATATGTTTTTTTTTGGATTTGTATGTTTGATTTAAAACTGACCTCAAAACTACAGCTTATTGGGGATCCAGGAATTAGTTTTTCATTCAACTTTGGTAGAATTGTTGTTTTATCACCATATTAATATTTCATGGAGTAGACTGATATTTATGAGTTTGTGCAATTTGGTGCAGAAGGGTTCTTGGCAGGGGTACGCACTCCACTGAGTACCATTTAAGTGTTTTAAATGGCAGATTAAGGACTAAAGCAATGAGCATCAGTTCAATTTCAATCTGTTCATATCAACATATGTGATATTGAGGGGCTAAAAAAGACGTTAACTGGACCACTCAGTGTCTTGGAGTGCCGTGTTGTTTTGGCAGAGAAGTCCGTTGCAACAAGTGGTCGGAAAAAACGTCCTTTAGGGGAGAAAAAAACAGAGGCAAAGGTCAGTGGGAGTATTTAGAGGATACGTCTTAGAGGACAGAACCTGACAGGTGCAATCATGTATCACACAGCCATGGCAAAGTGGATGTCAGTGCGGCTGCAGGGGGCCGCTATAAGCATGTCACAGCCAATCATGAAGGTAGCATAAGAGCTGTAGAGCGTTCAGGGAGAGTAGGGAGTGTTTGTGTATCACCACGGTGAGCCCATTACAGCTGTCGAGGCCAAGTAGTATTGGCATGATCGAGGCCACAAACACAGGTGGCACTGTCGGATCTCAAGCTTGTGTGAGGGAGTGTGTGATTAGGGGCATTAGCTGCACGCAAATCAGCTGTTTGTGACTGGCGAGATCAGATAATCGATCGTGTTAAGGTTTCACCGATGAGAGCAGTTGGCTTTTTCTTGTCTGACTCGACTAGCAGAATTCAAAGCCACTTAACTTGCTCCTGCCTGCCACGCCGATAAACAGATGCTGTGTCAAAGATAAAGCTTCAGTCATTTTGAGTGGTTAGGTCGCTGGGGTCACGCACACAATCTGCCTTTGTGTGGAGGTAACAGGCTTCCTCTGGGCCCCTCGCAGCCCCTCAGACCACAGAGGGGCGTTCAAGAGGGTGGGACTGCCAGATATACAACTTCTCTAAGACACAGTAGTTTTCATGAACTTCATTATAATAATATCGGGGTTCTCTGTAGAAGCTTTTATGCCTTTATCACATGTAATCTCTAAAGACTTATCAATGACAGATTTTTGGGGCCATTTGGAGGCAGCAGAAACAACTTAGAAACACTGACACGTCACAGCAGTGCACGATCTAAACCGGTTTGCTCGGCTTGTGGTGATGCTGCTTGCAGCTTTCGCTCCAAAACTGTGACCTGCAGTAATTGAGCCAGCAGCAAGTAAAGAGCTGCTGCTGGACTGAGTCAACAGAACCCTGAAGCTGCACCAGTGCTGCTGCACAATGAGCTGTTCACCTGTTTCTCAAAGATCAGGGAAGCTGTGAAGAATCAGTTGTTGTTGTCATTGTCTAAATCACACCGGATTCAACACCTTGGGCCCTTTACATGTGTGAGGTCAATAAGATAAACGATTCCCAATATTCATTCTACTTTTTGCTCTGCCAACTCCTGTACAAATGATCCAGCAGATAAGTCTGTGCTTATGTTCACCATGAAGTGACTGACTGTGTCCTTCTGTAGTTTGGTGCTGAGCTGAAAGAGGTTGGTTGCTCTGACTGAAAATGACACCATGAGAGCAGTGAGAGTGAAACCTCTGTTTCTGACTATTTTTTGCATTGTTGGACCAGTATTTTTGTAGACTCAGATCACTTCATCCACCCCCGGCTGCATGCAACTTTTTTAAATGATCAAAAGACAAGGGTTTCACAACGAAAGCTTTTTTTCTGAGCAGCAGGTGTTTACAGTTGTGCTGTTACACCTGAGGAAGGAAGCTGTGCCTCCTGGGTTTGAACAGTTACTTCCTCTTTGTTACTGTGGTCAACCCACCTTCTGGGCCACAAAGACTCACAAAGGCACAACGCACAATAACCATAAATCAGCACATATAGATTGTACTTAAAAGCAAATTTGAGGAACTCATGTAGCTTCTTCTATTCCTCCACCACAAATATTATAGTTATTACTTATTTCTTTACTGTTTTTACTCAGATCGGTTATACCAAATATTGGTACATATATAATTTCCATAACCTCAATTTTTAAACATGTTGTCTCTCACAATGGAATCATTTATATTAATGGGACTTGCCTTTTGTCCTCATGAGGGACACAAGTTCCCATAATTTGACTTGGCAAACAGATTACAGTCCCCACAACATGTGTAATACCTGGAGCACCCTCCCCCCCTCACACACACACCCACACCCACAATGGCAGCACTCCAGCTTGTTTCCCCTCCTCTGGCAGTGTGTGCTCATTTACACCCCCTCATGGAATTACAAAGGAAATGATGGTGAAAGAAGGGTGTAGGCCGCCCCCCCCGGCACACACTAATCCAGTGCACGTGGGGAGTGGAGTGGAGGAGAGGGGTCTTCGTTGAGCCAGAACGGTGTGGCCCTTATCTCCCTGTCATTGTCCCTCCCTCTCTCCACCCCCCACCCCGCTCTCTTCATGATTAACCAGACTCATCGCCCTCTATGGTCCGTCGTTTCCTGTTACTTAGTTACCAGTTGCCACGATTTGCCTGGGCCGCCTGTGTTTCCATGGCGACTGTGCCCATTCTGTCATCTCCCGGCCGCCTCGTGGCTGTGCTGTCCCGACGGCCTCTAGTCACCCCGGGCCCTGACCCACAGCTCCCTGCGTCCCTGCCTCATGGTCCCACAAGGCTGTCAGTGTGCGTTCGCGTCGCACCGCAGCCCCCTCACACCACGCCAGACTGGTAAAGCAACTCCTGCCCTATCCGTGCTGTGGCTGGCCGAGCAGACAATAAGAGATATGATATAATAGACTCTAAAATGCTTGCTCCCCCTACTCCTCCACAGGGCTTATCACACATCAAACACAACCTCGGTGTATGGAGAGGAACAAACTGCTACAGTGTTTGGCGATGCTTTAGATCACAGTTCACGTGCACTGGGTATCGGGGCGGAAACCTACGAGGCTCTTCACAAACAGAGGCAGTGAGGCTGCACACTGGGGTTTCAGTCATGTTTTTAAGTGAGCTACTTGATTCTGTTTACATGAGGTTATTTTCAGCACGTTACAAAAAAGCTCCACATAATTGTCTCCTTATTCAACTCAGATCTGACCAATCAATCATGTTTTAAACATTTTTTACACCCAAACCATATCTCAGATTTATCAGCTTTATATTTACCAGGATTAATTATATACCCTGAAATCAGGACAGTAGTTCCAAGTTCAACTGTTGACCCTCTATATGTACTATAGTGTATAGTATAGTATCTAATATGTATATATGTATGCATATTGGATTATCTACAAAGGTTAGTTTTAAGAAAATAAAAATACCGTCTAATATTACCATGTGCCAGTATTATAAATGTTTTTATAAGTCAGAATTTCATTAACAGTACAGTTTATAGGACTGTTGTTTTTCAAAAATAATCAGTTTCTCATGTTCATGGGTTTTTAAAGCAAAAAAAGTAATTTTCAAAACCAAAACTACAATGGCACTCAGAGGGCACCTCTATCCACCAAGGCCCAACTGTCCACTTAAGAAACCACATTGAAATTCACTAGATTCATATTTCAAATTGCACACACTCATAAATGTCAGTCCCCTAAATGTGACTGATTTCTCAGAATAATAAAGAAGGTGGAAGAATTCCATGGATCTGCCTTCTGATCTGGATCTGCAACCAAAGTTAATGGATTCTACTTTGACTCATAACACATCCCTCTATCAAGTGTTAATCTGTTCAGTCAGTTTTGTGTTATCCTGCTGACTGACAAACGAATGCAGACAAAAAACGTAACTTCCTTGGTTGATGGTAAAGATCTGCTCTAAAGGCAAAGAGGTTTTTTTAATGGTCGCCTTACCTTAGAAATTCTACTTCAGGAGAATTTGACATCCCATGTATGTTACCTCATATTCTGGGCAGGCATCAACATAATTCGAATACGTCAAGTTATCCACCTGACAATGATTTGTTATTGTTTCAATTAGATAGAGTATTACACCACACAGTACATATTATACATATTGTAAATTGTGATTACTTTCACAACAAAGCTACTAAGAGTGGAACAGTAAAAGTGGAACTACTTTATCTCCAAACTTATGTCTCTGAACCCTTCCCTTGTCCTTACTGTACATATTGATTGCAAAAATTGTTTCCCTGTTTTTCCTGATCAAAAAATGTCCTGTGGGATTTTAACTTTAACTCGATTGATTGATTGATTGATTAGTGGCAATGGATGTGAATGGAAAAACCTCCCAAACTGATATTAGAAAAGCAGCACCTCATCAGAAACCATTCTGTTTTTATGTGGCAGCAAGAATCTCATTAATAACATTTTTTAAATCTGAATGAAATTCCTCTTTAAGCTGCAATGACACATAATAACCTGTATATATACCTCACATGTGTCAGAATATTTCAATCTAAAATATTACATAACAGCACATACAAACATCATGCAGCTAATTGAAAGTCAGTGGATCTGTACTGACTGTGTCCCTGTGTCGGACCGGTCCGGTACAGGACGGCTGAGACAAAGGAGGTGCAGTTTTCAGCTCCACCATCAGGAGGCAGTAGTTGTCAAATTGTCACAGGGACTTTATCACACAGGAAGATCCAACACCAGCCGAGCAGGAGAAACTTGTCACCCAGACTAAGGCTGATTCATCAATCACCCCCCCCCCCTCAGTTTGTCTGACTCTCTAATTCAGTTTTTGTCTGTCACTGGGCCTCTGTTAACCCCGAGCCCCCCCCCCCCCCTTGTCCTTTAACCTTTCACCAGGTTGTACTACATCCTGCTCAGGTGCACAGTATTTGTTTAAACCACAGCCACACGAGGATTATCTCCACGACAAGATCTGCAAACATCCTCTTGTGTAAACAGCCCGGAGGAGAAAACTTTTACTGGGGCGAAGATTGAACTCAGTGATAAATCGTTGTGGACATTAACTATAAGTACATTACAGTTTACATGTTATTTAATGGTTCTGATGACATTTTTACATTTTATTCCACTTTAGTAGTTCCCCCTACTCATTTTTAGGGGGAACAAACTGTCAACCGTTACTTTACAGACTTTACTTTGCAGTTACTTTACAGATATACAGCATGGTGCATTATTTATAAGAGACACACTGAAGCATTATTTAGACAACACTGCATAGTAGTTTGTAGATCTATTGCCACCACAACGTAGAAACAGTCAATAACACAACACAGACTGATCCAGGGTTTTTCCAGATCAAGAAGATGAACCAAAACCAGTAGAAGAAAAGAACTAGACGGAGGATCAACATGGACTCTCTCGATTAGAGAGCTGTGTGGGGACAGAGCCACCGTGATTAGCAACCAGTCTGAGAGCTCGAGGCCACAACGCTGGTGGAGATGACAGAGAAGACATAGGTCACATGGATTTAAAAGCTCTTCAGTTACAACGATCAGGAAAGAAATCGATAGCTGGATAGTGGAGAGGTGGAGCCTCAGAGTGATGATGAGATGACACTGGCTGACAGGCGACAATCAAAAAGATCCCATGGTTTCTTTTCCCTTTGTGAACGGACAGATTTCATTTATGGGATGGAAATGACCTCGTACTTGGACACAGAGCTTAGTCGGGTGCAGGTGTGAGTGTAAATGCTGCCACCAGGCCTGAGCTTTTAATATGAAGAGTTTTATTTTTGAATGTGGGATGCTTCCGTGTGAGACGACCCTCGCTGTGGCCCCCCAGGACAGGAGTTGTCCACCTCACGGTGAAAGGAAAGTGCTCAGTGGGGGAGTGGGAGCGTAATTACAGTGGTTTTGCCTCATTAGGACTGGGGGTGGGGGTGACCCTGCCTACAGGTCTGAACCACCCGGGTCTAGCAGGCGCTGAGAAATGATCTGTACTCAGTGTGTGTCTCTCTGTGTGTGTGTGTGCGTGTGTGTGCCCTGCAGTATTTTCTAATATTTAAAAAATTTGTGAAACATAATTTTATAATCAAATATTGTAATGTGAGATCATTATTATGGATTCATTAATATTCAGCAAATTTAAGTCATTTTAATGATGTAGCCCCAGTTTTCAGAACTCTATGGGGATGACCCCACATAAATCTGACAGTTATGAACACCTGATCAGTGAAGAACATAATTAGCAGAATCCTCTATAATAAAATGTTTAGGTGCTGCCTTGTGAAGCAGCATAAAATAAAAATACTGGTCTAGGAAGATGAAATGCAGCAATTTCATATTTGGTCACAGTTCGACCAGAATCGGACTTTTTGATGTTTTACTTCACTGTAAAATATATATTTTTATATTGTACCAAAGAAAAAAATAAAGCATTAAAAATTCACAAGAACTTGAAAACACGTTAGAAGAAGCTGCAGAAAGACGAGGACGTGTTTGATGGAAAGATACTGCGCTTTCCCTTTCGATGGACCAAACATAGACTGAAGTTTATCTCATGTTTCCTAGATTTTATGAAATGTCTCTGATAATTATCAACATCCAGATCTATTAAACTGTTTCATGAAGAGCCTTCAAAATAATTTCTTCCTTCGCACAAGGATCTTAAAATGCATCACAAAACCATTTTAAAAGTCCCTTTACCTCCAAAACTGTGCGAAAACTGTATAGAAGAATCCCATTGGCAGCCGCCTGTACAGTTTATAACGAAAAAAAACAAACTGGAGATTTGTGTCTCGAAACCGAACATTTCACAATAAGAGAAGTGCTGACATGTTTCCTCCCCTGGGGGGGGAGGGGGGGTGCATGTGGAGCCCTGCAGCGCCTCCTGTCCAGGCCGCAGACACAACACAAGACCAAATGATGAAATGAAATGAAATGAAATAGCTTGCCAAGGCCTCGGCCGTTCAGCACACACACACAAATAAACCCACACGTGCACTCAGTTTGTCTCTATTTGACATTTGAGTGTTGGGTTGTTTGTCATTCGGTTAGGGGAGTGTGCCTGTGTGGGGGGGGGGGGGGGGGGTTTGGAGTGGGGGGTTGTGTCCGGCGTACTGTTGTTGGAGTCAGGATGGAGAGGATGAGGACGGGGCATCCCACTCACCCACTGCTGAGCTGCTGTCATGGCAACAGCAGCCACCACCGGCATGGGCCTACAATGCACAGGCCAGGAGGAGTCACACAATCACACACACACACACAGGCTGCAGGCACTCACAGACACACACAGACACACACAGGCTGCAGGCACTCACAGACACACACAAAGCAGGACACCACTCGGCCACAGAAATACACATTGGGAGTAAATACAGATCCTTAATGTGTGCAGATGCATCTTCCAAAAACAAAACACAGTTGGGTTGTTCAATATAACATTTTATTGGATTTAACTTGTCTTATCTCTTTTCTTATCTCCAAGTGATGGAACAGAAACACTCACATTGTTCTTTGCCCCAAAATGCAGTTTAAAGGATTTTTATTACTCGTGACTGTCCTTTACATTTAGTTTCCCTGAAAATAAACTTCATTTCTCAAACTAAAACCTTCATGGTCTATTTGCCAAACTATCTTTTATCCACATTTGCATTAAGACAATGAAGTTTCACAATTTTCCGAGGTGACTTGATTTAAGCACATAACTCCAAGCTGTTTATGAAAAACTGAAGTCTAAATACAAACATTATATGTGGATAATTTATTTTAAGCAGCCCATTTAATATACATCTTTATTTCTCTACAGTTCACCTGTATATGCAGCACTTTTTTTTTTCAGTCTTCCTGAACAAATGACCAATAAATTCTACATTTGCCATCTCTCCCTTCACTTAAAAACCTCCGGCTCTGCTGCAGATGGATCAGTTTCCAGTGAAATGCAGATGTGAGTGTGTTTAACGGGATAGAAGGAGCACGGGGAGCCAGCGGCGCAAATCCCATTCAAACAGGTGTGAGGAGCAGGACGGATCCCAGGTGCTGCATGTTTGATCGGATACGTGGCCAAACAGGATAGCACATTGATAGCTTCTCCTTTTTTTGTGTGTGTGTGTTAAGGTGTTGAGCAACCCAGCATCCGAAAATAGTGCCGGCTGTTAGAAAAAGTAGGTCGATAGGAACTGAGAGCGACGTTTGTTTTCACGCTTTTTGTCTGTGTTCTTTGTTGTTAAGCGAGGACTGTGGTTTCTCTGCCTTTCCGTCGGTGGAGAGGCTTTTACGCACAGGTGGGAGAGACCCGCTCAGCATAGGACAGCCCCCCTCTCTCGGCTCCTCAGCGGATGATGTGAGGAAGTGACATTTTTTCACCGCTGCGGGTCGGGACAGCACTGCTCCTCCTCTGCAAACAGGTGTGCTGCTGTCCGGGTCACTTCTGCTGCCGGGGAACCACCGGGAGGCTGCGCCGTCCCCCACCACCACCCACCAAGCCTCCAGGACGCGGGACAGAGCGGGGACCGGAGGAGGACACAGAAAACCGACCCGTTCAAGTGCGTTTCTTTATTAGCCAGGGCTGTTAGAACGGGCTCTCTCTCACACACTCACACACACACACAGAAAGAGAGAGAGAGCGAGAGAGAGAGAGAGAGGGGGAGCGATGGCAACGAAAAAGGCGTGCGTGGATGCGCCCAAGAGGAGCCGGAGTCCGGTCGTGCTGGAGGCGGAGATGTTCGGTGAATTTCAGGACTGGTGTCTCCGGACTTATGGGGACTCCGGTAAAACAAAGACCGTCACCCGGCGAAAATACAACAAAATCATGCAGACACTGTTGCAGAGCGACGAGTCGGACGGCGTGTACGTCGACAACAGCCACATCAACGCCAAATTCAAATTTTGGGTGAAGTCGAAAGGATTTCAGGTCGGGACCAACGTCCTGGGAGAGCACAACAAGAAAGGGGCGCCCGGGAAACCCGTCCTATACGTGCCGGTCAAGTCAACGGTAAAGTGTGTGTGTGTGCATGTGTGTCTCTCTGTTAGTGTGTGTTGGTGTGCACGAGATGTCCCGTTGCCGCCTGTATAAGTTGTCATTATTTCAGGGCTGCACACTCACACTCACACATGCAGCCTGTCATGTTAATAAAAAGATAAACTTGTGGTGTTTTATCGTCCCGGCTCGCCCTCGTCCTCTCCCCGGTAGAGATTCACTTTGTCCACATCCCGACCAGAACGGCCCCTACGTCTCATCCCCTGCTGCCATAGCAACGCCGGTGCCTCCTGGCAATCGCAAATCGTAAGAGGGACATGGGGCTGTGATCATCGCATGCGTCCCCGCTGAGGGCGAAGTCCCGTCCGGGGGTGAAGCATGTCGATAACTGGAGTATTATTTTGTGTGTTTGAACCATGGTGCCATTTATGGGGGCTCGTGTCGTCCGGTGGGGGTGATGCTGTCTGTATGTGTGTGTGTGTGTGTCTGTGTGTGTGTGCGTGTGGATGCAACGGCATGTCTGTGCACGGGTCGGGTATGTCAGGGTATAGCCTCCAGTCCGGTGTGCCCTCCTATAGAGAGAAAGGGACGAACCACCCGGCACATGACAGATCCAACATTTCTGAACATCGGCAGCAGCTTGTGATTGTCAGTGATCCCCGCGCGCCCGCACTGTCCCATCCAAACCGAGCAGAACGAACCGTGGCCGTGCCTCGCCAACATGTATTGCCCCCCCCCCCCCTCCCCTCCCCTCCCCACCCCCCAACTCGCCCCTCCACTCTCTCTTTTGAGAAATAGCAAATATGCGGTTTCTAAATACCCAAACAGCCCATGATGGGGTTTCTTTCTCAGAGACATGAGCCTGTAGTGAGTGTGTGTGTGTGTGTCTGTGTGTGTCTGTGTGTGTGTGTGTGTGTGCAGCTTCTCATTGTCCTGGGCAGGATGCGGATGGCAGGCACTCGTTGCTCTGGCAACACCTGTGTAGTCCGGGATGGTCTGTCTCTGCTGCATCCGAGCCTTTTGTGCGCGTCCCAACATGAAGCCGCGCGAGACCAGTGTTTTATCTTAAGAGAAACACGTTTAGATTTTTGTCAACTGTTATTAAAAGATTAAAGAAGAAGAAATAGTGATGTCTGCATGTGATATAGAGGGAGGCGGCTGTGCGTAATTGGAAACCACGTGAGGGGCTGTGGCGGAAACAAAAGGGTCTGCTCGGGACCGATGTCGACGCACGCCCCGGAGTGAGCGCTCACTCTTCACCTGCACATGTGAATGCGGGTGAGGTGCAGAAGTCGCGTGTCACCGTGCACGAGCACGGGGCTGCAGGTGCACGGAGGGTTAAACCGCACGCTCCTCTTTTGTAAGGGGGGAGATCAACGTGCGCACGGTGGAGTGTCAGGCAGTGGCCCGGCGGCTCTCTCTCCGCGCCCATGTCTGTGTATGGTGATGTTGGCGCCTGCTGTGCCAGCGAGGAGACAACCACCATTTTAAAACAAGCATCTCCAGGGAACGATGCCCCCTCCCCTCACACACACATACACACACTCTCTCTCACACACACACACACACAAACACACACACACACATCTGACCTGCTGGGACACAGTCTCTCTGGACCAAAAAAAACAAAAACACATTTTCTGTGAGCAAACTGCAGGAGATATTGGCACCGATCACAGACTAAAGCCTTTGATTTCAGATGAATAGCACCGAGCCCTCCACAGGTGTTAAACCTGTGTGAGAGAGTATTTAGATTTAGGCCAAATGCCTTTACTAAATCCTGTAATCTCTCCTCAATATTATGTTTCCCTCTGGGCAGGAGGGCAGGTGCGATCTGTGTCCGCAGGTGCAGGCGGGGACTGAAATGTGTTGGTGATTAGCTTTTGTCTGTGGTTCTTGTCATTTCTTGTTCATATCAATTCTCGCATGTCCTCTTGTGCAATTTATTACACCCAGATAAAGCAAATGCATTCTATATAATAATAATAACTGTCTGGTTATAAATCATTCATGGAGGTTGAAATGTTCTGTTAATTGTTTTAGAGGCTCAGATTCTGGCCCATGGTCATTTTAGACGATATATAAAGGAGTTTGACAAACTAGCCGAACCACCTGTTAATCTAACAAACGACAATTCTACTTTTTTAAGTAGATTGTCGCACGGTAGAGCTCACACCTCCGCCAAGGCCCCATAGTCCCCTAATGAAACGTCTTTTATATTCACTAGATCCACACCAAATTGCTCATAGATATCAAAATAATATAAATATGCCTTTTTTTTCATCGAGACCCATGAGTTATCCGTTCTACCAAGGCCCAACACTTTGCTTTACTTCAGCTGCACAGAATTCCACTTGTAGATGTCAATGCCCAAACTATGTCAGATTTTATCCCGTCATGATACATGAATTACTCCCTGGAGAATTGGTGATAATGTAAAAAAATCGATCACAAAACGTTAACATTTTATCGGTTCCGACCACATTCGCACACAAATTTGTTCTGTCTTGGCCCATGTCTCATCCTTCCTTCAAGTTTTATGGAAATCCGTTCTGTGGTTTTTGCTTAAACCTGCTACCAAACATATCTTCTAAAAAACTGTGCAGCGCCAAAATAACGAAGGCAAGATTTATTGTTGGATGTTGTTGGAGCTAGGTGTACCTTATAAACTGGGTGGGTTTTGCAAGTCGGCCCTATTACTCCGCGAGGCCCATCTCACATCTGCTGAGCTGAGATCTTTCTCTGAGGTTAGATCTCACTGGAGAGGCAGAGAAAGGCTGAGAAAGTGTGGCTGACTGAGAGAACATGCTTTGTAGCTAATATCGTGAGGCGGGGGGGGGGGGGGGGGGGTAGCCTCCCCTTGACTCAGCTCCACTAGGGAAATTTAAACAACAAACAAAACATCAGCCAACACAAGCAGCTTCTAATGATGAGTCAGACGCCACAAATCAACCAATTTATAAGCATGTGACTGGATTAGAAAGCATGATTTTATTTGATTCAGCGTGAGTTCCTGGGTTTTATAAATAGGCCGTCCTGGGCCGGTGGAAAAGTGACGCGCACTCAAACAGACGTCTAAACACACAGACACACACACACGCACAATGGTCACTGCCTCCTCCTACGGCTGCAGGGCCGGGGGCGTGTCTCTGGAGCTGGAGCATTGGAAGCCCCCGCTGCAGCTGCTCCCAGGGTGTGCCAAGTTTCTGTACGGGGGCAGGCCGGGTGGGGGTAGGGATGGATGGTGCCTGATGTGCAGACAGAGAAGGTCTCTTCTGTGTGTCAGTGAAGCAGACAAGGAGGCTTCAGTTGTGTGGCAGGACAGAGGGAGCGGGCACAGTAGCACAGACTCAGTGCCGATGCCTCTTTTCAAGCCGTGCACAGAATGATTTCCTTTCTGTGTTGTCTCTCCGTGTCTCTGTCCCTCCTTCCCATGTCGTCTCGCCCTCTTTCCGCACGACTCAGGGCCCATCACCGTGCTCGGAGAATCCAGCCGCCCTGAGTGAGGAGATGCAACCTCGTTTAGCTCTCATTATGTCCTGATTAGAGGACGCCACAGAGGAGGAGGAGGGGGACAGGACCAGAAACAGACATGGAGAATCACCACAGAATTGTACACCACATAAGCACGAGCACTTCCCGGAGAGGGAGAGAGTCAGAGTGCAGCCAGTTTCAAAAGAGATGCTTAAACTGAACATTTTCAAATACTGCGTGCTGTTGCTTTTAGTTGCCATGCCTACCGATATCTGTAAATATCTCTGTACATTTATCACAACAAGGTTTTTGTGGACACGCTCTCTCACACACACAAACACACACACACACCGATAATGTTTATGTGCACACATTATGTTGCCACAAATGATGAAGCCACACATCAGCTTGTGTCAACCTTTATCACCTAACTTGTACAATTAGTCCAAAACAGCCAGAGAAGTGTCCTAAAGCTGAGGAGATTAAATGAATTGGCAAGGAGGGCTGCACCTTACAACTGTCGATTGATTAATCTGTCAAATAAAATGCCAACAAACAATGAAAATGTCCATCACAGTTTCTCAGGACTCGACCGGCCGTCCAGCCAAGAATTTTTATAGACTAGGCGCCTGAGAAAATATGAACTGTTACTGTCTGAGATGGAATTGAACCCGATAAATTAAGTGTTAAACAAAGACAAAAGATTATTTTTTGTCCAAATTTATAATTTTGTCAACAATCATTCTTACATTCATACAAACATTCTGTGTTCTAGCCTCTCAGATATAATGATTTAGCACTTTTTTCTTTTTCTGTGTAAGATTTGGATTGGAATTTGAAGACATCATTCGGATTATAGTTAAATTTGAGCATTTTTACTGAATATTTCCTGGATTTTTATAAACAAAGGAAGCAATTAATTAATAAGGAAATAATTGGCAAATTAATTGATGGATTTCAAAGCCTTGCAGTGACAGGACAGGACAGATTTGGCCACAGAAAGAGGTTTTTCAGTGTTAGCTTTAGAGGATTCATTAACACCATCAATGTAGAAATGAAAGATCTTTCTTGGGACGTCCTCTCCTCATGTAGAAATCATACACCCCCTTCTAATTTGCATTTTGGAAAATGGGCCCTAAATGTCTTTTCTTGCCTCACCCTCGACGAGGAAGAGGAACATCATCATTATTATCTGATTAATTAGTCCACATTTCCCCTGAGAGCTCATCTTTTGTGGAGGGGCCACAGAGTCAAAAGAATACGATCCCCTATTATCCAACAGCATTTGCATTAATGCCAATTTCTGCATAGTGAATCTCCAGTGCTTTTGTCAGTCTTTTTTTTGTTTCGTCTCCCTCTCTCTCTCTCTATGGCTCTGCTTATTAGGGGCAACACATGGGTTTGTGCTCACGGGTTCAAACAGCAAACCATCACCGACCCCGGACAGGAAACCACCGGCCACTCCTCATCACCTCCGTCACCAGAGCGACGGAGAAATTACCTGATCATGTGTGATGCCGAGTGACTTGATTTCCTCAGTTGTTTTATTTTTAAATTTGAGAACCTAAACGTGGAGACGTGTCGGCTTGAGTGGGCAGGACATCTCTTTGTTAGACGAGAGACTAACCGAGATTCACGGAGAGAAAATTAGTTTTATGACAATACGCGTTCATTTCAGATGTGGGGGTGACGAAATCCATGTTGCACGTATGTGGTAGTTTGGACGAGGATGTGTGCTGGTACAAAGAGGGGGTTGCTGATCGCATGCTCTGTGTTTCCTCCCTTCAGCACCCTCTCTGTTGCCATGGAGAGACCGCTCTTTGCTTTCCCATAGGAGGAGAAATTAACACCATTTTTAACTGGCCCGGGGGCCTCCCCCCTGTGTGGGAGATAGTCTGAGTTCTGCTCCACACACACACACACACACACACAAAGACAGAGAGAGAGGTAGTCTTTAAGAAGGCAATAATCATCCTACCTCACCGCTACTGTCACTTTTAATACCTTTGCAAGGCCAACATTTTACAAACTGGGACAACGTGATAATAGCCTCAAAATTGACAAAATGGATCCTGGGACGTGATGATGTATGTGCAAGTCATTAACATACCACTTTAGTCAGTGACTGGAACGCCAACAGTGTCAGTCTGCAGGGCCTGTGGGACCGTCTGTGTCTCCGGCTCGGTGGGATATTGTGGATGTCACACACTCTATCAAATAGTGTTCATCACGGGGGCAGCAGATAGAGAAGCACTCGCACACACACAGACGTCGGACAGAGGGCCAGAGCTAGGTGCACCTAATGTGGATTTAATGACGGGGCTTTATGTGAATTGAGGCAGAGAAGAAAAGATGACGGTGAAACGAAAAAGGAAATAGAAGTGGACGGGTGTCGCAGAATAAAAAAAAAAGGCCTCTTTTAATCACAGTTTTTTAAATCTTCAGTGTGAGCCTTCTGCACTGTCGTCCCCTTGGTGCACAGACACACACACACACACACACATAGAGACACACACACACACCAGATGCACACACACCACACACACAAGGCTTGTCCTATTTATGTGTCCATTAGCCAGTTGATAGATTTACGGGGCGAAGATGGGGCTTTAAAAGATGACCTGTTGTCACATCTGCAGTGAGATAATCTGAGTCATGAGTACTGTTGACACAGCCCTCTTGGCACACACATGCACATGCACACACACACACACACACACACACACACACACACACAGAAAGTACCTAGGTTTGATTGTACAAGTTCAGACCCATGTTGACCTTATATATGTTTTAGATTTTTGCACGCCTGACTCGTGTTTATTTGTTCACCCATGGATCTAATTTCTTCTGTGATGCGTCTCTGCCTCTGTCTTCCCCGGCCCGTCTTTGTGACCCAGCTGCTTCCCGTGAACCCCCCCCATCCCCTCGTCTTTCTCCTTCTCTTCCCATCCTGACCTGCCTGTGCCTAGGACGGCTCCTCTCTCCCCTTTAGCGACTCCCTGAGTGTGTGTGAGTGTGTGTGAGTGTGTGTGAGTGTGTGTGTGTGTGTGTCTGTGTGTGTGACTGCCAGCGGGGGTGGGGGCAGTCGACTCAACCCCTCCAGTCTCCTAGCAACAGAGCGGTTTGGTGCGGGACAGAGGGGATGGGGGCTGGTTGTACAGTGGCTGGGGAGAGAGCAAAGTCCTACAGGATTAGAAAGATGGAGAGAAGGAGAAAAAGGAGGAGACGGAGGGCGAGAGTTTTTTTGCAGTGTTGTTGGCGATTAGCGATGCTGACATGTCTCCTTTGCTCTTTAAAACGGCATGCTGCTGATGAGACCGAATATCAACAGCACTATTCAACAGCTGTTCTCCTCCGAGATGCTTCATCTACAAACTCCGCCCGGTAGACATGCTGCACGCACTTAAACACACACATGCACACACAAAAACCCACAGCGCGTTGTGTTTTCGAGGTGAATGTTTAACTCCCCGTCGGCTCGTGTTTGGAAACTGGAGCTTATCTTTGCAGGGGAGCCCGAGGAGGCCTTTAGGTAGCAGGACCGATGTGCTGGCTAATGGAAGAAACACAGTCATGCTCTGCAGGGTGTGAAAAGTCCAGTATTCAGGGTTTAGATGAACTTATTATGGAGTGTAATATTTATAATTACGTTTTTTCTTAGGCGTGTAATCAGCTGAAACCAAGACTCGTTTGTTACCTTTTTTAAATTCCATTAGGAGCGTTTCCTCTTCCACAGAATCCATGTTTCTACACAACGCACAAACCAAACACTGGATGCAGAGGGGGGGGGGGCCTTCTGCCGCTGCACGTTTCCTGAAGGCCACTATAGATTCTCCTACATGAATAAATGGAGGGTGAGACAAAAGGTGTTCAGTGAGATGCAATATGCAACTTCATTATGTCACTAGATCGACGGCACTAAACCTTTAACCTACAACCTGAGGAGTAGCCGCATATGGCAAAGCAAATAGCGTGGATCAAAGTTCACCTAATTGCGACTCCACATAAAGCCAGGCTGAGATTTTAAAGTAGTTTTAAATTAGATTTGACAATAAAAAAATCAAATCCTCACATTTTTGGTGTTTTCACTTGAGATACGCCTCAAATGTCTGAATGTTGAATAATCGACAAACCATCACAGCTCTATGGCATAAAAGTGTAATATCATCAATTGGATAATTAATCTGAGTAGTTTCACTTTCAGTTAATCAAATGGGATGATTCACTCCTTCACATCACTATAAATGTAATATATTTAAGTTAAAATGCAAACAAAGTGAAACGTCCCGTCACCTTGAATAAAAATGGGCACTTTTCTGAACAATGTTGCAAACATTTTGCACAATGTAAGTACACAAGTCATAAAATATAAAACCTAGGTCGATTTTAGACATGGTCAAGAATTGTTGCATATTATATTTTTAAGGGACTTTTGCTTTATTAGATTTAAGAGTGTGTTGTAGTCCGTCAATGCTGTTGAGTCCCCTGCGGCGGGTTTGTGATATTGGGCTGCGTAAATAAATAAAATCGATTTGATGTGACGTTTTTCAGACCAAATGATTGATCAATTAATTGAGAACATGATGTTAAGTTGCAGCGCTGGTGCAAACACATAACACGTTCTGATTCTGGCAGAATTATCCAAGCTCGTATCGCAATGCATATGTTTTATTTTCTGGGGCGGTGGGATTCCAGGTCAGAGAAAACATCCCCAGCAGGATTCTCGGTGTGTGTTGGAGGTTTTGTTGGGGTAGAATTCAGCGGAGGATGCAGCAGCCGTGTGGGTGCACTGCACACCCCACAGTTGTATGAGATTATCTAAATCCAGTGTGAATGGACCTGACACCATTGTCCCAAGCAGCAGCGGTGGCGGTGGTGGCGGCGGCGGCGGTGGTGATGTCACCCGGGGAATGATGATGATACTGCGATAGATTACAGCTGTGATGATGAGGTGGAGGATCGCTATTATTTCATTTATTATCATTACATTTAGCCCATGTTGACAGGGGAGGGTGGCTGGAGAGGGCGAGGGAGAGAAGGGGAGAGAGAGAGAGAGAGAGAGAGAGAGAGAGAGAGAGAGAGAGGGGGGCCGGATTAAAACAAACCCGCTCTGTGAGCTGGTTTTAGTTGCCATGGCAACGATCATTACCTCGCACTTGGGAGAGCAGGAGCAAGGAGAAGGAAGAGGAGGAGGGGGGGGGGGAGAAAGAAAGAAAGAAGGGACGGAGGAACGGGATGGAGACATGGAGGAGATGAGAGAGGAGCAATTGGGGAAAAAAAAAGAAATGTCAGATCTCAGGAACTGTGCAAAAATGTCAAGGAGAGAAGAGAAAAGTGTGATTCCTCGATGCCAGGGGGACAACTTCCTGAACTCGGGACCCTCCTCTCACTCAAACAGGGAAAGATCACCTAGAACCCGATCTCTGGATAATGTCAGAGCAGGTCTCATATCTGGAGCTGGACTCTGAAACTGGAAAATAAAACCTTATATGAGATCAAATCCATTTTCTCCTGTTACATGCTTGCTGGGGCATTTTCTGTTAAAACACATCAGCAGGTGCAGGGGGGAGTTACTTGGAGAAGGAGGTGGAGGAGAGGGAAGCCCCTTGTGGTGCAGTGGATGGAGGCTGTTGTCCTGGTGATCCAGCTTCCATGGTGTGTCACATGACCCTTTGCCCGGCACACCTGCCCGAGAGGAATCAGCGGTAGTTTCTATGGTGATAGGGTCAGCAGTACGGGAGGCGGTGGTGGTGGTGGTGGTGGTGGGAGGAGGGACTGGTCTTGTACAGTGTCGTTGATGTTATTTTTAAACATGGCAGACATTAGGTGATGGTTTGCCGACCCAGCCGGGGCCGAGACATCTCCACTTCTAATTTATAAAGACTGAACGGGAGCAGGACAGAACAGGTAGTTTCATGTCTTTCTCGGTGCTGGTGAGGACACCTTGTGCTCTGACTCTCTGTGACCACATGACCCCATGACTCATTTGGCTTAAAGATCCAGCTCGCGTCACACGGATGCATGAATCTGTGTTTGCACATGTTATATCAGACACTGTAGATCAGACAGACACAGTTCTGTAATCCTGAGGTGGGACATAGAGCTAAACTTGTACTCTTTGTCCTGTTTCAGTGTTCGGATGGTAATTCAGCCCAAGACAACTCCTCCCTGAAGCGTGTGGCTGTGGTTGAAGACTTCTTTGACATCATCTATGCCATGCATGTGGAGATGGGTGCTGACCCTGGCCGAGCACCCAAGCACGCGGGCCAGAAGAAGACGTACAAAGCGGTGAGTAAACACAACCAGGGACCACCCAGTGTGGCTCCTCGCTGACAGTGATGCTAACAGAAGACAAATTCTATTCCCTCTTGGTCCTGCCTCTGTCCACATCAACACCACATGGAGCAGCTAGTGGGGAAAAAGTGCCGAAAGCAAGGCAGGTGGATGTTGTGCACATACAAACCCCTCAGGTGCTGGAGAGGGAGGAGGAGGATGAGGAGGAGGAGGAGGAGGAGGAGGAGAAAGCTGCACATGAAAAACTTAAAGCTCCCGAAAGCTTTTTTTGTTTTACAAGGTCTTTGTCAGGAAAAGATGGATATGAATAAA
This sequence comes from Platichthys flesus, assembly GCF_949316205.1. NCBI lineage: Eukaryota > Metazoa > Chordata > Actinopteri > Pleuronectiformes > Pleuronectidae > Platichthys > Platichthys flesus. The sequence goes on along the minus strand of NC_084951.1, from coordinate 23,713,454 downwards.
AAGCAGGCTACACTTCACTGATGTACTGTACACAACATTAAAACTGGTCCATGCAAGCTGGAATATTCCGGATACTAACTGAAAAAGTGTCACAGTAGATCAGTAGGGTCCAATTGACACAAGTTCTCGACCAATCACAAGTCAGTGTCAGCTGTCAATCATTATGTTTCACCCAATTCTTATAGCATCAAATTACTAAATAAAACCATATAAACACATAAACATACATCTAACATGTTCTTTGATTGTTTAGTGTGGTCCATCTAACAAACCATTTACATGAAAGAGGTGGAATTTATTACCTATACTGCAGCCGGCCACCAGGTGGCGATTCAGACTCCATCTCATCTATACAGTCTATGAATAGCAGATATTATGTATATGACATTTACCTGATGATCAGTAGAAACATAATTGAGAGAGCTTGCAGATTCAAAATTTCTGAAGAACTCTCCTTTTCTGAGGTTTTAAAGAATCCCAGTTATTTGAAAACATTTGAAATCCCAAACCTGAAACCAACTTTGTAAAATAAGCTCTGAGAACATAATGCTTACATTTTAACATCAGGACTCGGGAACAATCATCTATACCAGGAGAACACAGCACTTCACAGTCACACTGAGGAATCACAGTCAGTTAATGATGCAAACTGAGGTGTGGTCCCGTGTCAGGTGGGATGTCCTGACAAACTGAGAGGCTTTGTGCCTCTCTATGTTGGCTGGCAGGGTTCGGGGGGGGGGGGGCCTAGCAGGACGTTGGTACTCCTCCTCTCTTCCCTCCCCCCAACAATTGAAAAAATAGTCATAGAGCCAATTCCTCCTGCCCTGTAGAGAGGTCCTGTCACGTCTCATAGTGTGTACCCTTTTGAGGAGGCAGCATCACTGGGGCAGGGCATAATATGGAACTGTCACTGTGGCCTTCTGGGAGGTGCACGCTCCTCTGGGTGGCCTTTCCCTCTCAGCTGCCTCAAGGGGTTGTGAGGGGTGGGGGCAAAGGGGATGGGGGAGCTGTGGCAGTGGCAGTGGCGGTGGTGGGCCGGTGGGGGTGGGCACCCCTGCTGCCTCTCCATGGTCACGTGAAGGTCGCATTTTACAGGGAAACGCCAGAGGGGGTGAGGATGGGAGGGTGGCATATCATCGTAGACAAACAGAGAAGGCAGGCTGAGCATGAGAGAGAGAGAGAGAGAGAAAGAGAAAGAGGTGTAGATATGAGTCAACGGCACCTGAGAGAGCAGGGAGGGAAATTAAAAGGGAAAAGATGAACACCACTTGTGTTTTAAAGCAACAAAGCAGAAATGTGAGGAGGTCTGGAACTGGAATGAGGCCCATCCCGAAGCATGAGCGATCGCCCACAGGGAGGACTCCTCCTCATGCCACGTCAAGACACCACAGAACCACTGACCTCTGACTTTCACACGTGCATGTGGCCCAATGAAAAAAAAAAAAACACCTGCACACAGTTTGAGCTCGGCCACACAGCCTGAGCCATGTTTTATTTTGCCATAACTCTGTGTCGTGTGCTCGCTCCCCTGGCACAGATCGCAGAGACCTACGCCTTCCTGCCCAGAGAGGCGGTGACTCGGTTCCTAATGAGCTGTGGAGAGTGTCAGAAGAGGATGCACATCAACCCCAGCACTGCAGAGTTCAAAGGTAACGGAGCACACAGCTGACCTGTGGATATCCCGCTCGCTCCGCAGACATCATTAACCGACGTGCTATTTTTGAGATCAACCTTTAAGAGCAGCCGGCGCGCTCAGATGCGTTTGACATACTGACACGGAGAAGGGTTAATTACTGTGTTGCATGCTGAGGTTTAATAAGCCAATCGGTCTTTTAATTCATTATTCTTCATTGTAAATTATTATAAGATTCATAGAGATGTTTGAGATGTTCTGTTTGTTGGCAACTGAATAACACACATGGTAAATTCTCCCGGAGACATTATAAATTGTGAGCTTATTTCACTTTGAAGAGTTTCTGAATCAAATCGTCATTAATAAACCATATTGTGTGTATCCATCACCGACATGATGTAACAAAGACTCAAGAGGACCAGGATCTCTGGGACGGTACAGAGCCGCTGTATGATCACCGAGTCCCTCTAGTGCCCGGCGTGGAGACTGCAGTCAGCTCCACAACCACATGTTTCAAATCCATGTGTGATTCCACCTAGATTTCAACCCTTTTGCAGGATGTTGCAGCAAAGTCTGTATCGCTCAAAGGGTTCGCTTATGCCAATAGCTAAACATTTTCTCACAGACGTGTCCAGTGAAGAGTGAGAGCCACAAAAAATGAACGTCTCCAGTTTGATTCCAAATCCTTTAACTGTAAAGAATTAGTAGAGAGCAGAGATAATCAAACTGGTAGAACTGACGGACAGGTGCATGATGCTGTTATATCAAAACATGACACATTTGTTGATTTCATGTGACTCACACTGATAGCATTATCTCTGATGTCTATTGTGAATAAAAAAAAAACAACATGAATCTGTTTATAAACAACAGAAACTGCAGAACTCGCTTGAGAGTCTTCACATGTTTGAGTTTTTGTCAATTTTCAAGTATTCCAGTGATACCTGAGTGCTGGTATCATCGTTGTACTGGTGCTAATTAAGGGTTTGGAAGTTTGGGGGTGTCACATGTGGGGCCAACCGTGTAGCGAAACCTTTACACTTTAATAATATGCAAATTTAACTGCCATAACCACAAAGCTATTTTAATTATTAATGTTCAGTTTCGGTTGATATTAGTTAAATGTGTGATGACACAGTTAGTTTTTGAAATTTGCTTCTGGTGAATAATGTGAAAAAAGTGTGTTTTCACCCACAAATTACAAATATAGTCGTCAAATAATCACAGAATCTGATCTGGTTGAGGGTAAACTACAAATATAACATTAAACATTTCTATAATTATCAGTTTGATCAGTTTTTAACATTACTTTGGGTTTATATTCCATCTATAAACTTTTCAAATGTCTGTTTGCTGTTTAAATCTCCAAGTAGGTTTTGTTCTAATTCCAAGTACAAGCCCTGCATTAAACACCTCATTATAAGTATACGCAACAAAATTGTTCTTGAAATATGAACGTTAAATCTTCCAATTATGAATTATGGCCCTCAGCAGTGTTTCAGTATTACATTAATGGTTCATTAATATTGATGATTTCATTTTTAAGAGGTAATAGTTGGTCATTGTTCAGCTAGCTTGAACTATCCTGCATATTCTGGTATAGATCTACATAAATATAAATGTAGTGTCAGATAGTGAAAAGTCAATATTTCTCTGGAATGTGATTGTTTTTTAAAATCAAATTTTTCTGTGCCTTTCTTTTTGTTAGAAAATGACAGACCTGCCTCCCTGGTCCCGGACCTCATTGATTACAACATGCCGCTTACTGCCACCTACCTGAAACAAATGAAACTGCAGTGCATGACTGCCAATGAAAGGGTAAGTGTCTTCTTTCTGCGAGTGGACAATGAATGTTTGTGAAGAATGAGCATGAACACAGAGTTTCCTGATGGTTTCATTTGAAGAATCAGCTAACTGCCAGGCCAACTTGTCGTTTGGTCGATAAATGAGCCTTTCAAGATTCTAGATCAAGCGATCACAATAATCAACAATCACATTATTACACATAACAAGAAAAGAAACAAAACAAACAACCCTCTCCCCCCAAAAAAAGTTTCATCTATATATTTGATTGCCTTTGTGTTTTCTCATCAATTGTAGTTTTTTATAATAAAGTTTAAGGTTAAACTATAAATTATAAAGCCTCAATTACATGATTTTGCTGCAATATAAATCATTGCAGACGATACATTTATTTTTAAAGCGTACATGTTGGTATTGAAAATGTACTGCTCCCTAGTATCGGTAACACATGGGCCCCTGTATCAGTCAGGGTATTGAATCCTCCACTGTGAATCTCTCCTTATTCACCATGACTGTGTTTGCTGCACAAGTCTTCTGCTCATTGTCCTCTGAGTTCTGTCCTCGAGGCTCCAGGGAACGTGGTCCTGTCCTTAACTTTTTTTAACTAGTCCTCCTGCCGGGTGGGAGGAGATCAGTGTCAGATGTGGATTAGTGAAGCTTCAGTAGATGTAGTGACGTCACGTGTGAGACCACTCCCATGTGTGGCTGTGACACAAACACTCACTAGCCCCTGTCACTAAAGTGCAGGGAGCGCCGCTCGGAGATGATAATGTAGCCCTCACTGACGCATAATTAGGATTATCCGGAACAATGACCCAGGCTGTGATTCGTGGGTGAGTACAAATTAACAAATGCTCCTCAGACTGTTGGTCGCATCTGTGTGTGTCTCTGTGTGTGTCTCTCTATCTTTCTATGTGTGTGTGTGTGCAGGCTGAGAATGAAAGTACCAATAATTTAATAATGAACCATGGGCTCTGGTTGGTTTAACGTTGTCGTGATTTGTTCCATATCTGAGCTGCCCTGTGTTCCAGCTCAAAGCAGCAGTCGGTTCGACAGTGTCACACGTTCGCTCTGTTTGCAAAAGCACATGAGCAAAATAATATTTGTGAGTGAGTATCTGTTCGGTTGCAGCGACTACAACTCTGTTTGCATATTGTTTTGCAGAACTTGAGTGTTTGTGGAAGTAGACGAGAAACTTTACCTTCTCTAAAGTCAATATTTTAAGAAATTGGGCGATAATATCCTGTTTCAGATTTGTTTTATTATTGTTATTATTCTCCCTGTGGTTGGATTCAGGCCTTGATGTAGAAACACCACCACGACTAAAACTAAAACTAATGATCCTTAGCGCACACACTATCACACATTATCTCTCATTTAGTCAACAAATTATTTACTGATATTTGTGATATCTGCTTATCATCTTTATAGTGAGACACTAAAGTTGATTTTATTCTTTGCCTTTATTCTTTGTAAACCGTTCTGTGTAATGATCTTGGACTCAGTGTTAAAACTATATCCTCCTATTGCATCTATAGCATGAATTATTTGTCTTCCTGAAGTGTAGACATTTCCGCCTACTTTACGAACTGTAATTAAACACGCACTCACACATTTGTGTGTCTCTCTCTCTCCCTCTTTAATGCAACATGGCTCACTTGGTACCTAATAGAGCTGTCACTGAGCATTTTGGTCCTCCTCAAACCCCGTACAGAGGGACGGAAGCCTATTCCCAGGAGTTTAGGCCTATTTGTGTGCTCGTGTGTGGAGGAATGAGATGTAATTCTGCTCTGCTCCGTCACATACTCGTAGTCTTGCCTCCTGTGACTAAGATGCCAGCTGACACATGACGGCGTGCGGCACAGAGGCCAAAGAGAAGTCGCCCTACACGTTAGCTTAACGTATACAGCGGGTCTCTGTGAAGCTTAACACGGCCTCTGAATAGTTTGTGAGATTATTCCGCTCTCCTCTGCTAATCCTCGCCACCGTGGTTCACCCATATTCGTGTTACTCTACAGCAAGCATCTCTAGGGTCTGTTACAAACAGCAGTGCTCCGAGAAACGTCCGACGTAACAGGGAGGCTGCTGCCAGAGTTCAGCAAGTTTTATTTAGAGACTCATAAAAAAAATACTGCATAGAAATTTCAATATGTATACATTTATAAGGACAAATCCATGAATTTCAAACAAAATCTAAAATTTTAAATTGTGGCTTTTCTTTTTTCAGCCATCACAACAGGAACTAGAATGACATTTACTAGAATGACATTTACTGGAGAGCAAACTTCTTCCAAGGCCAAATTTCACACACTAATAGATTGTAGTTCCCTAAATTTGCCTGATTTCTCATGAACTCTCCTCTGGGAATAGTAAATCCTTATCTTGCAATGCTAAAGATAATGGCTGAGAAAGCAAATTCTGTCTTCTGTCCCCTGATCCGGATCTGCACCAAAACCTGATGATTCTATCCTGAATCCTACCACATCCTTCCATTTAGTGGTTCTCTGTTTACTTTTCTTTGTGTACTGCCAAAGCAACCAACAAACAAAGGGACAGGGGTGAAAACATAACCCCCGTATTGGAGGCAACAATTCCAGAGTACATAAGAGCAGTGTTGTGTTAAGATAGACTTTTAAAAAACTCCTTTAACAGCCAAAGAGACAAGAGACTCACTGAGACAAGAAGAAAGGCTGATTATGTGTTTCTCTAAACTAGAAAGTTGGAAGTTAAAACATGTCGGTACCGTCCCGCGGCTCATTCAGTTGCTCCTCTGCTTCTGTCTCTCTTCAGGACGACAGCTCGGTGAGCAGCGAGGACATGAACGGCATTGAGCCCACATGGGTCGCAGCGGAGCAGCCCCCAGTGCCTGAGCCCAGTCCACCCAACGGGGAGCGAGTCAGCAACCCTGCAGCCGCCATTAAAGAGGAGGATGGTAAGACCGCGGCTGCGATGTGGCACAATCTTTATTGTTTTTTATTTCCTCTACATCTGGAAGCTGAAGGTATCCTTGTTAAAGCAGGTACAACGCGGGGCAGTAAACAGCTTGCCTTGTTCTTAGTGGGCTAATCCAAATAAATCCACTCTTACAGGGGGTGGGACACCAACCGCAGCCCCAATCCTTTGTGCACCCCTCTCTCTCAGGGTACTGGGCTTAGAGAAGTAGGACAAAGGCCGATATTTAACCTTCACAGATTACACACCACGATGGAAAAGACGGAAAATGGGGCAAATCGTTAAAAGAGAATTACTGTGTTTCAGTGAATGGAGGTGTGCGCGTGACACACGTAGAAATGATCATGTGAAATCAGCGCTTAGCCATAAACTGGGTTAAAAAGCTGTAATTTGCACACACCGGGGAGTGACGGCTCCCTTCCCCCCATCCGTCCCTCCTCACCCCCCATTTCTTTCTCTGTTTGCCGGTATAACTCCTCAGATTCTCCTCTTTTTACCATAACTTTCATTTATCCTGACAGTTGACCCCAATACCCACTTCCGTTACATTTCCATAAAGCACAACACGGGGCGCTAAGTTTCCTCCCCCTGTGGGAACACACCCCCTCAGTAGAAATAGTACAGTTTGTAGTAAACAAACACACATTAATGCTAAATGCTGCTGATGACCAACATCCACTCAGCTCATCCGCATATCTGCGTCTGCACCCCGTCCTCCTGTCCCCTTCCCCTCTGCCAGATGACGACTCCTCGGAGAGCGGCAGTGCCAACGGGCCGCCGGCCCTGACCTCCCCGGAGGTGCTGGCTGCGGGTGGGAACCCCCCAGATGGTGGGGCCCCTTATGGGGAGGTGACGGAGAACGGTCTGAGCGCTCCCCTGGACTTCAGCACCACCTCGTCCTCGTCCTCCTCAGAGGATCAGCAGCCGGTCAATCTGAGCGACAGCCTGCTGCCCGTGGGGTGCTCGCCGACAGACCCCACCAGGAAGTACCCCGTCAAAACAGAGTACACCAACAAGGTGAGTGCACGAACTTCATCTGAGGGATGAACACAAATACACAGATTTAGCTGTTGCTCATCTATAAGCAAATCGTCTGTATGATCTACAATAATATTTATGTTTGGTGTTTCCAGTCTCCTCCGTACAGCTCAGGAAGCTATGACTCTGTGAAAACTGAACTGAGCATGAGCGCCGAGGACTTGACCTCCGGCCGGGCGCAGATAATCGATGACGACGACGATGATCACGATGACCACGATGACAGCGACAAGATTAATGATGCTGAGGGGATGGACCCCGAGAGACTTAAAGCCTTCAATGTAAGTATCCTGTCTGACTGATGTAGTGTAATTACATTTATACACAGTGACTACAACAAAGTGCTTTTTCTTATATCTGTGGCTCTGCCCTCTTCTTGAATTTGCTCTTTTTATGTGTAGATGTGTAGATAATATTAGACATATAAATAGAAAAAACTCACATCCAAACTCAGTGTCGTCCGATATTCAGTTTGTTCTGTGAAAACCAATATTTATTCAGTCTAATGGGAATAAAGGAGCATGTGATTTAAAAAGTGCAGCCATGAGTGAATAAGCAGGGAGTAGAAATATCGTCCTGCGTATGAGCAGTGACTCCATTTTCACGGCTCCTGTTTTCCTCACCTCCCCCTCCCTCTTTATCCTCTCTACCTCTAATGCACCCCCATCCCCTGCCTTCCCTTTCCTCTCTTTTGTTTTCAACTCTCACACCCCTCTCCCTCTCCCCACCCTGCACCCCCACTCCATTTTTTCTGCTCTACATCCTCTCCTCTTCCACCTCCCCTCCCCTCCCCCCCTCTCTCTGCCTCTGTCAGATGTTTGTGCGTCTGTTCGTGGATGAGAATCTGGACCGCATGGTGCCCATCTCCAAACAGCCCAAGGAGAAGATCCAGGCCATCATCGAGTCCTGTAGCCGACAGTTCCCGGAGTTCCAGGAGCGCTCCCGCAAGCGCATCCGCACCTACCTCAAATCCTGTCGCCGAATGAAAAAAGGCGGTTTTGAGGTACAGAGTCCCCCCCCCCACCATACCTAAAATATTGTCTCAATGAAAACAACACACCTTCTTAAATCAATAAAAATCAATAACATGAAAAAATCCATTTGCCTCCTGCTTCCAGATCCGACCAACACCTCCTCACCTCACCTCTGCCATGGCCGAGAACATCCTCGCTGCCGCCTGTGACAGCGAAACCCGAAATGCTGCCAAGAGGATGCGGCTCGACGTCTACCAGTCGTCGGTAAATGTCTTGGCAGTTTGTGTTTTTGAATGTGCCCAGCAGGGAACTTGAGGAATGCACTGGAACGGCCATGGATCATTAAAAGCCTAACTTCACCCCCCCAGCTCCAAGCCCAGCTCCGCCCAGTTTAATAATTTTGAAAAATGCTAAAAGAAAGTGGGCAGGGAGCTGAGAGAGGGGGATGGAAATGTGAGTTGCTCAGTTGTGTTCTCCAACCAGATAAAAATCTGGAGCAACACAGAATCACAAGGCCCCTCTGCCAGAGAGCTGTCTAGAGGTGGAGCTCTCCAGAATCCCCTGAAGCCGTCATTAGTGTGGTGGAGCACCATCGTGGTCCTGAGCTGTATCAATCTGACCCGCCTGGCCTCAGTCCCAGCGAAGCCCAGAGATGGAGATGTCAGAGCCGAGGTTGTGATCTGTGAAAAAATAGTGATTGCAAACGTGGTTATCGAGGGACTGTCCTGCCATCGGCAGCCATTTCTGAGCCAGGCGAAGGTCTGAGGGAAAAGATTGAGTCCAGTGTCTGCACAAGAAAGTTAAATAAAATCCTGGATGTGCTCATTTATCTGGATCCGGTTGTTTCTTGGTTTATCATCCACCCCTCAACAAAATGTCATGTATATCAGCTTTGTAGTTCTTGTGTAATCGTGCTGACAAACAAACGCTGATGGAAACATAACCTCCTCGAAGAAGATAATAACTAACAAGAAATGTCAACACCAGCGTTGTCGTGCTCATTGTATCATTTAGTTTGCAGCTGCACAACATAAACCCAAATATTCTGCTCAGCACTCAAACCATTTCGTGTCTCGTAGGATGAGCCAGCCTCCGGGGACAAGTCCAACTCGAGGGACGCGGCCCCGACAGCATTTTCCATTTCCAGTGCAGCTTTCGCCCAGGAGCAGCTCTACACCAACGGAGGCCTGAACTACAACCTGCGAGGATACGGGACGGTCGGCAGCAACCAGCAGAACTCTGGAGCTGCACAGACCAATGGTGAGGAGCTTGTACTCTTTAGAAAGAAGTTTGCATAAATCACAAAAAACCTGTTGAGATATACGGCCTGAAACTAGACTTCTACATTTCTGAAATACTATACATCTCTATTTTTCAGGGTATTTAGTCATTTCATAGTTTAATATTTTAATTAAAACATATTTAACTTGGTGAAGATGCCTTCTGGCCCCACGTCATAGTCTCTAATGTTTCTTGGAAACCAGATTCAAGAGCTTCTGGTGATGAGGGCTGAAGCCAGTGTCAATGTTCTGCAGTGTTCTGAAAACAGATTGTGCTTTGTGTCCACAGGTCCCACAGATCTGAGTATGAAGTCCGTCGGCCCAAACTCTTCCTCCAGCTCCAACAGTCACGGTCAGGGTGGCGGCGGGGGCGGAGCCTCGGCCCAGCTCAGCCCCCCCGAGGTCACGGCGGTGAGGCAGCTCATCGCCGGGTACCGGGAGTCCGCGGCCTTCCTCCTCCGCTCGGCAGATGAGCTGGAAAGCCTGATTCTGCAGCAGAACTGAGTAATGAGCCAAACCGTGCCAAGACCCCCCCCCCCCTCGCCTGTCCATCTCCGCCGCGCTGGGTCTCACATGTTTGGGCAGACTTTCATATACAAAGACACAAATGTAGACGAGTGATGCCGCAGCACACGGTGGGTCCCGTAGGTCCGGCACCTTCACTTCTCTCCCACGCGTCTCTGTATCTGGACAGGCCGGAACATATCACAGGCTGAAAAATGTTTATTTATGCATTTGGTTCACCTTGACCTTAGTGCCCTCTTATCTGTAGCCATCCATCCCATTCAGTTCCTTTTACCACCTCAACCTCCATTTGTCTCAGGAAGCGATGATCTATGTGAAAAAAAAAATGACAAAAAATCTTTGTTGGTACACAGTGAGTACCAGAGGTGTTAACTTAGCTGTGACCATGACGCCACATTGGCTCGTTTGTGTAGATTCTTCTGAAATGAATAGTTAAATATCAGTGAGTTAGTGTCTGTACTTTGTCTCTATTTTTACACGGAAGTAACATATGCTGTGCAGTGGCATGATTTGATCGGGTCGAGTCTTTTTTCTTAACGATAGCAACACAAATTCATCTTTGTTTCATGGGGGGAAAATTATGGAGCATCGCTTGGTTGAAGTCCGTAGATTAATCGCTGCTAAATCCACTGACCTGTGAACCTCAACCGCTTCTGTACGACGTGCAAAAAAAAAACTAAAAAAGGAAAGAAACGAAAGAACCTGAAAGTTTCGAGTGGTTCGGTGGAATCTTTACCTCGGCCCTGCTCGTGGTCAGTGAGAGGCAAAGACTCATCACCCCACGTGACTCGATTTGCAGTGATTTTATGATAAATATTTCTATGGCAGACAATTTCTCTGAGCTCAACAGGCAGGAGGCCTTTGAGACGCCTTGGTATGCAAATTGAGGTCACAGACACCTGTCAGGGACAAAGAGGAGAATGAACATATCGTTTAGACTCTTGGTTTATAACCAGTGCTTCGGGAAAAAGTGGAGAAAGGTGCAATATTGAGGGTTAATCAGTAATAGTGTGCTTACTGGAAAGACTGTCAGAGTCGCTGAGGGGAGAACTCCACCACAGCTCCCCCCCCACCCTGCCCGCTGCAACTGTCACGCTGTTAAAAGAAAAGAGAAACGGTTTCCCATGCAGCATTGTAGCCTCTTTCAATGTTGTTGTGTGTCGTGAAACGCCGATTGTTTATCTCCGACCTCGTTACTGAGGCACTTTCATGTGTCCGGATCAATCCTCCGTAGAAGTGATGAAAAGGAAAACGGGACCTGGCAGAAAAATTAGACTTGATGTTGCACGTCTGTTTTTATTTATTTGTTTTACTTTCAAGTGATTCGGGTTGGGGGGGGGGGGGGGGGGCTTGTTTATTGTGTGTGAAGGAAATCGTTCTGTGGGTGTTCTCCAGTTAAAAGTGCACATAGAGCTCACACTGTAACTGACAGGCAGATGAAGGCAGTGGTAAAAGACGCCATAACGACCCTATGGCTGAACCAGGTGCAGTGAGAGAGTGTGTGTGTGTGTGTGTGTGTATGTGTGTGTCTGTCTGTGTGTGTGTGTGTGTGGGCTGCTCAGACAAAAGAAACTCCTCCGTCCGTCCGTCTGTATCGTCCCCTCTGACCTCAGCTGTTTCAAACCCATCTCGTCAGTTCTCATCGATACTGAAAACTCACTGTTGGAAAAAAGACAAAAAAGAAGCAAGAGACAATCTTTGAAAAAGATGTAATCGCATCACAGTTTACTCTCCTCCCAGCTTTCTGCTAGTGTGTGTGTGTGTGTGTGTGTGTGTGTGTGTGTGTGTGTGGTCTGAGGGCACACAAAGAGTACTCAAAGCAGAGCTAGAGCACAGTCTCACAACAGACACTTTTAATGGTGAGTCACTCGGCACAAAAACACTTGTCTAAGTGTGTGTGTGTCTGTGTGTGTGTATGCGTTTGGTGTGTGTTTTTCCTTCTTCCTTTCAATCCTTTCGTTTTTGCGTTGATGTAAGCGTTGTCGTCGGTGTGTCGATCTTCTGTTTGTGTATCAGTGGAGTGACACAGTTGTACGACATCTATCTGTGACGATTCAATTCAGTCGGCTGAAACATTCCAAACTCAATGACTCTTCAAGCGGCCACACGTGGCTCACACCTTAGTGATTTGTCAAAGTTTAGAGAGTTATATATTTCTGTATTTATCACAAATCTAATCATATTTATCACAGATCAGTTTATTTCAGCATCGTCCACCCGAGCTGGATTCACACACATGATCCTAAATAGCTCATTTTATCTTTTCACCATCACCTCATGATTGGGCTTCATCACTTTAACGTTTAAATTCTATGATCTATTGCAAGTTTGGAAGCACTTTATAGCTCAGGATTAAGGAAACACAACACAGTGATGTGAGTCTGTACCTCGTTTGGAAAATCAGCCTCAGATCAAAGAGGCGATTACAACAAAGGAGCGTTTTACACACGACTCGCGATCACAAGCATTTTCCATTCCACTTCATCAGTTTGAACTCATCGGGTTGAACGGTCCACGTGAGGGATGTTTCATAAAGGAGGCTCACAGGAGAAGCGTCTTGAAATCAGGAACCAGGATTTATCTGTTTCATGAAGCTGGTTGGAGCAAATACAAAAAGGTTTAACCACAGATCTTAGCCGTCAAGAAACTAGAGGGGTCACTCAGAAGAGGGTCTCCCTCCGCCAAGTCCCTAAAGTCCCTTTGAAATCACTAGATCTGGATTTTTATATGCATCTGCACCAGACTCATAAATATCAGTCTCTGAGAAATCAACAGATATGATGTAAAACACACAATCTAACAAAATTAAAGATCTGATCTGGATCAAACTTGAATGGGTTCTTCCCTGATCCAACTCTCATCTTCCCAATAAGTTTAGTCTTTTATTTAGTTTTCTGCTAAAGAACAGATAAAGAAACTTAAGTGAAAACTTGACCTCCTCAGTAGAGGTGTTTCTTCCTTGGAGTCGAGAGCCAAAGTTGTTCCCCACCTTTACTTCAGTTGCAGTTTATTGAAAGGCACTTGTTGACTGGCTCTCTGTGCAGGATGCTTCAGGCTGAGCTCAGGTTTCAAACGATGCATGTAAGTGCATCAAGACTTGATGTTTCCTGTCTGACATTAGGAACCTCAAAGAGAACACATGTTTCAGTCCTGTAAACTGACTGTGACACAGAGAACCTGAGGACGTGCTCCTGGTCAGACGGGTTCTAAACCTCCTTTATGAAGCAGAGTGTCCTGACTGGTCACGTCTTCCTCTCCTCCTCCTCCTCCTCCTCCTCCTCCTCCTCCTCCTCCTCCTCCTCCTCCGACCTGCTCATCTCGTGACTGCAGCCGCCGGTGATCCGCTGTCACTTCACTGCTCAGTGACTCTTCACTGAACCTCGTCCCATTCGTGCACAAACTAAAACTAGCTTGCAGATTCGTATTCTGTCTTAAAAAGTCACCGCTGAGCAACATTTTAGCCGTTTGGTGGAGTCACTGTGACCAACAACCAACGCTCGGTGTCACGTTGTTGTCGTCGTCGTCGTTGTTGTTTTTGTTTTTTTCTGTTTTCTTCTTCTTCTTCTTCTAACTAAATGCCCAATGGATTTTTCTCTTTGTATTGACTGGACAATGTAATCTATTGGTGTTGATTAAAAATGCCCTGGTAGCTTGTGGATTGCTAAAGTGGTCAGATTAATGTACTGTATAGCTGTACAAAGAGTGATAACAGATGTTTTAAACCTTTCTTTTCTCTGTGGGTACAGCACTGTTTCAAAAAAATATCAAAGTGGTTTTTTAGCCCTTTGCCTGTTTTAACTTATAATTTGGTGGTGGTCTGTATTTCTTCTATTGTTATTTATATCATTTGAAATTGTTGCCCTTGCTGCACTGATGAGAGACTGTAGCTCTGTGCGGGGGGGTCGTACTGTAAACCTGTGTGAAGCTTTGTATTTTCCCCTCTGGTTTGGACTCAGTGAAAGTGTGATGTTTACATGTACAGTTTTTAAAAATACTTTTTCTTTTTCGCGTCTTATTCAGGCTGTTTTTCTTCCTCCTCCGCCCCCCCCCCCCTTCACCTTTTCCCTTTAATCTGTGTACATTTGCTCAGATGCTTTTTTCCTTTTTCTCTGTTGTTGTTGTTTCATTGCATCAAGTGCAGACGTGGCCTCCTTGAGGACTTGGTCACGCGGCCTGTGTGCCGGGACGTGGTCGGCTCGCTGCTGTGATGGCTTCCAGCATTTTAATCTTGAGTAAAGAAAAAAAAAAAACACGAAAGGGAACTGTCACAACTTCTCAAAGTGGACCAGGAAAGATTTATCAAGGATCAAAGACGACTTTAATCAGCTGTTTTAAAAAAAAATACTGTCGTGGCCTAAACGCAGAGAGAGAGAGAGAGAGAGCAGTGGAGTGTAGGTACATTTATTATGCTACATTAAGTGCTCATAATCTTTTAATATCCCGGCCGAGTTGTCGGGGGGGAACTCCTTGTCCTTTACCTGACTGGTGCCCTGATAGGTTCACTTTGACCTGTTGTAATATCTCCTTGATAACACGAAAGCCATTCCCCTCTTCTGGCCTTTTAAGGGGAACCCATAAACCTCAGGAAATACTGAATCTCCAAGTTTAGTTTGTATCCGCTGATTTCTTCTGAGATGAGATTTTAAGTCTCTTAACGAAAAACCATTAACATTTATATGAGATGTCTATTGTTTTGTACATTTATCATTGTGATTTTAAAAGTGGAGCTTTTTTCCAGTACCTGTGACTTAATATTTTTAATTTTGTTTTTTTTGATTTTTTCTTTTGGAGTGTTTATAGGTATGAATATTTATTATTATATGTGAAACTACAAAAAGACAAAAGAAAAAGGTTGAACCTGTTTCATTTGTATGTTTCATGCGAAACCTGTCGAGGTGAGACTCTCTGCCTCTTACATATCACTGATGAGGGACTCGTGTTTGTTTGGAAAATGGCGCTTTTTTCAGTGTTGCATCGACGCTATGACAAAAAAATACACCAGTGGTTTACCAACGGCAGAGTTTCAAGGCTCTCCTCTTCTCCTGAGATGTCAGTCAATGAATAAAATAGTGCGATGAGCTATCAGACTCGGACCTCCTGCGTGCTTTCATTGTCTCCACATCACCCACACACACATGCGGATCCTCTCATTGTTACTGTATCATTGGTGTCCACAAGAGGGCAGCAGAGCTACACAGTGTGGTTAGTTCAGTGACAATAATCTTATCTTGAAAACTAGACATTTAATCAAGGAATTTACTATATTTATATATATTAAGCCATTATAAGTAGAGATCCAGATTATTTCCAGGTTTGATTTTGGTGAGTAATTTAATAATGTGTCGAGTTTAAACCTAATAATGAAGTATGTTCTCAATTTTTAAAGAATGGTAACTACAGCTTTTTTTTTGGGGGGGGGGGGGGGTCATTAGGCCAACTAATTTACCCTATGCCAATTTCTACAATATATTGTTTTAGTTTAGTTTAAATTATTCATTCCTGTTTATTTTAATATGTAGACTTAATTCTCTAGAGTTTTATTACTTTTCATCAAAGTTCTAATCTGACCTCAAACATCTTGCCTGATGTCTTAATAACCCTCAGCTGTAAATTAATTCTTTACCTGATTTAATGCAACTCTCCTTTTTATATCAGATAGAGTTTTTTTCTTTGTGCACTTTCCCTGACTTATTAATCTAAACCTGCATCGTGTGATAAAAACCTCTCACACAAACCTTTCATTCAAAAGTTCAGTTCAGACTTTGAAATCTTTCTTCCGAGAACTTTCTTTGTGAAATTCCCGACATGACTCAGAACAAGCGGTAAACAACTGTGCCCTGTTTGCACCTGGACTGTGTTGACACGGAAAGTCGCTCCGTGACACGTGGACACACACAAGCTCAGGGTTTCACGTTTTCTGCTCATGCCGCTGATCAAATACAAAAACTAAAACCAGACAACATCCGACCTCCGGCAAACAGACAGAACACTTCTTCCCTTTAAATATCTAAGATAACACAATGATGCACCGTGTTGACCTGAGCTGCAGCAGGTTGAACATCTGTCTCCGCAGTAGATCTCTGTTGCCTTTAAATGACCTTGGTCTTGCACTAATTATACTTTATTTAACTTTTTTGAAAATAGCACAGATATGTTGCAATTTGAATTAAGACCTCATTCATGTTTTTATTTGTTTAAGTTTCCATCCAGGCCAAAAATAAATCTTTTAAGGGATTGATTGATTTCATTATTTGTCCAAATAGGACATTTTTCCACACACAAACAAACATAACAACACACATACACAAACACAATAACAGAGACGTTGCAACTAAAGCAGCTATGGATTGACAGGAGTGGACTTTTGGTCCAGAGCAGAAGGACATCTTCACTTCTGTGCTTGTTTCGACAAATCTGGACATTTTTAATCTATTCTTTGGGAACGGGACATAGAGGCGGTAGTGTTGTTGACATGAGATCAGTTTAACTGAGAGGAGGCGACACATAGTCACCCACATTGACCCCTGCACTACTGTTGTTATTGCTTCTACTGGGCTTCATGTTACCAAACCAACACAATACAAAATGTCAGAACACGTCCAATCGAAACCTGTGAAGCACTCATTCATATTTGAAAGAAAATAGTATCTTGAAAAATGACGTTCTTTCATCATTCATCGCTTCCTGTCAAGAGTGCACTGAGACCTCCTGAGTGGGGGCAGAGATCTGCACGAGGGGAATCTCCCGTGTCAGGGAAGGATCATCGGTACTTGGTCGGGATCACAGGACACTTTTAGACCACGTTGCCGCTCTGATACGACGCCAGGAATAGTTCAGCTTTAGAGGACGGGGAGGAGGGAGACGCTGAATCTGGCTGATACTGGTCCCGTAAGCATAAAAATATCCGTCCCAGTATGTGGCACTCAATGTGTTACGTGGACAGAAGACTGGAGAGGTTTGACTTTTGTCCCAGTGACTTGAACTGGATGCAGACTTTGTTCAGCCTATTCTTAGATGCCGGTGTGTGCACATTGCAAAATGTTCCCCGCGAGTTATTTCATGGAACAGTCGAAATAGATAATCAGCGAGTTCGTTGATCTTTCTGACAGAAGGTTCTGGATATTTTAAGCTCAAGTATGAAAATGACCCAAGAGATGAGTTTTACAGGAAATCTGTCCCAGTTCTACCACTGGGAAATTAAATAATAAGTAATCATAATTACAGATTATATGAAATATCGCAATCAACCTTGAATGAGTTTGTGAAAGAAGGTGAATGGATTAGTTGTTATTCAACTAACTGACATGAGTACCTTACGCCTGGTTTCTCCTGATAAGAGTTGGTCGCTGATTGTAGTTTTTCATGTGTTTACTGGGCAGCAATATTAGAAATGTAGATGTATTCAATTCAACACTCAAAGTTCATATATGTATATTTTAAAGTTTAAAATATTGCATTTGAAGAAAAACACCCAGATTGAAGAGGGAGCTGAGTTTTCGACCGAACATTTTGTTAAAAGCAATATAAAATGAATATATACGATGTGTTATATTTATTGTTTTTATTTTGAAACAACAAACCAGAGCCTTAAATTACATTCATAAACTCCTAATACTGCTGTCAAGTATGTAGACAGAAAAAAACTACTAAAATCCCCCCAAAACAAGTAGTAAATGATATGACAATACATTCAGTCAGTCCAAAAACTGTGAGCACACCATGGTGAAGTTGAAGAATTTGCACGGACTGAATCTCTGAAAACAAACTGTTGCAAAACATCTTTTTATAAATGAGATTTATGTCCCTCTTCATTTCCATGCTGTGCACATATTACGGCAGCAGGTCCGTGCTACTTTATTTTTGGAAGGTACGTTCAGGTCAGCTCACTGCGGCGGCTGTTTCCGACAAGTTTCTAAGTTTGGCTACAACCAGCATCCAAAATAACCAGATGGTTGAGTCAGACTCGTCTCCAGGAGCTGTTGACCCACATCGGCCTGAAGGTGATGTGTCAACTGAATGAATCATTGCTAATCATATCAGAGCTAGAACCAGATTAGGTGTGTTCTGCATGTAAGCCGCGTTTGCTCCCATAGTTATGAGACAGCTGCTCTGCTGTTATATAAAGAGTCATTGTTGGTGTATAAAGTTTATCAGCGCTTGTATAGAAACAATAAGACCCAACACAAGTCTTGACTTCAAGCTTTTTATTTGTGATTTTCAACAGCGTCAAGTTACAAGAGAAACAAAATGAAAAACAAACTTTTTACACACTTTAGTTGTTGTATTTTTTTGGTCGTATTAAAACATAGACATACTATACGGAGGCAAAAAGCAAAAGTTAGTTCTATTTAATAGATAAAAAACCACCCCCATCATCTCCAGCACTGGACTATGTGATGGAACGCTGAGGGTGAGGGAGCTGAGGGTGAAGGAGCTGAGGGTGAAGGAGCTCAGGATGAAGGTGCTGAGGGTGAAGGAGCTGAGGGTGAAGGAGCTGAGGGTGAAGGAGCTGAGGGTGAAGGAGCTGAGGGTGAAGATGCTGAGGGTGAAGGAGCTGAGGGTGAAGGAGCTGAGGGTGAAGATGCTGAGGGTGAAGGAGCTGAGGGTGAAGGAGCTCAGGATGAAGGTGCTGAGGGTGAAGGAGCTGAGGGTGAAGGAGCTGAGGGTGAAGGAGCTGAGGGTGAAGGAGCTGAGGGTGAAGGGGCTGAGGGTGAAGGAGATGAGGGTGAAGGGACTGAGGATGAAGGGACTGAGTGTGAAGGAGCTGAGGGTGAAGGGACTGAGGGTGAAGGGGCTGTAGGTGAAGGGGCTGAGGGTGAAGGAGATGAGGGTGAAGGAGCTGAGGGTGAAGAGGATGAGGTAGAAGGAGCTGAGGGTGAAGGAGCTGAGGGTGAAGGGGATGAGGGTGAAGGTGCTGAGGATGAAGGGGATGAGGGTGAAGGTGCTGAGGATGAAGGGGATGAGGGTGAAGGAGCTGAGGGTGAGGAGCTGAGGGTGAAGGGACTGAGGTTGAAAGAGCTGAGGGTGAAGGGACTGAGGTTGAAGGAGCTGAGGGTGAAGGAGATGAGGCTAAAGGGGCTGAGTGTGAAGGTGCTGAGGATGAAGGGGATGAGGGTGAAGGAGCTGAAGGTGAAGGAGCTGAGGGTGAAGGAGCTCAGGGGTCGGAGGTCACAGGGCGGGAGGATGTACTAGGAGGAAGCTGGAGTCGTTGACTTTCCGTATTCGCTGCTTTCGCTGAGTTGTCTGTTCAGAACCATTTCCCGGGCGATGCAGGTCACCTGACCGTCGGCCACTGTGTAGGTTTTGTTCCTTCGAACACGGAGAAAGATTCAAAGTTTAACCCACAAAACTAAAAACAGAACAAAAACCAAACTGACAACAAGTGCGGTTGAATCACGACACTCACTTTTGACTCTCGGATCCGTTCTGCATGCCGGGCTGGTTCTGCTTTGCGAAGAAAAACGAAGTCCACCAGTGGCCGGAGTCTTGCCTTGGAAGTCCTGAAGGGAACAACATGGATTACATTAAAGATGGTGTCTTTGATGCAGGGCGGAGTCACGTCTTCACACTTAAAACTGAAAAATTTCACGTGGTCCTCTCCCGTACCTGGGTGGTGTGGAATGACCTCCCCCGTGTGCTCGGCGCTGCCACAGGAGCTGTTGCTGGAGGTGGAGCCGATTCGTCCTGACACAAAAACAACACAGGAGATTATAAACCAAAGGAAATCTCATCAAAGACATAAACAGGAAACAAAACACAACCACCCAAAACATGGCACTGGTCATTTGTGACCAACCACTCAAATGAAGACAGTGTAGACAGGCCACGTCTGACTCACTTCTGTAGTAGTCGTGGGTGGCGATGAGAGAACCAGTTGATGGGATTGAGGCCATTTTCTCCGACTTCAGGTGGAAAACCGATCAAAGATGGAAAATGGAGACCTGCACGGGGGACACAGGGAAAAAGATGGAAGATTATTTTACTGGATTAACCGATGCTGTTTCGTTTTCAGCCTAATCTCTATTCCATGTTATCTTAAAAGGGATTTGGCCGCATCCTGTGTTTGGTTTGTGGCGACATGAGGAAGCACATCTGCACTGACAGCACTCGCAGAACAACATGTCACTCCGGGTGCATTTCAGGGAAGCTCCACCGCCTCCGTCCATGCCCTTTGTCCTCAATTCCTTCAGCGGAGTGAAGAAACGGGGACAGCTGCCTCGGAGAATCTCGTTTCCCATGGCTCAAATAACCGGGTGTGTGTGTCAGTGTGTGTCTGTGTGTGTGGGAATGTGTCCACGTGTCCAGATAGACTCAGATAAGATTGTGCATGAGCTGGTGCATGAGTTGTCTGCGTGGCTGTCTACATCAGGGTGCCAGGGCGCCTGCAGAACACGACTTGTTTGCATGGCTGCTGTTGCCTGGAAACTATAGACGGCTCAATCCAGAAATACCTTCAGAGCCAAATGCAAAAATCAAGCTAACCCTAACACATTTCAGGATTCATTGATAATGCAGACAATTGTAATTGCTTTTTTTTTGTTTGTGCAGTTTTCATATCCCACATGTATTTCAGCCCCTTTGAACTTGAGTGTGTTGGGAGCCTGAGAACCAGTTGGAGGCTGTAAAGCTTAACTCCAGGTGAACAGCAGATGGCTTCGGGGATTTCACGTCTGCACTTCACAGCCCAGTTCAACACAAACACACAGACGTTTACCTGTGCTTCTAGAAGTGTAGTGGTTTGTGGACATGTGACCTTTCAAATATTCTCAAACTGACACACAACAGCTGTAACACACAAACATCACAGGTACAAACACTTCCTTTGTGTTTAGTGATGAAAACAGCTGCTGTGACACTGATGTGTGGGAAATGAACCTGATGCTCTGGAGTGTTTTTAATAAAGTCGTCAGATTCAACCCACAGGCAGAAGAGATGAGGCTGAATGTGTCCTCAGAGTGATGATGGGTGTGTGTCAGTGTTTCTCTCTTACCTGTGAGATGCTGCTGCTGGAACCAGGTTCTCAGGAGCTGCAGGTTGGGACTGAGGCTGATCAGTGGATGAGAGAGAACCAGTCGACAGGCTGCTGGTGAACAGGCTGCTGGTCAAAGAGCTGCTGGTGAACAGGCTGCTGGTCAAAGAGCTGCTGGTGTCACTGACTCAGCTCAGACTGTTGAGAAGCTTTTATAGCAGCTGACCAGAGGGGGCGGGGCCTGTGGCAGCTCCAGGACTCAGAAGGTGCAGAGGGGCACTGAACAGAACAGACATAGAACAGACATAGATTATATAGAACAGACATAGATTATATAGAACACATAGAATTCATAGAGAACACATAGAACGCACATAAAACACATAGAACGCACATAGATTACATAAGGAACAGATCGACTTATTTTCAAGGAGTCGTCTTCTGTTTACACAATGTTTATAATAACATTAACGATGTCCGAAGCTTTATTATTGACAAATTAGTTTTTACGTAGTTGAAAACTTAAACTTGTGCAGAAGACCTTCAGACGTAGCTACAAGAGCCCTTCAACATCTTGTCCTATATATAATATATATTGAAGTGCTTCAAGTTGTGATCAATGAACGGTTCCTGCATGACACTGCCCCATACCCACATGTACGGTGGCCCTCAAGTGCAAATCATAGCAAAAACATAAAATGTATAGCTGCAAAACAACAGACTGTTATAATTTAAAAATTATGAGTCCTCCTCAGCATGCAACCTTCCCTGGTGGTCTAGTGGTTAGGATTCGGCGCTCTCACCGCCGCGGCCCGGGTTCGATTCCCGGTCAGGGAACTCACTTTTAGCCTCTTGTTTATGTTTTCAGGTTTACAGGACCGAATCTTCTCACTGACGCGATCCAGACTTTTATATGAATTATTTGTACAAACCATAATCTCTAGCTGTTTAACACATCCCAAACAAAACCCTGCAGGTCCAGGTTCATTTAGAGGCCTCTAGCGCCACCTGGTGTATGGTGGTGTAGAGCTCAACACACTGCAAATTAAGAAAACAACCTCAATTTGATGCTTTGTGTTCCATCCCCACTGACTAGTAGCAGACTAGTAGTAAATCAGTAACTTCACAAAGCATTGAAATACAACCGGGTTCATCACTTCTTTGGGTTCCCTGGAGGAATTCAGGAATTAAAAATTATATTTACTTACTTAAGACCATTAACTACAAAAAAACACACACACACACAAACCATCCAATGTACTTTAATGAAAAATCAAGTACAAATCAAGTACAAAAATACTTGTTTTTAATTACAATTGATGGCAGTGGGTGCATAGTGCAGATGATTCAGATTATTAGTTTACTGTGCTCATATCTAAAATTACACAAATTGCATATATGAAACCTATTAAAAACCTAACTATTTGAGGGTTAAAAGAAGGTCACATTACAAATTCAATACATTCTATTTGTCATCCTGAGTTAATTAGGAGTGAGAAATAACAGTGGACACTTTGAGCACGGACAGGGAGGTCAAATGAAATGTTTTTTTTTACTTTACAAGGTATGAAAATTATAGAACTGTGGTGTGTTCTCTCATGAGCTGTGGCGTGAGGATCTTCTCTCTGACCCGGACATGTCGGCACTACTCGTCACCTTATCCTGTCGGAGTCAGACAGAAAACAAGAGATCAGTGAACAGGAAAGAAAACTTTGTTCACGTCTGCTGTTTTTAAATATACTCACCTTCACAGTCCCAACCATTTCCTCAAAGGACTTGAAAGTAGACGAGTGTCTGTGGAGAAATATACAAAGACCAGTTAGCCACTGGTTTGAGAGCAAGTAGAAGGAAAGAAGGGAAACCCAGGGTCACAGTGTTTTACCTCATGCTCGGGACACTGATGGTGTGGCTCAGGTTTCTGGGGGAAAGAAGAGAGAAGGAAGGAGAAGGTTGATATTTTAACTTTTAAAATGACAATAAGACTTTATGAACAATACAGAACCTGCATTAAAAATAGAAGCTTTTATCACACATCTTATATTTCTTATGTATGATACTGTTCAACAAACAAATGTCATAATTACTAATGTAGCTGGTCCAGTGTTAAGGGCTTGAAGATGATTTAAGGTTGTTTTTAATAATTTTGTATTGTGCATTGTTTGTTCTGTTGGACAGATAAGCCTTTAATAAATTAAATTATAATATCTGACATATTCTAATATAATAGTATATTCAGGGGTTGTATAGATGCACAAAGACAACTAGACTTGCTTGTGTTTCTTGAAATATGATTATTATCATCTATCTTTGGTTTAAAGCTGAAACTAGTGTTTTCTCATTCATTTGTCACTCATAACTTTTAAAGACATTTTTAATTGTCTGGAATTGATATAAATATAACTAATTGATTGGTTCTCAAAGTATCTTTGTACCTTAGTTTCTGCCAGTTTAATTATCAATTTAATCCATTTATTAAGACTGTATGACAACACAAACTTAAGTTGTACAAAGATAGAATTCACTTCAGATTCTAATCATTCTGGTTCATATTATATTTTCTGGTAAAGACACACAAACACACACGCACACACTTTTCAGTGGACTCAGCTTCACGTTGGACTCAGTGTTGTAACAAACAGACGTGTCTTACCGGGGGGGACTCGGGAGAGGCAGAGCTCTGTTGGGTTTGCAGCGTGAAGATAAAGACAGACACACAGATAACGTCACACACAAGCTTCTGTTTCCACAAGCACGAGAACAACAACAGACTTAACAGCCACTGCTGCTGATGTCCAGATGTACTGGTGTGATTGGATTACAGGCTGGGTACTGGTCCAACCAGCAGCACAAGACAGGACACTCAACTCTGAGGGACTAGAAAACTAAAACTCCACAGAACATTTATGCTGTGTCTCAGTTTAGTTTTGTGTTGTTTGGAGAGTTTAATCAATTAAACCCCTCTGAGGCCTAAAAGGGGGGGGGGGGGGTATGATAATGATGGGGGAACCACTTGAAAGGGATATTATGCAAGCATTATTCTTTATTTTTATCATCAGCGCATATACCTCCACCCAACAGTCCCTTAATTCAATCAAGCTGCACTAAATTTCCCACACCACTTAATACGCCTGGTTTCTTTCATCAAGATCCATGAATTATTCTCTGAGAAGGTGGAGAAAATGTGGAAGGAAGTGAAAAATAATTCCTGGATGAGTTCCCCCAAAGTTTAATGGATTCCATAAAAACTAAATCCTTCACTAGGTTTCATGGACATTATTTCTCAATAATAAATCAACCGACATTGTTTTTGTTATTAGTAACATTGTGACAAACATGACTAATCCATCTCCAGTTGTTCCTCTTTCAGTCAGAGTTTTAATCAAGATGCTGAAGGTTTAAAACTTCTTTAAAAACTATAAACTACTATTTCAAGCTAACGTCTCCGGCTCTTTTTGGTTTGTTATGATTCACTTCTTCTTTAAGTCGTCAAGCTGGTGTCTGTGATTCTGTGATTCTGTGATTCTGTGACTCTTTAATCCCGTAAACCTCAGTCAACTTCATATTCACGCCGCGGGCTAGTCACACAGTGGAGATGATCTGATTAGATTTCTGAGCACCTTGCGCCGTAAATTTGCATATTAATAAACAAACACTGGTTTGCCTAAAGCTTTTGTACCTTGTCAACACTCTAAGCTAATAATTGATATCATACATGAAGCAAGCAAAGAGAAACACGTTGGCATGAAAACCCTTCACTGATAAATGAGTCAATTGGATTAATTAGGAGGAAACTGTTTTAACTCACGGACAAGCAGCAGACTTCATGCACACGTCACGTTTACCACATTAGAAATAGATGATCTGATAAATTTGCTTTGCTGCAGAAATGTGCATATATTTAGGGTAAATGTAGGGAAAAGGAGAGGGTTTTACTTTCTCTTTCTGTTTAGAGTAAAGAGGGAGGAGTTCAGGAACTTACCTCATCTCTGCCAGTCTCCTGGTGATGGCCACGCCCACATTGGACAGCACAGAGGTCGTCGCATGTCCTGCTTGAGAGAGACCGTCCCGTGTCCTCACATACCTGCAGGTAGAGAGAAGACGTGCAGGTCAGGAGCTGAAGGGAAAGTCACAGCACTGACACACTGATGCTTTGTAAACACTGGAGTGAATACAAACAACACAAAGCTCTGATTCACACACTGAAATGAGTCAGAAACCAGCTCATGAACATCAATGGCTTCGGGTTCCACTTTGATTCAAACAAACGCTTCACGTTGGTCCTGTTGATGCTGCTGCTCCCTGTGCTAAGTCCGGCTGTAAGGCTATTAACAGGGCACCGATCCTATTTGATCTGGAAAATCCCATCACTTGTTTCTGAGAATAGATCCTGCTTTAGCATATGAGCCCAGGGCAAACGGGGGGAAACACCTGCAGCTATGATTTACAGCACAAATGTAATCTATAAAGAATGTGATGTCGTTGTGATGACCGACACTCACACGTTGGAGCGGCTGATGTCGTCCAGGGTGGCGGAGGCGGAGAGATATCTGAAACAAGGAAGGAACACGTCAGTGGATCATTACCCCGACTTAAGAGAGGGACCACGACAGTCGTTATTCATTAGCGTGCTGCTCTTGGTTATGTAACCGTGTCACACTACGACAATGTGTGCCAAAGGCTCTGCCGGTGCGGGGGGGGGTCTCAGAGGCATGCAAGGTGCCTGGTGGACTGCTTAAGCATCAGGATGTGTTGTGTTCCATTTAGTACGATTGTCAACATGCGATGAGGCTGCACTCACGGGCCGGATGTCTGCACCTCCTGCCAGCCTTTGGACAGGTTCTGTTTGATGTTGCCGATGGGACTCAAACCAAGCTGCCTCCTGACATCTGTTGCATATTTTTCTTTGGCCAAAAGCACCTGCCGCAAAGTCTGAATTTCATCCTCTGCCTATGTGAGGGGGGGACACATAACAAGCTCTTATCAGAAGATGGATAGTACTGAGCGGATCTTTTTATCGTATTTACATTTTTTACTTCCGGCTTTTTTTATACGATGATAACTAAGACCTGAACCTTTGCAAGTTCATAGCGTAGACCGTCTACTTCCTCATCCGTTAGATCTGAGGGTGAGCGTCCATTGATGGTGGTTTCTGGTGTTCTCGTGGAGAAGTTCACGGACGGTGCAGCTCCACCAAAACCTTAGACAGAAACATGAGAAAATATACCAAACAAAAAATCTTTAACTTGACGTCTCCCAACCTTTGAGCATTTAAAGGCAGCATAGAAACAATGGTGGTCTTAGGGATGCTCCATCAATCGCAGCTTTTAACACCAGATTGAAAACTTTTATATTCACAAGAGACAAAGTAACATCAATGTTTTATTTCATGTTTACAATTACACAGAATTCAATATACTTAATATGTATCAATATTCTAGATAGAGAGAGATAGATAGATAGATGGTTAGTTAATTTGTTTAGATAGATGGATGGATAGATGGGAACATAGATAGATAGATAGATAGATAGATAGATAGATAGATAGATAGATAGATAGTTAGATAGATAGATAGATAGATAGATAGATAGATAGATAGATAGATAGATAGATAGATAGATAGATAGGTGTAAGGAACACCTTGGAGCTGTCCGCGGTGCTGAACGTAACTCTTCGGTGAGCTAAGGCTAACAGCTAACCTGTTGCACTCGGAGCTAACGTTAGCCACCGTCAGTAAAAACAAAATAAACACACGGTAAAAACACAGTAAAAACACAGTTAACACGCAGTAACACACGGTAAACACACAGTAACACACAGTAAACACACAGTTACACACAAAAACAGACAGTAAACACAGCAGGTTTAAACTAACCAGGTGTGAGTACATGTAAGTTAACTTCACAGTGTTGTGTATAGTCGGAGTGAGGTTGTGTTACCTTGTCGGTTCATCGCTGCCTCTGTTGTGTCTTCAGACCTGCGAGCCACTGCTGCCTGTCTCCATCAAGTCAGATCCACACACACACACTGACAACAGCCACAGGATCAGAGAACTATTAATAGTCACACGCACACACACATACACACACGCACACGCACACACATCCACACAAACTCGATTGGAGTAACACTTAACATCTTGTTCTCCTATTATACATTGTATGATATAAGTTTTTTTATTTCTGTTACTTTTTATTATTTATTATGAATGAAGAACATCCATCCCAATATATGCACAACATGGTTCTCACAAAGTACAAGTACACAGACACACACATTCACAACAGAACACACACTTTTCCGGAGTGATTGCAATGTGATGTAAACACAACTGTGACGAGGAGAAAAGAGTTATAGGAAAAATGTGAGAAGGAGATCTGGAACAAGGCCGAGCTCATGAACTAAGTCGAAATAAAAGAAGATTACGACACAGAACCACAGGCGGAATAAAATAAATCCCCCCGACGCACAGATGGGTCCAGCTCTCAGTAAACAAATGGCTCTATAAGTTTCAAAGGACAACGTGTCTGTGACTTTTGAGAACATTTGTGTTTCAACACCTCGTGGACGACGAATAATCTGTTTGGAAAGTCAGTTGAAGAACCTTGAGGCTGCTGAAGATCATTTGTTGAGATTGACTCTTGAAGACATTGTGACGTATTTCATAGAAAATACATTTAACTAAGAAAAAAAAAAATTTAGGCAATGAAAGTAGGAAATTGTTTGTCATAGAAAATTTACGTTTTGCTGTGTGCTTTTTTCCTGGTCGTCCTTTGTGTGTTTCTGTCTTATGTCTTATAATCTATGGGCTGGAGAGACTAAAGAAATACCTTAAAAATAATAAATATATATTCATTCAGTTTAAATCTGAATGTAAATGAGGCTCAATCCACGCAAGATAAATCCAATGTAACTGTGGTGAGGATTATATAAAGTCTCACATTAACCTCTGTGCTACAAACGCTGTCCCACAACGAGTGGGTCAAATAAAACGTTTGTCTCCATCTGCTGACAAAACATGAAAACACAGCTCAGAGTGACTCGTCTGCTCCAGATAAATAATGTGATCTAATATTCTCTGAGTTTTCTGTGGCCATCATCAAGTCACTGATATTTTAAACTGATACTGAGAAAAACAACAAAGAACGTTTGTAAAATCAATATGTGAATATAATGGTAGAATGGTGTGTATTTAATTTACTCTACATAAAACTTAAATGTAGTTATAGTGTACCATTGTTATATATATATAATACATTTTGTCATGATATAACTTATTTACTATGTGTTATAAATTATGCAGTTCAACAAAAAAATATCCGGAACACAAAAAATACATCATTTTGAAGAATAGTTATTGATTACCTAGCTAGAATATGGTTTTAACTGTTCCTGCAGTAATTATAAGTAACTAAGTACATACTGTAGACTCAAGTACTTTTTTTTATTGTATATTTAAATATACTATTATGCAGATTCAGATCATAATAAACAGATAAATGATGATTCATCATCATCATTGATTAAGTTACTTACTGTCTATCTAGTTTTGTATAATAAGTATTAACGTATATCTGATGCTAATACTAACATACCTTTGAATAATTTTGCACACTGTGGTATTGCTACTTCTACTTTCTCCAAACCACACAAAGTGATTTTGCCTTCTAGTCCCCGTGCTGTTTCCATCCACACAGTCTGATAAGAACACGAGTCAAAATCTCCATGAACATTTATTCAACAACGGCAAATCAGATCAATGATCCACTTGTTTTCTTCCAGACACACAATTACCATGCTACAACATAAACGTTAAAGTTTATACTTTATGTGGGTCAAGTGTATGTATAAGCGACCTGAACCATTAAACCATTCCTTGCCAGATTTAATGGTTACATTACAACACCATACCAGTAAAGTTAAAGCCAATCATCATTTGAAACATGACAAAGGTATGAAATAAATAAAATCCCAAAAGAATGCATCATAGAACCATTTCACTATAATTACACTATATACTATGTTGTATTTTTATTGAGTCACGTCCTGATCATTGATCCATTATAGGTTTTTTTTTTAAACACACAGTGCATTCAACTTAGAACATTTACAGTAGCATTTTTCAGTATCTTAATGAAAAAGCCATGACAGGAACATCTATGTTTCATCAAGGGTCACAGGAAACATCATACAAGGGCCACAGAGGTCAACATCCATACCGTTAATAGCAGAGGGTGGGCAACAGGAGCTCACCAAGTGTAAACCATTAAAACACATTGTTAGCGGTTATGAAACGGACAAAGATGTTCATGGCAAATTGTGGAAGTGTGCCGCAGTATGTGCAAGTTCAGTAGTATGAAAAAATCTAGAGTCATTTTACTGAGCTGCCTGTAGCACTGGCTCACGGATGATATGATTTACAAGATGGGTTCGAAAAAGTCAAAAAGGCTAAACATCACACGGCATCGGACAAACATATCAGAGTCATCCGACTTCAGTTCAAAACACAAGGACTAAAAACATGGGATGAGTATTTCCGCCGACCTAAAATATCCCCAAGTCAATATTCTGTAGTCAACTTTAATTCCCGCTAACATCAACGACTTAATATCGTTTAAGACAATTTAAAAACATGTCTGAACCAGGGCGGCTGCTGATAGTGATCTGTTATTTCTAACATGTGATCAGTCAGAGGGTTTATCTAGAGCTTTTCTATACAGCTAACAAAATCAATAAAAATAAAAATACTATCAGCTTCCACGAGACGTCTCAAAAATAGTTTTATTTTATGAACAAAAAAAGGACAGGGGGGGGGGAGGCGGCAGCGGCTCAGCATATGATCCCAACAACTGAGACACTTTACCGAAAAATAAAATTCTCATCCTCTAAATCAAATTGTAATTATTAAAAAATGTCCCTTATCAATGTTTTTCTATGAGATCCATCCAATGTCAACGATTTAACAAACCACGTGTAACTGCTGCTCTGTCAAAAAGTGTTCATTGGTTAATCTAACAGAACAGGAAATCGATCGTAAATCAATATGAAATTTACCTTGATGATAAATATCCAAACAACCTGTTCAGTGCTTTAGGAAAGACAGGAAGTCGTCAATGTCCTGGATCAATGGGCTGAAAATGAAGCTTCGACGGGTGGAGGAAATAGTCAATAATCAATAAATACCTAAGTAATAGTGTCTGCAAGTAAAGCTCTGGGCCTTAAAAACCTCATTAGTGAAAAGATCTGGGGGAGCAGACGACACACAGACAAACACACACTGGAAGTTCGGAGGACAGCGGGTGGAATTCTCAAATCAAACATAAGACAACTCTGTTCTTGAAAGGTTTACGGATGATGGCACCACCGGACACAACAAACAGCTCTCTAACCAGCACCTCCCTGAGCCATGGCTCTCCTTCCTTCAGCAGACAATATCACGTAGACTGTTACCTCCTCCTGGTGAACTGTACTCAGATGAACATATTGCACGTACGTACGCACCTACATTATGAGTCTTGCAAAGTAAAAATGCTGCAAAGGATGACTTAAGATTCTGAAGACTATGTTTCGTTTAACAGTGCATGCTACACCGTGATGCAGAGTATGGGAGAGGGAGAGTGAGGGGGAGGGGAGGCGACCTGTGTGGTTGAAGGCCAAGAAATACAAAAGAAGACATAAAAAATAAACATAATAATTTGGTTGTTTCTCTTTTCTTATCGTACTGGGGGGGGTAAATAAGTGGGTGTACCAATCAGGAAAGGGTGTAAGGGACGTGACTTCATTAGTTCCTCTCATGGACCATGCTTACGAGTCCCTCTCCTCAGCATGGCTCCCGATCGGAAGTGGAAAGATGGATCGCCCCTTTCAGTCGTCTCACGGAGGTGGAGCAGGGGGAAAGCAGGCAGGACCATGGGCCAGGATCGCTGGGGACAGGGGGTTAGTTGAAGCCGGTGTCGGTGTGGTAGGAGTGGTGTCCATCCGCTGTGAGCTGGGTCGTCTCTGTGGCCGACGGCTGCAGCACTATGGGATCAACACCAGCCTCTGTTTGACAAAGAGAAACAAAAAGTGTGTTTGCGTTAACCCCTCGTCCATCGCTTCCCCCGAACAAATGAAGAAACCGGAGGTGGTTCTGCATCACCTCTCTCGTCAGACTGCAGCTGGGCCTCCAGGTCCTCCGGGGACACGTAAAACTCCTGGTCCTGGCCCTCCCGAGGCCGTGGTTTACATTTTCCACAGCAGCAGTTGCAGCAGCAGCACAGGCAGCAGCAGAAGTAGCAGCCGGTGGCCAGGCCGCAGAACACGAACAGAGCCTGCAGGAGAGCAGATACATGAGAGGAGGCCGGGACATGACAACGGGTGTGTGAGGAGAAGATAAGAGAAGCAGGTATGAATGGAAAATGCAAACGCTAAATGGTCCGGGTCTTTCCCCCCCGCCTCACCTTCGCCCACCAGCTGGAGAGGACGAAGTAGGTGTTAACGTTCTCTTCTCCGAACTGCTCGGCCACATACAGGCCAAGGGAGCCGTACTTGTCGTAAATGTTACGCTTGGTGGGATCGTTGAGAATCGCATGGGCGCTGTTTATCTCCTTGAACTTATCTGCCGCTTCTGGATTGTCGGGATTCTTGTCGGGGTGGAACTTCAGCGCCAGCTTCCTGTGTGGAGGAAAAACGACAACGGTCATCTGAGGGGAGGCCAGACCTTTCTGTGGCAGTTCATGTGAGGAGGAGGGGGTGGGGGGGGGGGGGGGGGGACCTCTCACCTGTAAGATCTCTTGATGTCATCAGATGTGGCGACCTTCTCGACTCCCAACACGAGGTAGAGAGAGTCGCCAGCGGTGGACAGAGAGCGTTGCCTCTGATGTTCAGCCATGATTCCTTAAGTCCACAGACAAGAAAACCTGAAGGGAAACACCTAATTTGTTAGAATCACCTGTTTATCCCGACATCGCTTCCAAAATATAAATAATGCAGGACTTTTACTAAAGTGAGGCCTGTGTGGCTGCAGGCAACAGCTGCCTCGGCTGGACACATCTGTCCCGTACGTGCACGTATGGAAACATCCTGCGTTGTGTGAAATTTAGTGGAAAAGAAGTTAAAGAGCAGCGACAGGGCAAATCCTGGAGTAATCTAATTTCCCACTGCCCCAATCTGATTCCCACAGATTTTTTTCAGTGTAATTGCACAAACGATGTAAATGATCCTGCAGGATTATTCAGTTACTGACATGTTGGCCGGAGCTGCGTCTGCTGGTGTCAGTAAATCAGCAGCTGACAGTCGGTGCTGCTGCAGGAGAGCGAGGTTTCATCGAACTGATGCTGCAAATGAAAACACACAAACCCACCCTGCTGAATCCCACTGGGTGTCATCTTGACTCAAATGAATGGCCACCGGCGCGTTTGAAGCCCTGCAAAGCGCATTTGTACATTTTCGCCTCAAACTGGCTGTTCTGACGAGAGGGTGTCAAATTTCTGTGTGTTACGAGCCGCATCCCGTGGCAAAGCGTGTATCTACGAAGGATTAGAGTGTGTGGGTTCGATGCTAGCAGCGTAATCTCTGTGCGAGCAGCAGCAGCAGCAGCATCAGCAGCAGCTCGGCTATAGCGCACAGCATCCATGTTGGTTTGCTTCCTGGCCTGGTGTTGATGCAGCCAGGGATGGATCGTCAGCACTAATCTTCAAGGTGAAGGAGCAGCGGCTCGAGGAAGAGAGGGAAGCGGACGTGCAGGGGCGCGCTCACCTTTCAGTGTTCTCCGGTGCTCTGTGAGGCCAAAGGATCCCTGCAGCTCGTGGTTTGAGGGGCTGGAGCGTGACTATGGCCGCATAGTACAGAACCTCTGAGGCTTCACACAACCATGGACAGCTGCAGCACGGATCTGACTCCGCCCCCTGCCCAACCCCCACGGAGACCCGACGTGCGCGTGCACAGGCGGACTGCGATGATGATGATGCTGAAGATGAAGATTAGAAGGGATGATGAGGGGATGATGTTGAAGATGATGAAGGGAATATAAAGATGATGATAAAGATGAAGAAGATGATGGTGGTGAGGATGATGATGGTGATGATGATGATGATGATGATGATGATGATAATGATGAAGAAGATGATGATGACGAAGATGATGATGAAGTCAAATTTATTGTAAACTTTGCCATATGTTCAGGACATAGACAGGATTGAAAGGCTGTTTATCTCTGATCCCCATTGTAAACATATAGATGGACAGAGCATATGATGATGAAGATGATGAAGATGATGAAGATGATGAAGATGATATGCTGGCTCAGCACCAGCCGGCCCGGGAGGACCATCGTCTAAGAAGCGAGACGCCCTCTACTTTATGCAACACTTCTGTCACCAAAGTGTGTGTGTTCAGTCATCTGGAGCTCGACAACTCAGCAAGCTAATGGTAAGCAGTAAAAGTGTGTGTGTGTGGACGAGAGACAGGACTGGGTGCTTCCCAGTGATTTTCAGTGGGAGGCACTTCAGCATAAACTTAGGGGAGAAGTTACACTTTGAATACTAGGTCCTGTAAAACCAGTATTCTGAGACTGAACTGACTTACAGTAAAAGTTCTTGTGATCTTGTCTTTGCATTGGCTGCTGTTTTTTATAACAACAGGCCGAGACCGCTGCAGATCGATTGGATTACCTTGCTCGTGGCTATTGTTTCCCTCTGTTTCCAGCATTTATGCTAGGCTAGGCTAAAAGCCAGCTGGCCCAGCTTCAGGAGAACTGTATTGATCGTCTTATGCAACTCTCCACAAGTAAGCAATTAGCTTAAGTGAATTTCCCAAAAATGCAAACTAGTCCTTTAAATGTAGGGATTTCAATCTGTTGAGGTCTTTATTACGTCTGCAAAGTTGTCACCTATAGGTTTGTTTGTTTGTCTGCAGGATCACACTAAACTGAAAGGATTTCAGTTTTACAACTCTGTGTTAACCCCCACCCAGACTGCTAGGACCCTGTGTGACACTCGACTGTCAACTCTTACTGCCAACATTACTGTAACAACCCGTTCCTGTAGAATCATGCTGCACAACATCAGGAGCATACGTCCCCTTCTCACTCAGAAGGCGGCGCAGGTTCTGGTCCAGGCCCTTGTTATCGCACACCTAGACTACTGAAAGTCCCTCCTGGCTGTTCTACCTGCTGTTGACATCCGACCTCTGCAGCTCATCCAGAATTCAGCACCTTGACAGTTCTGTAACCTACATTCACTCACACCACTTCGCTCCTCCACTCCCTTCACTGGCCACCAGTGGCTGCCTGCATCCGTTTCAAACTCTAGTACTTCGGATCGAGTCCAGTCTACATCCAGGACATGGTCAAACCTTACACCCCAGCCTGTTCACTCCGCTCTGCATCTGCCAATCGGCTCGTTGCTCCCTCACTGCGAGTTAAACACTCAACAAAATCACCACTGTTTGCTGTCCTGGCTCCTAAATGGTGGAACCAGCTCCCCATCGACATCAGGACATCAGAAAGTCCACACATCTTCCGCTTCAAACCAGAAACACGTCTCTTCTTTCTATACTTTGAATTAAAACACGCGTTAACGCATTATGATTAAATTACAGGATTAATTCGTTATTTTTTTTTAACGCATTTAACGCATGGGCACAATGACATCCTATATCATCCTATAAAAAGAATGGATAAGAAGCTCAAACAATTTCTGTTTGATTTAAAAAGAAAAGAAAAAAGTTTTATTCAACCATACAATGGCTAAGAAGCCCGAATTCTGTTTAGGATGAAGATTATATTAATGTTCCATATGGAATAGCAAAGAGAACTGATAAAGAACTGCTGAGTTGCAGCACCATTGTTTTGTTTACTTATGATTATTAAAGGAAAACATGTTAAATATATATCCATCTTTTGTTTTCACAAAAATATACAGAGAAATCTATAATGTGATTAATCATGATTAATCCATAGAAACCTGTGATTAATTTGATTAAAAATTGTAATCATTTCACAGCCTTAAATATAATATAATACAACTTTAGTAGCACTTAAATGGCACTTACTTAAAGTCCTTTGTAGTTTTTTTTTTAAGGAATTTTAATTTTCTTGATTGAATGCACTCATCCGCTTTCGATAAAAGCGTCAGCTAAATTGAATGTAATGTAATTTTCATAAAAGTATTGAGGGATGGGAAATGGGACCTCTAATCTCTAGCTTTTATTTAATTGCATTTTGTATTGTTCTATGTTGCTTTGATCATTTGTCATGTTGTTAATGTAAAGCACTTTGAATTGCCTTGTTGTTGAAATGTGATAAACAAATACACTTGCCTTGCATTACAGTTTGGAGAAGATCCAGACAAACGTGTGATTATTTTCTCTCTTCCTTAATAAAATGACATATATAATTACAAATATCTGTGAATAATTAGTGTGCATTATTAATACCCTCCAAACTAACTGCAACTTGTTCAGTGCAATATCTATCCATATACCTATCCATCTATCTATCTATCTATCTATCTATATATATATATATATATATATATCAATCCATCTATCTATCTATCTATCTATCTTTCTTTCTTTCTTTCTTTCTAATAAACTGAGGAGAACTGGCGCAGTGTAAAATGCAGATTGTGACCACACCAAATATTGATTTAATTTATTAACTGGACGTTCCAGGGACTTAATTGATAAATAGAAATATTCCTTGTATTATTCTTTAATATTTAGCTCCATTCCTCAGTCGTTTAATTGAATCTTATTGACAAATAAAAAACACAAAGTTCCACATTCATTTATTTCACTTCGCTTCCTCGGCAACCGTGACGTCATCGCCGCCTAACCCAATCCACGATCTCGCGGGACGGACGTTAAAGCTCTCGCGAGGTTTCCCCCACGGTAGTTAGCTAGGAGCCGTTAGCCCGGTTCCGTTAGCCTGGATCTGTTACACGGGGTCCGTTAGCCGCCAGTAGCTCGGCTGTCCCCGGTGTGGAATCTGACCCTGACCCCCGTGGCAGCACCGAGAACCGGCGCCCCTCCACCGTCTCCCCCCCCCGCCGAGCAGGACGCGCCGTCCCGGGGCCTCTCTGCACGGTGAGTCGAGTCGGTGCACCCCCCCCTTTGCTAACTGACAGGAAATGGGTTTGTTTTGGAAGCGCCGCTGCACGTCCGCATCCTTACTCACAACACACACACGCATCCGAAATGCGGTGCTACTGCACAAACACGGTGCCTGCGGTTGTGTTGTTAATTGTCGTGTGTTAGATGTGTGTGTTGCCTGGTTGTCACCTGTGTGTAGCAGGGTTGTAAACCCGGTTGTATCGTCTGTGCTCGTGCAGATGCAGCCGGTGGCCGAGCGGTGGCAGCCTTGCTCACATTTTGTTTTTTGGGGGGGGTTCTTTGCTCCTCCAGCGTCCCAATGATGAGTTATGCTGAAAAGACA
Organism: Platichthys flesus; assembly: GCF_949316205.1. Taxonomy (NCBI): domain Eukaryota; kingdom Metazoa; phylum Chordata; class Actinopteri; order Pleuronectiformes; family Pleuronectidae; genus Platichthys; species Platichthys flesus. The sequence goes on along the minus strand of NC_084951.1, from coordinate 23,676,867 downwards.
GAAGACATCACCAGAGAAGAGTGGATGGAGAAACTGAACAACGTGCACATACAGAGGGCGGACATGAACCGGCTCATCATGAACTACCTGGTGACAGGTGAGGGGAGCTGTCAATCAATCAATCAATCAAGTTCTATCTGTACAGGTCACAGTTTGTCTCATAGGGCTTCCTCTGCCCTTCACCCACAACAAGAGGAAAACTACCAAACACCTTTTTAACGTAGATAATAAAACATAGAAACCTCAGAGAGAGTCTGATGTGAGGGATCTCTAACTGTAACTGTAACTAAGAACCTCAGCAAAAACAAAAAGACACAATTTGTAACATAATGAAGACGTGTGTCGGCGTATTTGTACATAAGAAAATGTGTTATTGTCAGTAATGGTAGAATATGTGAGAAGACATATTGTTTATAAAGCAGCATTGTTGTAATCATCGTCCAGGATCAGCTGCGACCACGAAAGACCAATATACATTCAAATTCCCTCCATAAGATGTTATGAATTTAATATTTCGCAGAGAAAATATAGGATAAGGAAGGAGGGACGAGGTTTGTGCAAATCTACATACATATACAGCTAATGGGCAACCATGAACGGGCTGTGCAGCATCAGACTGAGGTAGTTATAATGTAATACATGTTATATAGGGGATATGGAATATTGAGGAATGCAGCAGGGAGAGTCCTGCTCTAGGTGTTGGTTTAGTGTTTGTATTGTTTCTGCGCACAGAAGCTCTTCCTCTTTCTCTGTGTGTTTGCCTACATGAAATGGAAACGCTTCCTCGACTGCATCACGGAGAACAGTCCATTGTTTGAGTGGCTGAGCTCTTTCACTGTTTTCCTGGCTTTTGTTCTGCACCGCTCGGTGTAGATTTGCCAGGTAGGGAGCTCGGTGGAATGTGTGCTCAGCTGAACACATCAAAATGCATCATTGCATAAGGCTGCAACTAAGAATTATTACCAATTCATCTGAGATTTATTTTCTGGCTTTAAATGACAGAAATCCCTCTGTTATTTCAGTCAAAACTGTACTTTAGAATGGTGGTTAATAGAGTGGAAAGAGTCCCCTTGAATTAAATCGAGACACATCCAAACAAACACACTCTTTGATATCAGATAATACATACAAGCACTAAAACCTCAGGTGAGTCATTGAATGTCATAGTGTGTCCAGGTGCTAGAGACCAGGTCAACTGGACTTGGTTGAGTTTCTCGAAGATGTTTCACCTTTAATTCAAGAGGCTTCTTCAGTTCCAGCTGGCTGCTGGGAGTCCCAGGCATTGAACCTGTAGGGTGGTTGAGGTCAGCTGAGAGGCTGGCCCCACCGTGCTGTTGGTTTCTGTCGGGGACGTTTTGCAGGTCGTTGAGAGTCGTTGAGACACCCCCCCCCCCCCCCCCCAAGCGAGTCATGTGAACTGAGGTGTGAATTGTAATTGTAGATCAGGTGGATCGCAACCTTTGTCCTGATCTATGCCAAGATTTTATTTCTTGGCACATGTCTCATATTTCCACCACGTTTCATGTAAATCCGAGTTGTAGTTTTTGCCTAATCCTACTGAAAATACGAACATAATAACCAACACCACACAGAATCATCTGAGCCGATATTAAAAAAAACGTATTATGTCTGTAACTTGAACTCACTGTCAAACTGGTGCGTCTTAACGCTAATCAGCTTCTACTCTTAACTATCCTGTATGTCTTTGCCCCTGTCTGTGTCTGTGTCTGTGTCCCATGTTTCCAGAGGGATTTAAGGAGGCAGCGGAGAAGTTTCGGATGGAGTCCGGTATCGAGCCGAGTGTGGACCTGGACTCTCTGGACGAAAGGATAAAGATTAGAGAGATGATCCTGAAGGGACAGATACAAGAAGCCATCGGACTCATCAACAGCCTTCACCCGGAGCTGCTCGACACCAATCGATACCTGTATTTCCATCTGCAGGTACATGTGCACCCAGCATGGCAACAGCCGTCAGGAGTTCATGATCGTGTTGTGAGATTTGTCAGGGTTGAAGTTCAGGATCAGTTGAAGATGTTCTTTCTTAGCAGCAGTGAGAGAAAGGCACAGCGACATTATTTAAGTGTATAGAGCGTCTTTAGGTGTAAACCCTTCCATAAGCTGCTGTTCTACACCATGAGATTATGTTCCTTGTCATCTTTCCCGGTTAAATAGGACAAAAATTGTAAAACTACTTTCTTCAACTGTTGCTGTGTGTTCTTTATTCTCCTTGCAGCAGCAACATTTGATTGAGTTAATCAGGCTAAGGGAGACTGAGTCAGCGCTGGAGTTCGCCCAGACACAACTGGCCGAGCAAGGGGAGGAGAGCAGAGAGTGTCTGACAGAGATGGAGAGGACACTCGCCCTTCTGGCTTTTGACAACCCAGAGGATTCGCCCTTCGGAGACCTGCTCAACATGATGCAGCGGCAAAAGGTCAGAATGATTTGTCATATGGTTTCTCTCCAATCTTTGACCCTGTTAGAGTCACTATCTGAGATGTAGGTGGTGCATTTAAGGCCTTTTCACAGATCTACTTCTGTTCTTTTGGTCCAAACCAAGTAATAAAACAATGTTTCTTTAAATCTCTGTAATATTTCAGTACAAATATCCACATGTTAACTGTACCAAGCACAGTAAATGTAGAAACACCTGGAAACAGCCTCATTAATTATTGTGGTGTGTGGTTGTATAGCTGCTTTCAGACATGAACTGAACTCCTGAGATCCTCTGATGTTACTGTGGGCTTTCTCTGTCTGGCCCTCTAGTATTATTAAGTCCTCTGACGTGGGACCACAGCAGGATCCTCTGCAGGATTCAGCATGAGCGAGTGTGTGTGTGGGGGGGGGAAACAAACACTTTCAGTGGAATTAATACTTTGCATCTCGTCGCTGCCTAATGCAAAACGACTCACCTGAATCCTCCAGAGGATTTGCTGCTGTGTATCTGAGCGGAGAATGTCCCACTATGTTGTTCATGTGTGAAAGGAAAAGTAATCCTGGGGACATGTCTGAAGACAGTTCATATAAACAGTAAGAACACAGTGAATCTGTATTGTATGTTTATTTCATTTTGACTGCAACAAACATCTTTGTGCGCAGGTGTGGAGTGAGGTGAACCAAGCTGTGCTGGACTATGAAAACAGGGAGTCTACGCCCAAGCTGGCGAAACTCCTGAAGCTCCTGCTGTGGGCACAGAACGAGCTCGACCAGAAGAAGGTGAAATATCCCAAAATGACTGACCTCAGCACGGGAACCATCGAGGACCCCAAGTGAAAATAACGGAAAACACACAACCACCTTCCACGTCTCCTTAATTTATAATCAGTCAGTGACTGTGTGACAACCAGGTAACATATATGTATAAAATAATACTACATTGTTTTTATTTTCCATGTTGCATCCATGAGAAGTAAGACTTATAGACTCATTGTGTAAACTGTAAATTGCTGTAGTTGCAAAGCGACAGAAATTATCTACTTTAAATACAAATCCTGGATTTTCAGACGGATCTCGGAGACGACAAAATTCAGACTGCTGTTTTCATATTTTGTTTTTCCAAAGCTTAAGTCAGTATTAATTCCCCCCGACAATAATTTACCCAGAAAGAGAGAGTTGACGGTGAAAAAGAACAACGGTAATACTGTGGTGGGTGAGGAACCGGAATCCAGGCTGAACTGTAACGATGCAAACTCTGAAACAGCAGATACACAATTAGCCTTTTTAATGAAGATGTGTTTAGACTGAAATGAAGCATTCATCTTAACATAAATTCAAATTCTAAATTTCTTACTTAAAATGTTAATACTTTTCAATTAAATGGAGAAAATACGCTTTATAATGTAATATAATTTTAATTTATATAATATTTTACAGATTTGTGTTCAGTATGGTGTTTGGCGATTTGCTGTAGCATCAGTCAGTTGCTTCCTACTCCTGAGGATCTGATGATTGTATGTGCACAGTGTCGGTGGCGTGAACGACCTCAAAGGAGGGGAAACAGGTTCTGAGTGAAATCAGAGACGCCCAATGTCTGATTTTGGTTTTTACATCAGTGGGGTTGAGGTGATGATGTTATTCAAATTTCAAGCTTCAGCCGGTCTCACATATGTAAGCAGGGTTCCCACGCTGCGTGAGACAAAGGCCTGCTAAGGAATGAGGGAGCTGTCATGTTTGCTCTCTAGTTTAAAACTGTCTTTAAAACTGTCAGACTGAAAATGAGTTGGAGTTTTTGTTAACGAAGGTCAGAAAGATGGACTTTCTTATCTGCGCTGGTTAATTAAAGAACTTTCTGTCCATTTTGCCACTTTTAAAACCGTTTTTCACTTTATTGCATGCAAGTGTTTTGTTTGTTTGTTTGTTTATTTGCAATGTGGAAAAGGCACTTGTGCTTGTTTACTTTTTTTTATTTGGTTTACTTTCATAAAACAAACTTGCTGCTAGCTGTCCATCCTTTATTTCTTTTAATGTTGCATTGTCTTTATATATATAGAGATATATATTGGATTTTACAAACGCAAAAACCCAGAGAGATCACACCCCTTTTTATTATTCAACATTTTTAAGAAGTATTGAAATAAACAAAACTTTTGTGAACCATAAAAGAGCTGTGTTTCATTTTGTGAGTTGTGAGCATGCATGAGTAACTGTGTAAAGGATCCGACACGTGGCGGTTTCTCCACGTCAAAGCAAAGCCAGGCCAAACGTGCTCCTGTCAAACATAGTGAACTAGCCAGTCCACGTTTGAGCTTTGTTCCAACAAGTTTGACTTGTTTGGCTTGTTCGCCTCAGGAAGTGAAATGTAGCTGGAGTGCTCACACACTCAGTGCCGGAGAGTTGCCCGGCTTACACAGAGGAAACTGGTGTTCTCTGAATGGCTGACAAGCACACATCATCAGACGGCTGGATGGACGTCAGTGAATCTCTGCTGAAACCCCAGATTTGTACAAAAAGCAAATGTAAGGAAGAGGAGCCTGTGAACACCATCCTGTGGCCAAGGTAGGACATTCAAATCAGACTGGGAATCACACTCTGCACCACAGAGAGACGCACCCGGGTGGTTTTCTTTTGAGCTAAATGCCATTAAGGTTTTTCTTTTAAATGAGTCGCAAAATGTTGCCTTGATATTGTTACACACAACGTTTTGTGTATATATAACTCCTAAAAATTATTAAACAATATCTTCAGCTTCCTTTGCTATTAATTATTTTACCATCAGCTTCTCGAGTGTGAATTTTCTGGTTATTTTGTCTGCTAGTGATTGAAAACTGAACAGATTTGGGATTTGTTCTGTAAATCAAAAAAAAAAAAATCACCTTGGGCTGTGAGAAGTGTTTGTGACATTTAAAAGCCCAAAGCATTAATCGGTTGCGTCTCTGTTTACATGAACTCAAACATTGCTTGAACCAAATTCAGGTTTTATCAGCGCCGGCGGGATGATGCCTAGGAGCCACCTCTTTGAACCAGACTGAAATATCTGAAGCGCTGGAGGGATTAGTATAAAATCTTGTGCAAATATTAGTTTAGTATATCTCCTGACTTTATGACTGTAACAGTTTATTCTCACTTGGCACACGTCACCTTGTGTTTAGTAAAAGCTTCTCATCTTGTCCAGCTGCTTAATGAGATTTAGGATGGAATACCTGGTGATGGCCTCGAGCTCAAACCACGGCTGAACTCACAGTTTTTTCCACTATTGACATAAAGTAAAAACTTTTTTCCTGCTTTGTGTTTGAAGAGTTCTGGCACAAAAATGGACGCTGATGCTGTTTGTTGGCTCCTGCCTCCTGTACTGTGCCAGGATGGCCATGCCGATCTGTGCCGTCTCAATGGCCACTGCTTTCAAATGGAGCAAGATCGAATCGGGTCTGGTCCTGGGGGGATTCTTCTGGGGCTACTGCTTCACACAGATCCTGGGGGGACATGCCAGTGACAGGTGAGCAGAGCATGCATGACTCCAAATGGCTCATAATCAATGATAATAATAATCCTAATTTGTGACCTCTGAGGTGATTTTAGTGTTTGATGGTTGAACTGTGTGATTGTTGTGGTTTCAGAGTGGGAGGAGAGCGCGTCCTGTTCATCTCGACCGGCCTGTGGGCTCTGATCACTGCCCTCACTCCTCTTCTGGCTCAGCTCAGCTCTCACACCCTCGCTCTCATGACCCTGGCCCGAATCCTCATGGGGCTTCTGCAGGGTGAGTACTGCCCTGGTGACCATATGGACAGAAGCGCCCTAAAGAGTCAAAATATGCACTTTCCCTTTGCAATGCACAAAGTGGATAAGAGGTATTGCACTCTTAATAACAGGGAAACTGTTGATTAAATGGGACATATGCAAATGTCTCTGATAAGTTTGTATGCCATTAGTTATTTAATGCTATAAAGACTTATGATAAGGTTAATTACATCTTCTTCTTTTTTTTTTACAGTCTTTGGCCTCACAGTCTATACCGAGGCAGATTTTTTAAACTTTTGAACAGAGGCTCGCTCCCCCTGTTTGAAGCTAAGCTAAGCGAGTATGAGCTCATAGATCTTGTGATTTCTTGCAGGTGTGTTCTTTCCGTCTCTGGCCAGCATCTGCTCACAGCGCGTCGTGGAGGCGGACCGAGGCTTTCTAATGAGCACTATGCACAGCGGTAGTTATCTTGGGTATATTGGACACACACACACACACACACGAACACCCACACATACACACAGGGTTCACTTTTGGGACAATCCATCAAATAACTGGTCTTTATTATGAAATCTGTCCACAGTTTAGCTATGACATTAACACACACACACACACACACACACACACACACACACACACACACACACACTTCTAAACCCAACCTTTGTTTCACTCTATTGTTGTTCTCCCAGGACGTTGCTGGCAGGTGGAATGGGATCCATCATGCTGGACCAGTATGGCTGGCCAAGCATGTTCTACAGTATTGGTTTCCTGTCCTCACTCTGGGCATTCCTCGTTTGGCAGTGTTTTTTAAAAGGTATGATTAAAACCTTACTATCTACGTTGATGCCATTTAGTTTCAGACTGTTTGATGTGCATGTGCAATCTGTGGCTCAGGTGAAGTTATCCCCAAGCCCCTGGAAGCTCAGTATAGACGGAGTCATCAGACAAAATGGAACCTGTCCCACATGTTGCGTCTGTTTAAGAAGCCTCCTGTCTGGTACAGCATAAGTTCTTTAATCCTTCACTCTTCACCAACACAGGACCACATGAGTGCTTCAGCCATTTGAACCCCAGCCCTCGCTCTTTCTCTCCGTCTCTCTAAGGTCCATGTTCTTCGCTCACATGTGCGCAGCCAGCACCTCCAACACGTTATTGTCGTGGCTGCCAACATATTTCAAGGAGTCCTTTCCAGATGCCGCAGTATGTTTTCCACACCCTGCATCAGGTCATCGTTAATGACATTCTTCGGATTCCATTTGAAAACCAGTGACGTTTATTTCCACACCTTGTCTTGCAGGACTGGGCGTACAATGTAATTCCTTGGCTAGTTGCAATCCCTTCAGCTTTGAGTGGGGCATACATTTCAGACATTCTCATCAATCAAGGTATTAAATAGCTTCTCTTTTTTTTTTTAATTATGTATTAAAGTTACAATATCCAATAAAAATGTATTTTACAATTTGTTAAAATTAGTTTTCTTCCTCTGGCAGGTTATAGCAGATCATCTGTGAGAAAGATAATGCAGGTACGTCGGGTCAAACACTTGTGTTTGTACATTTATCCAGCGTTTTCTAAAGTGATAGAAAAGTGTGATTGCACAGAAAGGTTTGTCTTGACAAGCTATACTTAAAAGTTATGTAATGGAATTTTTTTTTGCTCCTGGTGTCAAACATGTGACGACAAGCTTTAGAACTCAGAGGTGAAAGATGCAAATGAACTGTTTTTCACTTGCATACTTCAAGATAAGGTCATCCTTTGATAGAGCCACGACAGCAAGAGTGTCTGTGTCACAGCAGCAATGATGACACAATGAGTGAATGCCTGTGGAAAATCTACAATTCAAAACATAACTATAATTAAAGTGACCTTACAAACACTTGTTCTGAATTAAGATAAGATAAGATGATAAGATCAAACTTTCTGGATTCCACCCTGAGGAAAGTCACCTGTTACAGAAGAACATGTTTGTTTCATATCCCACCAAATGTGACATCATTTTCATGTACAAATGAAATGCAAATATTATGATCCCTGTCCTGGGCTTTGACTTTTGGTTGTGCTGTACTTTACTCAACCCTCAGGTTATGGACTGTGCCTTTTAAATACCTAAAGTTTGTGTCTCTCTCGCTTCCTCCCTCCTCAGTTCTGTGCCATGGGCGGTTCCAGTGTGTTCGTTTTGCTCCTGACGGGAGAAGCATTTACCTCATTCACCTCTGCATTGATCTTTGTCTCTGTGGCTGTGGGTTTATCCACCTTCACCAGCTGGTAGGTGAAACAGATCCCGTCCCTGTGTGAGAGGAACTGCTGCAACCTCGTAGTCCGACTGAGATCAAATGAATTTACACTCTTAGTAAAGCTCTTCTAGATTTTTGTTAAAACACATATTGTAAAAACTATACGCTAATATTAATATACAGTATCGGCAATAAATTGATATTAGCTCATATATCAACACATTTCTGTTGTTTTAAATTTTTTCCCCGCAGATCAACACCAACTCTGTGTCTCTCTCAGTACTTTTCATAACAACAACTCAATTTGAAATAACTTTACACACAACGCAGGTTATTCAATGTGCATAAAAAAGAAAGAAATAACAGCTGTTTGCACAAGTCAGGGATGGGTAGCTTGTTGGACTACTTTCTTAGTTTTGGAAGAGGTCTGTGAAGAATAAGTTTCAATTCTCAGGCTTTACATCCACGGACAGTGCTTTGTGTAAATTGGTAAATGAGATTCATCCTCGTTCATTGTTCTGTATGTAAATGTAGATGTTCCCTGTTTCCTTGTGTTTCAGCGGTGTGTCTGTGAACGTGCAGGACCTCACTCCCTCGTGTGCTGGTGCTTTCTTTGGTGAGTTTGTAGCTGTCGACATTAAAGATTCACAAAACTGTCATTTTGTCATTTTTGTTCATGAAACTTTATTCCTTTCCTCCAACAGGTTTTATGAATATGTTGGGTGCTTTTATGGGTATGTATTATTTGAAATTTACTGGAAATATAACATTTATCTGCAATGACACTTGTTCATTGTTAAACACCGGCCCTGATTCTAAATGTCTGTTGTCCCGGTGTGTTTCCCAGGGGTGGTGCTGGTCTCCTTGTCGGGCTACCTGATCGAGGTCACCCTGTCGTGGGCCTCCGTGTTCTCCCTCATCAGTTTAGTGAACATCACGGGTCTTGTGGTCTTCCTGCTATTCGGAGATGCTCGACGTGTTGACCTGGAATATTGCAGCCCGATTTCTGTGATTTGACCCAAACCTCGTGCTGCAAACACCCGACATGTGAGACTCATATTTAAGTCTCAATCCATTCTGCTGAACCTGCCTGTGGATTTTGCAGAAACCAGGAAACACAGTACAGCCGAGCGTTTATTAGCAAACCTCTGGAGAGTTGGAAATGGGAATCACATTTTCCTGCTGCACAGAACTAGAAGGAAAGACCTCTGGAAAATGAAGGAACTTGAATGTTGCAGGCGTGTTTTTGTTCTTTGTGTTTACTGTAATTCTTGATCACTGTCAGTATGAATATTTAACTGTATTAATATTTAATGCAGCGAGTTTGACATCCACATCAAAATGTTTACACCGAAGTTGTTTTTGTAAATTCTGAGCTGAGATAGATTACCTTTGGAACCTGCAGGAATATGAATCTGTCCATTGTGTTTAACTTTAACTTTAGGCTCTGGTATATTTTTTTATTACACTACAGCCAAGAAATGGTTCAGTACCATTATTGTTGTCTTGATATTTATCTTTATCGCCCCCTGGTGGCTGGCTAGAATACAGGTCACATACCCTGCCCCCTCCACACTAGTCGATGGGATGGTTTCTGTAATTTTGGTTCTTCTACACAGAAATGATTTGGTTGCTCTGTAGACTTTTTTTTTTTATTGAATCACTTAAACAGTGGGAAGCCAAGAGTCATGTTTACTTCCAATGTTTGTGGTGTTGTGACTTTTCTTTTAAAGTCTGTGAGTTTTTGACATTCTGTGAGTTTTTGAAATTAAAATAAAATATATTTATATTACTACATGTGCACATTCTTCATCGATTCACCGCGGGTCCGTCTTCAGCACTACTAAGTGTGTGCGTGGGCCTGTGTGTGTGTGCACCAGTAATAGGGGCAGAATCCTGCATCCACGTCATGACGTCATTACCCCTCATGGCCAATGAGGATGTCTCACGCGCATTAGGACACGCTTTATTTAGGTTTGATGCAGAGGAATGTCTCAACGTTAAGGAACCAGCGGAACCAGAGGAACCAGCGGGGATTGAACCCTCAAGGTCGAACTGGACTGAAGCTCATCACCAGAGGGGAAATGCGGACTGGACCTCTCCGCCTCCATCACTCACACCCCGCTGCTGCAGCCCGGAGGTCGGTGCTTTGGCCTGTCCTCCACGGAGGAAGACAGATGTCTCCCGGGTGTCGGGACCTGCACATCAGGAGAATGAGAAGAACCAGGAGAGGAAGCCCTCTGCTTGTGTTTGAATTCATGTCTTATTATATATTGTTCCTCTCGTCGTCTGAAGGTGTAACTTATCTGAGTGATGTGGTGTCCGCTCCTCGTGTTCACAGCGGACCTTGATTTATCAATCACACAATTAAGGCACGCGGTGAATGCCAAGAGAGGAATCGAACTCTACATTCAGGAAGACTTCACTGTGACACCTCCAGAGGATGAGTGACAGATCCACCACCGGCCTCTTCCAACAGATGTGACAGCAGACACAGGCCTCTACATTTATTTGAATTCCATTCTGCATGTTTTTCTTATTGCGAGGATGTGATTCCTCCACTTCTTCTATTTTATAACAGCCATGGCCGGATTCATCTCCTACAGGGCCCTGGGGCAATAAATACACGGACCCCCCTAATACGTTACATATTATCTCACCTTCCAACCACCATTGAAACTCACTAGAAATGAAGTGGCATGTTTTGTATAATTGATTGATCCGTTGTCATGTGTAAGCAATTCATTGTGTATTAGTTAGTTTTCATATTAAAGTATCTCAGCCTCTCCGTCTGTGATGTTATGTGCCCCCCCCCCCCGACTGTTTGCCTTGTCGCTATTCTTTTTTTTTCAAATTTGTACTGATTCCCAAGAGAATAATTAATCTTAAATAAAAAACAAAGATATATTTATGAAAGTGATATTCATGTGTGTGATTTGGTGCAGCTTGATTGAATTTAAGGGGACATTTGGGCCTTGACGCTGGCATGACCCCGGCTGACTAACATTGTACTTTCATTTGAGTTGTTCAGGGGAGAAAAGAAATTGGAAAGTGTTGACTTGGTTTCAGGAAATTGAGTTTTTTCTTAAACTACTTCTAAGATGGAATAATTATACCTCGCCTGGGGTTTTCTAAATTACTTAAACAGAACAATTAAGGCAATTTGAAGAAACACTTTTAAGCAAATGAGAAACACGAATGGCACGACAGTCCCCGTAGTTTGAATAAAATCATGTCGATGTCACTTTTCAAACAAAAACGCAGAATATTTTGACACCGTTACTCAATGCAGCTGATTAGTTTAGATTTGTTATCTTTGATTTCAAAGTTTTATGTAAATGTGACCTTTTTAAAAACCAAAACACTCTTGAGACATATAATTATTTCCTGGTCAATATATAGGAAGATATAACTGAGCAATCTGCAGGGAACCAGACATGAAATCTTTCCGGTAAATGCTATTTTCCTGTAAAATGTTACCTTGAAACTAAAAGAGCCAACTTGCATTCACAGAAGAAACAAAACAAAGTATAATTGGTGACATATCATTTGAAAAATATTTTCTAAAAGCCAACATCAAATATACAAGATATTAAATCCTTGTGGCAAATGAGATTTTGGACAATGTAAATATAACGGACCTGATTGTGTGCATAAAAAACCCAAAAAGTCATAATAATAAAACCTACAAACAGATAAGTATATCTTTAATAATGAACATGTTCAAATCTAAGAATGTGATAGTGACCTCTGATACAATGGATATTTAATTCAGGGGTGACTAAAACTTTTTTTGCATAAATTTTCTATGTTCCAATACCGTAATATAACTCTGATTGCTCCACAGTCATACTCCCTCTCGGTTCTTTCACTCAAGCATACACACACACACACACGCACAAATACAGCAAGCAAGTTAAAAAAAGTAAAGTCACAAACATATACCATATAGGCTAGTCTCTGGTGTCCATACACTTGACAATTAATCGGTTAAGTATAATGCTACAGTTAAACATTTTGAGGCGATCTCAGTTAGAAATGCCGGTACATTAAAGCTTACATTTTTCTGGGGATGATGTGGATCGGTTATAGCAATGAAAATGATGAGAATGCCAAGAATATAATGTTGTTAAGAAAGAACAAAGAGACAAAAAAACACAGAAGTGACCGGCCTGGCTGTGAGTTTTTAAAAGCAGCACATGCTACATTTTCTTCAGAATTTCAGACAGGTACCCCTGCGGGCACAGAGGGAAGGAAAAGTCAGGGAAAGAGACAGAAAGCAAATGTTTGTGTTGATAAAACCACAACTCAGACAGAATATTTGTAGTTCCATCCTTTAAATAAAAAAGAAAGAGAGAGGGAGCGTCTTTACGAGCGTTTTGTTTTCTAGACGGCGTTTCCCTGAATCTCAGGCTGAACATTTTGAGGTTCTGTGCTGGGGAACAACAAAACATTTACAATACTGCTCAAAAGAAATGTTAAGGCTCCGCTCCGGAGAGAGATACAATCCCAAATATCCTCCATTGTAATGTTGAATTGAAATTATTTGTCAGCCAGATGGTAAAGTTTTCAAAATATGCTTCTAACATTTATGCTTCCTACTGTCACAACCTTGCACTATTATGTCTACGCATACAGAAACTCTCAGTGTACACATTCCTTCAACAAAGTAAAACACCCCGGACATGAAAACCAGGGCATTAGAGAAGTTCTTTTTTCTTCTGATAATATAAAATACAACTGGCCACACACAGATAGCAGACATTTGTCAATAAAGTGTTGTTCACTCATTAAGATTAACCAATACAAGCACTTAACATTTCTCCAACACACAAACCACAAAGTGAACAGTCACTGAATATCAGCAGCATGTTGTCAAGAGTTTCAAAACAGACGTGCAGATAATTATACTTAGTTAAGAATGCGAGTGGTGGGGTAGCGATAGAGATTTATAAGGCTAAAAAAATACAGAAAAAAAACAAGAAAAATATATATTATTGAAGCGATTCGACCGGTGGAACTAGCTTCATCCCTGCACTCATCTTAAAGACTGGGAACCAGGAGCAATGTGGCTCAAAAGTTTGACGTGGGCCAAAAGTCAACACAATTAAATAGAAAAAAATATTAGTTTTCAATTTCTTAATGTCCGTTTGTTTTCTTTTTAAATCTAAATTTCAGTACATCCGTCCGAGCACAACCGTTGTTGAGCGGGAGGGTTTTCAGAAGCCGTCTTCTTCGGGTCACTACTGACGATCCTGAGAGGAAAGAGAAATAAAAACCAAGAAATTATCAAATGTGATCGATCAATATCACATATTACAAGGATCAATACAGCTAGAAGTTTCTCATCTGAATACTCAAACAGGACCTAAAGTAAGGATATTAACATGTGGTTCCTGTGATCTGATCTCTAGTGGACAGCTCTTCACTGGTGTGAACGCTGTCAGATCAGATATAGATCCGATCACGCCAGACCACTTTCAGAGGTGGTCACACACAGACACTTCTGAATGGGTGAATAGCAATCTATACTGTAAAGTGCTTTGAGTCGTCATCAAGACCAGAAAAGCTGCTATATAAATACAAACCACAGGGACATCGGACACAGCAGTGTACTCAGACTGGGTCAAAACAACATAACTTGGTGTTTGTTAACAGAAATGACGTGTTTGTTAGTATAGAGCAGGGAGATGTGATCCTATCTGAGATCCACACAGAATCAGAGTTGTCCACTTGTGATAAGATCACAAAAACCACATGTTAACACCAGGTGTTCATTTGTTTTCATTTCTTAAATCAATAAAAGACCTTTTTCCAAGGGAATATTCCATGGATTTTGATGAGAACATCACAGCTCATTGCTTTTAATAACTAATTTTGATTTTATATACGATTTTACATAATATATTTTCATATCTGTATCTACTAACATTCAAATATTCCGTTTAATTTTCTCATCTCATCCACATCACCCAGCCCCACCTGACAGAGGAGGAGAGAGAGATATAAGATATCAGACTTTACCTGATCGATTCGGGATCTGCTCTGTAATGGGACGGGCTCATAGCCCTGTTAGAAATAAACAAATTCAGCGCATTATTGAAATGTCACATAAATAAAACTCATCAGTTTTAATACTATAATCTTAAAAAGATAAAAAAAAATGGATTTAATCAATGACTCAAACACAAAACCAGGCAAGATGAAAAGAAAGCTTAGAAATAAGGGACTGTAGGGATATTATTACTATTGTTATTGTTGTCTTCCCTTTTGTAGAACAACACAGTTATCTGGGCTTTGTAATCTTGAGTTATAAAAAAAGAATTGTTCCAGTTCAATATTATTACATTATTTGGAAATATATCTTTAGTTAAGAAAAAGGTCCAAAGAAGGTTATAGTCTTGTTAAAGTCCCTAAATATTCACTTATCCTAACAACAACGTGTCCAGAGACTCAGAGAGATCTTACCTTCTTCACCACATCCTCCTCCTCCTGCTTCTTCTCATAGTGGGAGAAGTCATCAAAGATGGAGGTGGTGTGTTTGTACTGCGCAATAATCTTGAGCACCTGCTTGGCTTTCTCCAGAGGAACCTCTTGAGTGTCACGTGAGTTGGTGACTGGCTTGTTGTCATTGTTTTCCAGGCGAATGTGACGCAGCTGGCTATTAGGCACATCCTTAACAAACAACCAGTTCACATCAAACTTGCCCTTCCACTTGTCCTGTGCCCAAACGCCGGCGCTGGTGCCGTAGTCCACAGGTGAGCGCATCTCCGCCACACCGCAGAAATGGCCGCTGCCGTTAACACTGTACAACAAGTAGACAGGACCTTTAGAGTTCATCCCTCTGAAGGCTGAGTCCAAGCGCTTGTTGCCGTGCTCCGTGCTGCACCAGATCGAGTACTTGATGGAGCGGTGGATGTCGTCCTCAGAGTAGCTCTTGATGATGAACACACGGCCGTTCTTCAGGTTCCAGTCAAACTCCTTGGGGTTGTAGCTGTGGGCCGCTCGAAGCTTCTCCAGCACGGGGTGGGAGTCTAAGCCCGGCTCCGGAAGCAAACCCCCGCCCCCTCCACCTCCGTTACCAACACCGCCGCCGTTAGAGGAGCAGCCGCTGTCCATGGTTCCACCACCATAGCACATGTTGCGGTTGCGTGGGGCTATCCAGCGGGTTTGAGGTGTTGGAGCAGAGTTGTGGTTCTGGTAAGACTGCTGCGGAGGTGGAGGACCCTGCATGGTCATCTGCTGCACGAGGGACTGGGCAGACTGTATGGATTGTTGAAGGGGAGGGAGGAGACTGGGAGCATGGGAGTGAAGCTGTGGCTGATGCTGATGCTGGTGCTGCTGTTGGTGGTGGTGGTGATGGTGGTGGTGATGGTGGTGGGGGGGCAAAGGAGGGACCATCTTGGTCACAGTCCCTTTATTATCCCATGTATCAATGTCCAAGCTGTGTTTGATGGGGGGTGGAGGCAGAGCTCCTCCAGGGATGGGTGTGCCAGGCTTGTTCTTGGCCTTCTGCTGCTGCTGCAGCTTGGCAGGTTTACTCGCTATAGCGGCCCAAGATGTCGGTTTCTGGGGGGGCATTCCGATTGGTGTGCCTCCGTTGCCCGTGGCAACAGCTGCAGCCACACTGCCACCTCCACCGATCACAGAGCCGGCACTTTTCACACCAGAGCCACCTCCTGTCACATCCCCACCTATTTTTAGGCCAAGCATGCCCTGGTCTAGGCTGTTCATACCCGGAGCCTTGCTCAGGGTGTCACTGTGGAAACCCGTCTGCCCATCAGGGACCAAGGTGCCTCCTAGAGAGCTGGGCGGGTAGCTGTAACTCCCTCCATAGGCGGAGCTCTGAGTCTGCTGGCCCTGAGAACCACTGGTGCCCCAGGTGGAGAAGGCCGGGTTCTCTGGGAAAAAGTTAAACCTGTGAGGATAAATACTGCTGCTGAGCCCCCCCGGCTGCCCAAACACTGTGTCGTGCATGAAGTGATGGTCTCCATTGTTGAGGGGGGCATAGGGTGTCAGGTAGGGAATGGGTGGGTCACCTCCAGTGGACCAAGGAGCTTCACTGAGAGGGTAAGGAAATCCAATGGAGGGGGCATAGTAGCTGGACAGGTAAGGGTCTGTCATGGACTGATAACTGTTATTCTACAAAACAGAAGATATATCATTTGTTAGAGCAACAGAATGATTGGAAAACAAGATGTTTAATGATCCAGATGTGTTCCCCACCTGGTTGGACTGGCCGGTGAGATAGGGCTCAAAGTCATTGTCATGGACCGTGTCCTTCTGGTGGAGGGAGCCATTCTGCACTGAAACTGGGAAGGCTGCAAAAAAATCATACTGGTGTCAAAGCTGCACATGAGCATTTAAACCAACTCAATGCAAAGTCTGTGAAGAAGCCTTAAATATCTGCAGTTTACAGTTCATCATGTTACGG
This sequence comes from Platichthys flesus, assembly GCF_949316205.1. Taxonomy (NCBI): domain Eukaryota; kingdom Metazoa; phylum Chordata; class Actinopteri; order Pleuronectiformes; family Pleuronectidae; genus Platichthys; species Platichthys flesus. The sequence continues at coordinate 23,660,023 of NC_084951.1, read as the reverse complement.
CCTCTGCACCCGTACTCAAACCTGCAGCCAAAGAATCCATTGGTTAACATGATTGATGTGAAGTAGAACATTTAAAACATCCTGTCTAACGCAGTGTGGTCGTCTGCTGGATAAATGTAGCTTTAGGGCGCGTCAACCTTTTGAAATGTGCAAGGTGTTTACAATGTATAAACGATTTGCTCTTACAGGGATGTATGTTTAATCACGATATGTAATGTAGCAGAGCCTGTGTGTATATCTGTAGACTTGTTTGGGACTTGATCTGTTGACATAGACATTATACATGAATCAGCACCGTGCAAACGTTTTTAGACATATGGATTTTTTAGGTATGACGCAATTCACAAGTATATTCTGCAGGGTGAGGACAAACCAAAACATACACCCATACTTATTAAGATCTCCCGATAGAGCCGCGGTCTCAACATCATGGGAGTCAGTGTAGTTACATGAAGAGTCAGAAGAAACAGAGACTAAAGAACAAACATCAAAATACACACAGACAAATACACTCATGTGAGTCTGGGAAATTATGTCATTTTTTCTTCATTTTCTGCACATTTGAGGGATTATTCTATAAATAATCATATTTTAGTTTAAGTGGCAGAAGCTCAGGTCAGAAATGGGAAATTTTCCACAACAATAACACAACCCTGAGCCTAAAGTTTAGGTCCACAACAAAACACTCTTCTTACTATTATTTTATTATGTTGAATTTCCACCTACCTCATTACATTATCTATAAATGCAAACAACTGCGGCTTTGTCTTTTTTCTTGTTCATAGTTTGTCATCTCTTACATGTCGTTCTATTATATCTAGTACTTTACTGTGTATGATTTACTTAGGGTGCATGTACAGTTTTTTTGTACATTTTCTATTTATTACATTCGTTTGGCAGCTAATTAAATCCTTCGTATCTTCTGAAGTGTTGCTCTAACAATCATTTCCCAATTTGGTATCAATAAAGAGCATCAATGCATCTAACGTGGGTTGTGAGCTGGTGCAGAAGGTGCGTGCGGTGCTGAACACGGTGACAGATCGATTCCACTGAGCCATCAAGAGCTCGGCTACATGTTGTTGTTCTTACCTTTGCTCGCATCTTGTCCCTTCGATGTCTTGGTTGTATTGAGGAGGAGGAGGAGGAGGAGGAGGGATGCATGTGGAAGGAGGAAGATAAAACACAGAAAGCCTTGCATGGGTCACGGGTGTTATGGTATCACATCACATATTCACCTGACATGTTTTTCACACTGTGCTGCAGAAAGGCAGGAGGACTGTAAGAGGCTAAATTATGTGTTGTGGTCACTGTGGTCGCCACTGGGAGCTGTGGTCCAGGGCCTCCGTTATCCACCAGCTCTCCAGCTAACCTGCCTCTCAGCTGGCTAACTAGCTAGCTCACTAGCTGGCACCGTCTTGAGTGGGTTGAACACATCGCGCATCTCGCCTCCCGGTGCGGGGAATTCAATTAAAAAATACCCGCAAACCGAGCGTGTGTGCCCGCTCCTCTTCTCACCTGTGGGTCGATACCAGCGGCAGACATCGTTCATCCGCCGGGTACGTGTGCTTCAGCCCTGGCGAGACGTTGAGTGTGTCCGCCGTGTGAGAGGCTAATCACCGGAGGAGCTGCTCCGCGTCACTTTGCTAACACGCTAGCACCGCTAGCCGCAGCAGCAGCAGCCGTCAGCCGGTGACTGCGCTCGGGGCGGACGGTTCAGTTTGTCGTGGCGCTGCTGCCGCTCCGCGCTGCCCTCTCAGCATCAAACCCGCGGCTCTTCAGTCCGCTCCGCGTGACGTTACAACACGACCAGCCTCGGTGGCCCTGCTCTTTGCCCCAATGGCAGCTGCATCCGGGTTCTCGAATGCGGAAGTGACGACGGAGGCCCAATACGACGCGTCCGCTGCTACCTAGCAGCAGCAGCAACAGCGCGGGAAATAACATGCAATAGAATAGTTGTCAGTGGTTCTCAAATGGGGGGGGGGGGTGAAGGCGTACCTGAGATTTAAAAATCTTTTTAAATTAGCATCCATTCAAAAATCCTTTAGAAATAATAAATACTCAGTAAGTGTAAGTTCATATACTGAATTTTATATTTTGACCTAACCTGGCACACGTCACATCTTTATAATGATCCCAAAAGAGGGCACTTTAAGTTGATCATTTTTTTATGTGCACAAATTAATATTAGTTATTTGTTAATTTGTATATTTCCAGATAGTTCAAGAGAGACCACTTCAAATGAGAAATATTATGCACATTGATGGAGTTTTAAATGTTTTGTTGATGTTTTTTCAAATGTTTTGTGTTGAAAGTGTGTAGTTACAAAGTTTAATAAATGATAAACTGATGGCATAGCGCTGTTTATTACATATTTTTTTTCACCTAAAATGCTTTGCGCTGGTTAGGGCGTACTTAGCTGAAAATATATTTCACAGGGGGTTCATCACTGGAAAAAGGTTGAGAACCACTGTGATAGTTTATACTAAACCACACTGTGGTGTTAAAGCGAAATTTATAATGAAATACACTGTGGTGTTTCAGCTATATTTATAAAAAATAAACTGTGATGTTAAACTTAAGTTAACATTAAAATACTTAGTTATATGATTTATTAATATGCTCAAACTAATTTAAATAAACATCACTGTTTTATAATTCAATAATACACTGAAATGTATATTTTTGAGGACAACATCCCAATTACACTTCCCAAACTTCTTGTTGCCTAAAAACTGCAAAAATGTTTAGATTGATCATTAAATCAGTCACCAGAAGAAATAGATATGTAAGTTGATTTTCAAGTTAAAATCCAACAGATCCTTCTCGTCATATTGGAGGATGGGCTTCTAAATTTCCGGTCTGTTTGTTAAACTGACCAGAATTTGATGACCATGGCCAAAACACTCAGTATTGTCTATATATAATAAATAATCATATAATATCTATAAGATGAATAATATTAGGTTGTTGAAGTAGGTCACAGACTCTCTCTGTCTTTTACTAATTGTATTGGCCAGATAGTGAAACAATTAACTGAGAAATTAACATCCTTAATGAAAATAACCATTAACTGCCCTTGAAAATCACACAGACACACATGGAATATGTCCAATAAGATGAGTTACACAAAAACGTGTGGTTTGTTGTAGATGTGGTTTATTTCACTGAATTATATATATCTACATATATCTTACTCTACAGAACTCGTGGTTACTTTTTCTAACTGAAATGACACAGAAATAATTTATACATTTTACATAAGAATCAGCTTCTTATTTTCTTTAAGATAACTGTGTTAAACCCAAGCACCCGCACACACACACACACACACACACACGTTCAGATTAACAGCCCTTAGCACTAGAGGAGAACACATCATAAATAGATATATGTATTTTCTACAGTGTTATACTGGAAATTCTCCTCTGGACAGTGTTTTATTCACAAACAGACTGAAGCTGATGCACGATGAGTCTTCAAAGTTGTTTCATCTTCTGACTCGTTCCTTTGCTGCTTTTCCCAACGTCTTTCTTTAGAGGTTATTTATAATCTGGACAAAATTAAAGAAACATTTAAGATGTTGGACAAAATAAAGATGATGCAAACTTTCACTGCTCAACTGGAGGCTAACAGGAGTGATACCTACCCATCAAGTCCAGTCTTTACTAGAAGAACAAGTGAGGGGGTTTGGATGGATGATGAAAATCAGCATTGAAATTAACTATAATTATAAAATGGGCAAAGAGGGACACAAATAAATACAAATAAAGTAGAAAAATATCAACAACAACAAATGTAAAATAAAGTAAACATAAAAAATGGAATAGAGTACATGTAGATCTTAGTGAAGAACACAAAGTCATGCTTCTTCATCATTGATTAAAATGAATTAAATGATAAAAAAATAATTAATTAGACAAATTACTGATAATTTTGATAATATGTTGTCTCTTGTGTGTGTGTATCTCATTGATCAGGATACTTACAACTGTCTTCCTCTTCTGAAAAAGTGCTGACGACATAGCAGCCGTAAACAAATCCCAAGAGCTGTGGCAACCAATACAAAAAAGCATATTAGTTAATCACATGAAAGGAAAATAACTTTTATCTTTTTTTATTTTATCTAAGCACAGTGATCATTGCAAAGTACATTCTGTTTATTTAGAAGGATCCCCATTAGCTCTACCCTAAGACAGAGCTACTTTTAGTGGGGTCCACATTTAAGACATACATACCAATATCAAACATTTCAAACTTACGTTACACTATAAATATATGTTACATAATAGATCTAAAAAGTTAATATACATAAAAATAGTGATCATATAATATTACAGGTATCAAAAATAAATGTAGTGGTTATGCAATATTACCTTTGTCATGATATAAAACACTGATATATACAATTCCATAGAAGTGAAAACTGTAAACCATGTAAGAGAATACTACTCCTGTATGTACAGTACATGTATTGATATTGCTTTGACAGAGTCTTTGGACAGGCCTTGGTGATCCACACAGAGGCTGCAGGTTTGGCTGAGGAGCTCTGCTCACTCATCACCACCAGACATCAGGGAGATGAACCGGAGCCGCTCTTACAGATTCGACTCTGTGTTCTACAATTTACATTTGCTGTCGCTAAGCAACAGTCCATTCCTGTGTGTGCAGATGTATTCTCATTGATACCAAAACACTATTAAATGGTGCATAAATAGGCTTTTTGATTTACATTTTAAAAGCATCGTGTAGTAATTCTGTTGACACTTTTACTTGTTCAGTGTTTCACAACGATATCACACAAAGCTGCTGTGATGAATGAGTCACGTAGGCGGATACTCACTGATGTGAGCAGCTGGACGATGCAGTGCAGGATTTCTATGTACTGGTACTCCAGCCAGCAGCTCAGCACCGTGGTCAGCTCAGGGTTCTGCTGGTTGTCCCACCCGGCCGAGGGAAGGCCCTCGCGCTCGCAGCCCGGCCCGTTGTCCTTCCACCAGGAGCGATGTGACGACACGCCGAGGGTCAGGATGTCGCTGTCCTGCAGGGATCAACCAGGTTGAAGCATTGAGAACGTTTCAGCTTCAGGTTCTAACAGATGGTTCAGTGTCATTAGACCGTGTGTGTGTGTGTGTGTGTGTGTACAATACAACACATGCACAGGATTTCATCAAACTTGGTGGGAATATTTCTTGGGTATCTCAAAATAAATCACTTTTGGAGCTGATTGGTCAAATGAGACAAAAAGTTGGTTTGAAAAACATATTTTACACAGGTACATGTAACTTACTGTTTTGGAACTTAGAGCAGAAACACACTGTACAGTCTGTTCATTGTGTGTGTGTGTGTGTGTGTGTGTGTCATTGGTTGTATGGGTGTGAGGCAGAAGAAAGAGCTGAACACAGTGTTTAGACGCTGTGTGTAGCTGTGTGAGTCTCTAATTATGTGACGCTCTCGTGACCATTAGACTTACCTTTGAAAGTCCTCCCAGATCCAAGTAGAGGCAGCTCACAAAGACATTCCAGCCGATCCACAACAGCGTCCAGAGCAGGTACTGAGCAAACAAACACAAAAACACAACAGAACAGAGACCATGAATGAAACAAATTCTACAACACTGTGTGACACGAGGCCCAGGTCCCCAAGATAAACCTGAGGTGTCATATTATGATTACAACCAGTGAAAAGAAAATCAAATATCTATGTTACACAAACTGTTTTTTTTAAACATTAATCTGAATGTTATTGGTCACTACTTCAGGCCTCTATACATACTATCTCTCAGTTTAAGACTGGCACTAAACTATTCAACCGTAATTAAAGTCGTAAAAAAATACAGCACAAGCAGCTTCAACTGGTAAACCTGCCTATACATCTAAATTACTACAAACAGTGAAAGACATGAAGAATAGCAGATCATCACCAGGGTCATTTTACTGCAGAAACAAGAGTACTTTTGATACTTTAAGTAGAATTTACTGATAACACTCCTGTATTTTCTCCTAATATTGTGAATGCAGGATTTTGAGTTGTTGTATTGTTATTTCACTTCAAGTAAATTTTGTCTTACACCCCTGACGGCATCCTTTTGTTCCCAGTCTGTACGCTAAGCAAGATAAGACTTAAGCTCTAGTTATGTACTGCACAGATGTGAGAGTGGTATCAGTCTTCTTAACAAAAAAGCTTATTTGTCAAAGGAGTTAAGTAAATAAGTAAAAAAAAGCACAAAAATCCGACCGTTTCCTTACCACGATGACGTATCGTGGTCGGTACTGGACTGTGCCGAACAGGCCCAGGATGACCACGATGATGTGGAAGAAGTTGATCATGATGGGAGCCCACTGGTAACCGAGGAAGTCGAACACCTGCCTCTCCACAGCTGTCATCTGGGGGGTGAACAGGAGTAGAGACAGAAACGATGAGTTATAAAAGAGCAGTTTATGAGACTGTTTTTTATTTTGCTCAGGCCTGACATAAGGTTGTTCATCAGAAGCCAAGGCCACTGAGCCCCGGGGGATGAGGCAATAAGAGTGGGGTAATGTCCTCTGGGGGGGGGGGGGGGGGGGGGGGGCTTCATCAGTCAGAGATGAAGAGGAAGGGGGCAGGGTGGGAATCAGAGGGTGCAGCCACTCATTGTAGTGGCTATGGTGGTTTTGATAAGCACCTGCAGCTCCAACAAGCTTAATTTAAACAGATTTCATTAAAAAATCATGTTTTGTCTTTGCTGCAGGATCCGTTACTTCCATTGTTGATTCTTCTGAACTGTCAGAGTAGAGTGAAAAGGTGGATATAGTTCTCCACAGCCCAGTATGACATCATCCCATTGCTTTGCTCTTCATCCGAGCAACAGTTCAAAACCCCACAAATGTTCAGTTTGATAACAAGCAACAGAGAAAACCTTCTCTAGAATGAAAAAGTTAGAGAGAGAAAGGCGAGGACTTAAAAAAAAAAACAACAACAAAGGAACTTTCTCATGAATGAAGCACAGCGCTCGTCAGGAGCTGGATTCATTTAAATGCAGCTTTCACATGTTGTTCGGTTGTTTCCGGCGTTGCAGGGAGGACAGACTGATGTGTTTGGGTCGAAGCATCATGCGTGAGGGAGAATAAACATCTTACCAGCTGCAGACAGCAAAGGAGGACCAGCATGCATCTGGCGGAGCAGCAGCCCATCTTCTCCGGGAGGATGATGATGCTGCTGCTGGCGAGGATGATGTGAAGAACAACACTGAAGAGACTGGATCCCGAGATGTTCTCAAAGCTTCAGATCCATTTCCAGGCGTGTGGGAGAAACGCACGGTGCACTTCACCTCGGCAGAAAAACACGCAGGGCCGTTCCTGCGTGGAAACTAGAGGGGAGGGGGAGGGGAGGAAGTATGAGGGGTGGTTAGTGCCACACCGCTGAGGAAGGGGGAAACCCTGAAGGACAAAGGCAGCTTCAGAAAGTCTGAGATGCTCAGTGAAGCTCCAGGAGCTGCTCAGGCTACATCTTTACTTCTATGTCTCTAATGACCGGAGGTGGGAAGTAAAGAAATACAAATACGTTGTTACAGATTTTTCAGGTGTCTATTCTTTACTTGAGTATTTATTTATGTGATTAATTATGTGTTACAAATATCTGCACTTTTGACCTCCTTATGTTTTCAAAACGGGCTTGTTCCTTTTGTTTGAATGCATTTGAGTGGAATAATCCAATTTATATTTTTTATTTCGCATCATCAACCAGCGCCTTTCACACATCATACAGATTTGAACCTAAATGGACATTAACGAGAAGAAAAGACAATTCCTGGTTTTGTATCTATCAGTGACAATCAGGCACAAACATGACGTTTAAGAGGTATCAAGATGCACAGATACGGCAGGAAGAAAACATGTACATTTTTTATTTTGTATTTCATAGCCTGTACTTTTATACTTTTACTTGAGTCATTTTTAAGTGTCAGTACTTCTACTTGTGTAAATAATGTGTATACTTTTACCCCTTCCGTCAGTGACCCTGCAGGTATATAGGGCAAAGCGAGTTCAGGTGTACACAGGACGTATTTGGTTGAGACCCACAACCAAATACCAACTGATAGAAAAGACAACACGTGTCAGCAACATGTTTTTGACTAAACGTCTTATTCTGTCGCTGTTCTTATGGACGGTCTCAATCCATCCTTCAGAAACCCATGTGCCGTAACTCTTCTCCTTCTTCGCGTGGCACGGATTGACCCTCATACAGCAACACCGTCGTCTGCTCCCTGATAGGTAGTTGTTCCTCCACAATGCTCCACACTCACCAGTAGGTGGTGCTAGTGGTGGAGGTGCAGGCTTCAGAGGTGCGAGTTACAAGGTTTGGAAAGAAAAGAATAAGATAATCCTGGCCTACTTCAATATGGGCCTACTATATACTATATACTACACACACACACATAAAGAAACATGTGTATATGTACATACTACATGTGGCATTCACATCATATAATATAATTTATATTAAATATCAATTAATATCATGTCACAAATCAAATAAGATCCGATAAAATAAAATAAAACTAAATAAAATATAGAGGCAAATATAAATTAACATCAAGTCAGAAATAACAAATATACAACTGTTAGATTTAACTAAGATAAAATATACAAGCAAATAAAAATATCAAGTAAAAAATAATACAATTATGAAAAATACCAGTTAAGATAAAATGAAAGATAAACACAACTATGGTTAATAAAATAAAATTAAATTCTTCAAGTCAATATCAATACATCATGACTCTAAATGATTCTCATCAGCCTCGGGATTGAACTACAGGCGGAATAACGCGCCTGTAGCTGGGGCTGATGAATCCTGCTCCTCATTAGGGCGACGTGGTCGCACTTCCCTTCCCTTCCAAGAGATGGCGCTAGAATCAAAAGACGGACTGGTAATTGGGGGGTCTCCAGCTCTGCCCGTGTCACATGGAAGCACAGTAGCTGAGCCGAGGGGACGCGAGCGGAGATGGAGGGGGCTTGAGGGACTGTGGAGGAGCTGGATCTGACACCGGAGCCTCGGCGGCGGCTGCAGACGCACACGGTCTCCCCTGGAGGAGGAGGCGGCGGAGGAGCGCGGACTGTTTTTAAAAAAAAAGACGCGGGGGTCAGGAGGATGCCACATGCAATATGCTGCATTCCTGCCCGGTGAAGCCGCAGAAGAAAGACACGTTATCGCCCGTGATTGACGATGCAGCCGGGGAGCGGAGCCTGGTGCGAGTGGCAGTGAAGGAAGCGAGCCGGGCAGACGATGCTGCGCCTCCGCAAATCTCTGAGCTGAGTGAGTACACGGAGGCTGCGGCGCATTTGTGCCCGACAGGGGCTGGAGGGAGGGAGGGATGGATGGAGAGGAGAGGAGAAGTGAGGGGGGTGGGGGTCATTTCATATGTGCCTATACATTCAGA